>NW_027363893.1:0-397532 GCF_046119375.1 Phyllobates terribilis | reverse complement strand
ACATTATATTATATGTGGATCTGTGAAGATATTATATTATATGTGGGTCTGTGAGGACATTATATTATATATGGGTCTTTGAGGATATTATATTATATGTGGGTCTGTGAGGACATTATATTATATGTGGGTCAGTGCGGACATTATATTATATGTGGGTCTGTGAGGACATTATATTATATGTGGGTCTGTGGTGACATTATATTATATGTGGGTCTGTGAGGACATTATATTATATGTGGGTCTGTGAGGACATTATATTATATGTGGATCTGTGAAGATATTATATTATATGTGGGTCTGTGAGGACATTATATTATATATGGGTCTTTGAGGATATTATATGTGGGTCTGTGAGGACATTATATTATATGTGGGTCAGTGCGGACATTATATTATATGTGGGTCTGTGAGGACATTATATTATATGTGGGTCTGTGGTGACATTATATTATATGTGGGTCTGTGAGGACATTATATTATATGTGGGTCTTTGAGGATATTATATTATATGTGGGTCTGTGAGGACATTATATTATATGTGGGTCTGTGAGGACATTATATTATATGTGGGTCTGTGGGGACATTATATTATATGTGGGTCTGTGAGGACATTATATTATATGTGGGTCTGTGGGAACATTATATTATATGTGGGTCTGTGGGGACATTATATTATATGTGGGTCTGTGGGAACATTATATTATATGTGGGTCTGTGGGGACATTATATTATATGTGGATCTGTGGGGACAATATATTATATGTGGAACTGTGGGACGTTATATTATATGTGGGGCTGTGGGGACATTATATTATATGTGGGACTCTGGGACATTATATTATATGTGGGTCTGTGAGGGCATTATATTATACGTGGGTCTGTGGGGACATTATATTATATGTGGGTCTGTGGGAACATTATATTATATGTGGGTCTGTGGGGACATTATATTATATGTGGATCTGTGGGGTCATTACATTATATGTGGGTCTGGCGTAACATTATATTATATGTGGGTCTGTGGGAACCTTATATTATATGTGGGTCTGTGGTAACATTATATTATATGTGGGTCTGTGGTAACATTATATTATATATGGGTCTATGGGGTCATTACATTATATGTGGGTCTGGGGTAACATTATATTATATGTGGGTCTGTGGGAACATTATATTATATGTGGATCTGTGGGGTCATTACATTATATGCGGGTCTGGGGTAACATTATATTATATGTGGGTCTGTGGGAACATTATATTATATGTGGGTCTGTTGTAACATTATATTATATGTGGGTCTGTGGTAACATTATATTATATATGGGTCTATGGGGTCATTACATTATATGTGGGTCTGGGATAACATTTTATTATATGTGGGTCTGTGGGAACATTATATTATATGTGGGTCTGTGGGGTCATTACATTATATGTGGGTCTGGGATAACATTATATTATATGTGGGTCTGTGGTAGCATTATATTATATATGGGTCTGTGGGGTCATTACATTATATGTGGGTCTGGGATAACATTATATTATATGTGGGTCTGTGGGAACATTATATTATATGTGGTCTGAGGTAACTAGTGTTGAGCGATACCTTCCGATATCGGGAAATATCGGATCGGATTGGATCGGACCGATACCGAAAAAGTATCGGATATCGCCGATTCCGATACCGGAAACCAATGCAAGTCAATGGGACAGAAATATCGGAATGAAAATAAACCCTTTCTTTCCTTGTAGGTTAATTCTACATGAAGGAAAACAGCTAAGAATAATGTAGAATGTATTGGGGGAGGTGGGGGAGACAATAAAGGCATAGAGGTTTAGCCCAATCAAATGGAATAGCAGGAATTAATATTTTTTTTAAGACGTTCTGAGTTACGGAAATATTGACTATGTTAAGTATTTTTATATTTTGTCAGATATTTATGTTTCACTACTTCCATGCTCTTCACCTTCTTTTTTACTTCTCCCACACTTTCTCCTTCATCATCCTCAGCATCTTTTTCATCCACTTCTTCTTCACCTTCTTCATCTTCTTCTTCTTCACCTTCTTCGTATTATTCTTTTTTTTTACATTCTTCATATTCTACTTCTTCATCTTCTTCATATTCTTCTTCTTCATCATATTCTTATTTGTGACAGGCATTCCTGTAGCTGTTATCTATAAAAGGTTGGACATTACACCTTTCGTTCTGCCCGTCACAAAAGATTTACAACAGGATTTGTCCGCGTTCAGTTTGGCCTGCAGCAGCAGGTCTTTTCCAGGGGCACCACGAGGAGGAACGGACTCACCCCCATACACTGCTTAGTCATCTTCTGTTTATAATTTAGATATTATCTTTTGCTCTGATTTTTAGTCTTATGCTTAATGTTCTTCCGCTTTTTGTTCTGCAGCTTCTTGTATTTCTGCTTCTTGGTTTTCTGTCTCTTGTTCTTCTGTATCTTGGTGCTTGTCTTCTCTTCTTTGTCCTCTTGGTCAACTTCTTCAGGGTCATCTTCTTGGTCTTCTTCGGGGTGGTCTTCAGGGTCGTCGTCTTCGGGGGTCCTCGTCTTCGGGGTCCTCGTCTTCTTCGGGTTGGTCTTCTGGGTCCTCGTCTTCGGGGTGGTCTTCAGGGTCCTCGTCTTCTTCGGGGTGGTCTTCAGGGTCCTCGTCTTCAGGGTCGTCGTCTTCGGGGTCCTCGTCTTCTCTTAGGGTTGGTCTTCAGGGTCCTCGTCTTCAGCGTCCTCGTCAGGGAGATCCAGAGTGATTACCAAGAACCATTTCAAAAAGCTTGAACTTCGAAATGTAGCAGAAGGTACAAGAAAGCTGAGGAACTACCGAGGACCAGCTGACGGTACTGGAACCCGGATGGGTAGCAGAAGGTACAAGAGCCAATGGAACTGCCGAAGACCAGCTGACGGTACTGGAACTCGGTTAGTAAGCAGGAGGTACCTGTGCCAGAAAGCACTACCAAGGACCAGCAGACGTTGGTGGAACTTGGATACCGAGAAGGAGGCACCTAATCCAAAGGCACTGCCGAGAACCAGCTGACAGTACTGGAACCCGGATGGGTAGCAGAAGGTACCCATGTAAAAAAAAGTTCAAGGCCGCGAGCCGGCCGCAGTTACCAAAACCCACAGTCCTACAGGGGGTGCTTGTCCTATTGGCACTATGGAACCAGCCTTCATTGCCAGATCCCACAGCCCACATAGGAGTCACCTGAACTGCAGGCACCATAGAGTCGGCTAACCCGACCGCAACACGACAGGACAACGCATTGGAGGCAAAGTGACTTTGACACTACCCAGAAACAGCTGGCGTGCTGGAACCAGGCTGGGCAGGAGGGAGTACCCGTGCCAAAGTCACTGCCGAGAACCAGTTGACGGTACTGGAACCCGGATGGGTAGTAGAAGGTACAAGAGCAAATGGAACTACCGAGGACCAGCTGACGGTACTGGAACCCGGATGGGTAGCAGAAGGTACAAGAGCCAATGGAACTGCCGAAGACCAGCTGACGGTACTGGAACTCGGTTAGTAAGCAGGAGGTACCTGTGCCAGAAAGCACTACCAAGGACCAGCAGACGTTGGTGGAACTTGGATACCGAGAAGGAGGCACCTAATCCAAAGGCACTGCCGAGAACCAGCTGACGGTACTGGAACCCGGATGGGTAGCAGAAGGTACCCATGTAAAAAAAAGTTCAAGGCCGCGAGCCGGCCGCAGTTACCAAAACCCACAGTCCTACAGGGGGTGCTTGTCCTATTGGCACTATGGAACCAGCCTTCATTGCTAGATCCCCCAGCCCACATAGGAGTCACCTAAACTACAGGCACCATAGAGTCGGCTAACCCGACCGCAACACGACAGGACAACGCATTGGAGGCAAAGTGACGTTGACACTACCCGGAAACAGCTGGCGTGCTGGAACCAGGCTGGGCAGGAGGGAGTACCCGTGCCAAAGACACTGCCGAGAACCAGCTGACGGTACTGGAACCCGGATGGGTAGTAGAAGGTACAAGAGCCAATGGAACTGCCGAAGACCAGCTGACGGTACTGGAACTCGGTTACTAAGCAGGAGGTACCTGTGCCAGAAAGCACTACCAAGGACCTGCCGACGTTGGTGGAACTTGGATACCGAGAAGGAGGCACCTAATCCAAAGGCACTGCCGAGAACCAGCTCACGGTACTGGAACCCGGATGGGTAGCAGAAGGTACCCATATAAAAAAAAGTTCAAGGCCGCGAGCCGGCCGCAGTTACCAAAACCCACAGTCCTACAAGGGGTGCTTGTCCTATTGGCACTATGGAACCAGCCTTCATTGCCAGATCCCGCAGCCCACATAGGAGTCACCTAAACTGCAGGCACCATAGAGTCGGCTAACCCGACCGCAACACGACAGGACAACGCATTGGAGGCAAAGTGACGTTGACACTACCCGGAAACAGCTGGCGTGCTGGAACCAGGCTGGGCAGGAGGGAGTACCCGTGCCAAAGACACTGCCGAGAACCAGCTGACGGTACTGGAACCCTGATGGGTAGTAGAAGGTACAAGAGCAAATGGAAGTACCGAGGACCAGCTGACGGTACTGGAACGCGGATGGGTAGAAGAAGGTATAAGAGCCTATGGAACTGCCGAAGACCAGCTGACGGTACTGGAACTCGGTTACTAAGCAGGAGGTACCTGTGCCAGAAAGCACTACCAAGGACCAGCAGACGTTGGTGGAACTTGGATACCGAGAAGGAGGCACCTAATCCAAAGGCACTGCCGAGAACCAGCTGACGGTACTGGAACCCGGATGGGTAGCAGAAGGTACCCATGTAAAAAAAAGTTCAAGGCCGCGAGCCGGCCGCAGTTACCAAAACTCACAGTCCTACAGGGGGTGCTTGTCCTATTGGCACTATGGAACCAGCCTTCATTGCCAGATCCCGCAGCCCACATAGGAGTCACCTAAACTGCAGGCACCATAGAGTCGGCTAACCCGACCGCAACACGACAGGACAACGCATTGGAGGCAAAGTGACTTTGACACTACCCAGAAACAGCTGGCGTGCTGGAACCAGGCTGGGCAGGAGGGAGTACCCGTGCCAAAGTCACTGCCGAGAACCAGCTGACGGTACTGGAACCCGGATGGGTAGTAGAAGGTACAAGAGCAAATGGAACTACCGAGGACCAGCTGACGGTACTGGAACCCGGATGGGTAGCAGAAGGTACAAGAGCCAATGGAACTGCCGAAGACCAGCTGACGGTACTGGAACTCGGTTAGTAAGCAGGAGGTACCTGTGCCAGAAAGCACTACCAAGAACCAGCAGACGTTGGTGGAACTTGGATACCGAGAAGGAGGCACCTAATCCAAAGGCACTGCTGAGAACCAGCTGACGGTACTGGAACCCGGATGGGTAGTAGAAGGTACAAGAGCAAATGGAACTACCGAGAACCAGCTGGCGGTGCTGGAACCCAGGGTAAATACTAAAAATAGAGTGGAGCCAGAGGTGTAATTGGAGCAAGTCTTAAATCAGTAGTACAGTGGATGTGGACAAAGCAGGAGAATTTGCCGGACACACAGCAGGGGAACAGCTGACGTTACTGAACCCCAATAACACTGGAGCAAGCGTTGACTGTGCAGACGGCACTTCTGAGCAGCAACTAGCGGTATTGGAGCCCAGGGTAAATACTAAAAACAGAGGAGCCAGACGTGTATTTGAAGGAGGTTTTAAATCAGTAGTACAGTCGATGTGGACAAAGCAGGAGAATTTGCCGGACACACAGCTGGGGATCAGCTGACGTTACTGAACCCCAATAACACTGGAGCAAGAGTTGACTGTGCAGACGGCACTTCTGAGCAGCAACTAGCGGTATTGGAGCCCAGGGTAAATACTAAAAACAGAGGAGCCAGAGGTATATTTGGAAGAGGTTTTAAATCAGTAGTACAGTGGATGTGGACAAAGCAGGAGAATTTGCCGGACACACAGCTGTGGATCAGCTGACGTTACTGAACCCCAATAACACTGGAGCAAGCGTTGACTGTGCAGACGGCACTTCCGAGCGCCAACTGGCGGTGTTGGAGCTCAGGGATAATACTGAAAACAGAGGAGCCAGAGTTGTAATTGGAGCAACTTTAAAATCTGTAGTAGTGAGAATGTGGACAGAGCAGGAGAAATTGCCGTCCGCACAGCAGGGGAACAGCTGACGTTACTGAACCCCAATAACATGGCAGCAAGTGTTGACTGTGCAGACGGCACTTCCGAGCGCCAACTGGCGGTGTTGGAGCTCAGGGATAATACTGAAAACAGAGGAGCCAGAGGTGTATTTGGAGGAGGTTTTAAATCAGTAGTACAGTAGATGTGGACAGAGCAGGAGAAATTGCCGTCCGCACAGCAGGGGAACAGCTGACGTTACTGAACCCCAATAACATGGCAGCAAGTGTTGAATGTGCAGACGGCACTTCCGAGCGCCAACTGGCGGTGTTGGAGCTCAGGGATAATACTGAAAACAGAGGAGCCAGAGGTGTATTTGGAGGAGGTTTTAAATCAGTAGTACAGTGGATGTGGACAAAGCAGGAGAAATTGCCGTCCGCACAGCAGGGGAACAGCTGACGTTACCGAACCCCAATAACACTGGAGCAAGTGTTGACTGTGCAGACGGCACTTCCGAGCGCCAACTGGCGGTGTTGGAGCTCAGGGATAATACTGAAAACAGAGGAGCCAGAGGTGTAATTGGAGCAACTTTAAAATCTGTAGTAGTGAGAATGTGGACAGAGCAGGAGAAATTGCCGTCCGCACAGCAGGGGAACAGCTGACGTTACTGAACCCCAATAACATGGCAGCAAGTGTTGACTGTGCAGACGGCATTTCCGAGCGCCAACTGGCGGTGTTGGAGCTCAGGGATAATACTGAAAACAGAGGAGCCAGAGGTGTATTTGGAGGAGGTTTTAAATCAGTAGTACAGTGGATGTGGACAGAGCAGGCGGAATTGCCGTCCGCACAGCAGGGGAACAGCTGACGTTACTGAACCCCAATAACACGGCAGCAAGTGTTGACTGTGCAGACGGCACTTCCGAGCGCCAACTGGCGGTGTTGGAGCTCAGGGATAATACTGAAAACAGAGGAGCCAGAGGTGTAATTGGAGCAACTTTAAAATCTGTAGTAGTGAGAATGTGAACAGAGCAGGAGAAATTGCCGTCCGCACAGCAGGGGAACAGCTGAAGTTACTGAACCCCAATAACATGGCAGCAAGTGTTGACTGTGCAGACAGCACTTCCGAGCGCCAACTGGCGGTGTTGGAGCTCAGGGATAATACTGAAAACAGAGGAGCCAGAGGTGTATTTGCAGGAGGTTTTAAATCAGTAGTACAGTGGATGTGGACAGAGCAGTAGGAATTGCCGTCCGCACAGCAGGGGAACAGCTGACGTTACTGAACCCCAATAACACGGCAGCAAGTGTTGACTGTGCAGACGGCACTTCCGAGCACCAACTGGCGGTGTTGGAGCTCAGGGATAATTCTGAAAACAGAGGAGCCAGAGGTGTAATTGGAGAAACTTTAAAATCTGTAGTAGTGAGAATGTGGACAGAGCAGGAGAAATTGCCGTCCGCACAGCAGGGGAACAGCTGACGTTACTGAACCCCAATAACATGGCAGCAAGTGTTGACTGTGCAGACGGGACTTCCGAGCGCCAACTGGCGGTGTTGGAGCTCAGGGATAATACTGAAAACAGAGGAGCCAGAGGTGTATGTGGAGGAGGTTTTAAATCAGTAGTACAGTGGATGTGGATAGAGCAGGAGAAATTGCCGTCCGCACAGCAGGGGAACAGCTGACGTTACTGAACCCCAATAACACGGCAGCAAGTGTTGACTGTGCAGACGGCACTTCCGAGCGCCAACTGGCGGTGTTGGAGCTCAGGGATAATACTGAAAACAGAGGAGCCAGAGTTGTAATTGGAGCAACTTTAAAATCTGTAGTAGTGAGAAAGTGGACAGAGCAGGAGAAATTGCCATCCGCACAGCAGGGGAACAGCTGACGTTACTGAACCCCAATAACATGGCAGCAAGTGTTGACTGTGCAGACGGCACTTCCGAGCGCCAACTGGCGGTGTTGGAGCTCAGGGATAATACTGAAAACAGAGGAGCCAGAGGTGTATTTGGAGGAGGTTTTAAATCAGTAGTACAGTGGATGTGGACAGAGCAGGAGAAATTGTCGTCCGCACAGCAGGGGAACAGCTGACGTTACTGAACCCCAATAACACGGCAGCAAGTGTTGACTGTGCAGACGGCACTTCCGAGCGCCAACTGGCGGTGTTGGAGCTCAGGGATAATACTGAAAACAGAGGAGCCAGAGGTGTAATTGGAGCAACTTTAAAATCTGTAGTAGTGAGAATGTGGACAGAGCAGGAGAAATTGCCGTCCGCACAGCAGGGGAACAGCTGACGTTACTGAACCCCAATAACATGGCAGCAAGTGTTGACTGTGCAGACAGCACTTCCGAGCGCCAACTGGCGGTGTTGGAGCTCAGGGATAATACTGAAAACAGAGGAGCCAGAGGTGTATTTGGAGGAGGTTTTAAATCAGTAGTACAGTGGATGTGGACAGAGCAGGAGGAATTGCCGTCCGCACAGCAGGGGAACAGCTGACGTTACTGAACCCCAATAACACGGCAGCAAGTGTTGACTGTGCAGACGGCACTTCCGAGCACCAACTGGCGGTGTTGGAGCTCAGGGATAATACTGAAAACAGAGGAGCCAGAGGTGTAATTGGAGCAACTTTAAAATCTGTAGTAGTGAGAATGTGGACAGAGCAGGAGAAATTGCCGTCCGCACAGCAGGGGAACAGCTGACGTTACTGAACCCCAATAACATGGCAGCAAGTGTTGACTGTGCAGACGGCATTTCCGAGCGCCAACTGGCGGTGTTGGAGCTCAGGGATAATACTGAAAACAGAGGAGCCAGAGGTGTATTTGGAGGAGGTTTTAAATCAGTAGTACAGTGGATGTGGACAGAGCAGGAGGAATTGCCGTCCGCACAGCAGGGGAACAGCTGACGTTACTGAACCCCAATAACACGGCAGCAAGTGTTGACTGTGCAGACGGCACTTCCGAGCGCCAACTGGCGGTGTTGGAGCTCAGGGATAATACTGAAAACAGAGGAGCCAGAGGTGTAATTGGAGCAACTTTAAAATCTGTAGTAGTGAGAATGTGGACAGAGCAGGAGAAATTGCCGTCCGCACAGCAGGGGAACAGCTGAAGTTACTGAACCCCAATAACATGGCAGCAAGTGTTGACTGTGCAGACAGCACTTCCGAGCGCCAACTGGCGGTGTTGGAGCTCAGGGATAATACTGAAAACAGAGGAGCCAGAGGTGTATTTGGAGGAGGTTTTAAATCAGTAGTACAGTGGATGTGGACAGAGCAGGAGGAATTGCCGTCCGCACAGCAGGGGAACAGCTGACGTTACTGAACCCCAATAACACGGCAGCAAGTGTTGACTGTGCAGACGGCACTTCCGAGCACCAACTGGCGGTGTTGGAGCTCAGGGATAATACTGAAAACAGAGGAGCCAGAGGTGTAATTGGAGAAACTTTAAAATCTGTAGTAGTGAGAATGTGGACAGAGCAGGAGAAATTGCCGTCCGCACAGCAGGGGAACAGCTGACGTTACTGAACCCCAATAACATGGCAGCAAGTGTTGACTGTGCAGACGGGACTTCCGAGCGCCAACTGGCGGTGTTGGAGCTCAGGGATAATACTGAAAACAGAGGAGCCAGAGGTGTATTTGGAGGAGGTTTTAATTCAGTAGTACAGTGGATGTGGATAGAGCAGGAGAAATTGCCGTCCGCACAGCAGGGGAACAGCTGACGTTACTGAACCCCAATAACACGGCAGCAAGTGTTGACTGTGCAGACGGCACTTCCGAGCGCCAACTGGCGGTGTTGGAGCTCAGGGATAATACTGAAAACAGAGGAGCCAGAGTTGTAATTGGAGCAACTTTAAAATCTGTAGTAGCGAGAATGTGGACAGAGCAGGAGAAATTGCCGTCCGCACAGCAGGGGAACAGCTGACGTTACTGAACCCCAATAACATGGCAGCAAGTGTTGACTGTGCAGACGGCACTTCCGAGCGCCAACTGGCGGTGTTGGAGCTCAGGGATAATACTGAAAACAGAGGAGCCAGAGGTGTAATTGGAGCAACTTTAAAATCTGTAGTAGTGAGAATGTGGACAGAGCAGGAGAAATTGCCGTCCGCACAGCAGGGGAACAGCTGACGTTACTGAACCCCAATAACATGGCAGCAAGTGTTGACTGTGCAGACAGCACTTCCGAGCGCCAACTGGCGGTGTTGGAGCTCAGGGATAATACTGAAAACAGAGGAGCCAGAGGTGTATTTGGAGGAGGTTTTAAATCAGTAGTACAGTGGATGTGGACAGAGCAGGAGGAATTGCCGTCCGCACAGCAGGGGAACAGCTGACGTTACTGAACCCCAATAACACGGCAGCAAGTGTTGACTGTGCAGACGGCACTTCCGAGCACCAACTGGCGGTATTGGAGCTCAGGGATAATACTGAAAACAGAGGAGCCAGAGGTGTAATTGGAGCAACTTTAAAATCTGTAGTAGTGAGAATGTTGTCAGAGCAGGAGAAATTGCCGTCCGCACAGCAGGGGAACAGCTGACGTTACCGAACCCCAATAACACGGCAGCAAGTGTTGACTGTGCAGACGGCACTTCCGAGCACCAACTGGCGGTGTTGTAGCTCAGGGATAATACTGAAAACAGAGGAGCCAGAGGTGTAATTGGAGCAACTTTAAAATCTGTAGTAGTGAGAATGTGGACAGAGCAGGAGAAATTGCCGTCCGCACAGCAGGGGAACAGCTGACGTTACTGAACCCCAATAACATGGCAGCAAGTGTTGACTGTGCAGACGGCATTTCCGAGCGCCAACTGGCGGTGTTGGAGCTCAGGGATAATACTGAAAACAGAGGAGCCAGAGGTGTATTTGGAGGAGGTTTTTAAATCAGTAGTACAGTGGATGTGGACAGAGCAGGAGAAATTGCCGTCCGCACAGCAGGGGAACTGCTGACGTTACTGAACCCCAATAACACGGCAGCAAGTGTTGACTGTGCAGACGGCACTTCCGAGCGCCAACTGGCGGTGTTGGAGCTCAGGGATAATACTGAAAACAGAGGAGCCAGAGGTGTAATTGGAGCAACTTTAAAATCTGTAGTAGTGAGAATGTGGACAGAGCAGGAGAAATTGCCGTCCGCACAGCTGGGGAACAGCTAACGTTACCGAACCCCAATAACACGGCAGCAAGTGTTGACTGTGCAGACGGCACTTCCGAGCGCCAACTGGTAGTGTTGGAGCTCAGGGATAATACTGAAAACAGAGGAGCCAGAGGTGTAATTGGAGCAACTTTAAAATCTGTAGTAGTGAGAATGTGGACAGAGCAGGAGAAATTGCCGTCCGCACAGCAGGGGAACAGCTGACGTTACTGAACCCCAATAACACGGCAGCAAGTGTTGACTGTGCAGACGGCACTTCCGAGCGCCAACTGGCGGTGTTGGAGCTCAGGGATAATACTGAAAACAGAGGAGCCAGAGGTGTAATTGGAGCAACTTTAAAATCTGTAGTAGTGAGAATGTGGACAGAGCAGGAGAAATTCCCGACCGCACAGCAGGGGAACAGCTGACGTTACTGAACCCCAATGACACGGCAGCAAGTGTTGACTGTGCAGACGGCACTTCCGAGCGCCAACTGGCGGTGTTGGAGCTCAGGGATTACAGTTCAGGTGGTAGAAACATGAACAGAACAGGAGACCTGGATACTGTTGCCAACCAATTATTTATTCTGGAAGAGGACTGGCAAATTCATGAGAGATCCAGGCCTTGTTCATTTTGAGAAAAGTAAGCCGGTCAACGTTATCGGAGGATAGTCGCATGCGACGGTCTGTTAGTACACCACCTGCGGCACTAAAGACGCGTTCCGATAATACACTAGCAGCAGGGCAAGCTAGCACCTCCAATGCATACTGACTAAGCTCTGGCCATGTATCCAGCTTACAGACCCAAAACTTGAAGGGAGAAGAGCCCTCTGGGAGTACACTAAGAGGGCAAGACATGTAGTCTGTCACCATCTGACGGAAACGTTGCCTCCTGCTGACTGGAGCCGTCTGTGATGGTGTAGACATTTGTGGCGGCGGGGACACAAAACTTTGCCACATTTCGGCCATACTGGTCTTGCCTTGTGCTGAGGCGCTGCTTCTGCTCCCTCTTTGTGCAGAGCTTCCTCCACTGCCTCGACGCACTGAGCTTCTTTGTAAAGCACTAGCAGCACTGCTCTCGGTTGGAATGGAGAACATGATGGAATGCACCAGTGCGTCTTGTTACTCCCGCATTTTACGCTCCCGGTTCAACGGTGTTATGAGGCTTTGTAAGTTGTCCCAGTAGCGAGGATCTAGGAGGGTGGACACCCAATAATCAGCCGTGTTGAGAATGTGGGCGATGCGGCGGTCGTTTCTCAGGCACTGCAGCATGAAATCAACCATGTGCTGCAGACTGCCAACTGGCCAAGAAACGCTGTCCCCTGCTTGAGGCGTGATCTCTGCCTGCTCTGCATCACCCCACCCTCGCTCTAGATACTGACTACTAGAGCATTGTGTACCTCCCTCCTCTGGACAGATGTCTTCCTCATCCATTCACTCCTCCTCATCCTCCTCACAAAGTGTCCCCTGCCTAGGCCTTTGTGAGGAACCACGTTGCGCAGACTGTAGAGAAGCAGATGGCATTTGTGACTCCTCATCCTCCACCTCTTCCAAAACCTCGTCCCTTAGTGCTTGCAGTGTTTTTTCAAGCAGGCAGATAAGGGGGATAGTCATGCTGACTAGTGCATCATCTGCACTCGCCATCCGCGTGGAATAATCGAAGGCACGCAAAACGTGGCAAATGTCCTTCATAGAGGCCCACTCAGTGGTGGTGAAGTGTGAACGGCGCGCACTGCGACTTGTTTGCGCCTGCTGCAGCTGGTACTCCATTACTGCTGCCTGCTGCTCACACAACCTCTCCAACATATGTAACGTTGAATTCCACCTGGTGGGTAGGTCACATATGATGCGATGTTCCGGAAGACGTGATCGGCGCTGCAGAGCTGCAATGCGTGATCTTGCATTGCTGGAACGCCGCAAGTGAGCGCACTCTATGCGGACCTTGTGAAGCAGTGCATCAAGATCCGGATAGTCCCTCAAAAAACTCTGCACGACCAAGTTGAGCACATGTGCCAGACATGGGATGTGAGTGAGGTTGCCTATGCCCAGAGTTGCCACCAGATTTCGGCCATTGTCACACACTACCATGCCTGGCTGGAGATTCGCTGGCACAAACCACACGTCGCTCTGCTGCTTGATGGCATTCCAGAGCTCCTGCGCTGTGTGGCTTCGATTCCCCAAAGAAATTAATTTTAATACGGCCTGTTGACGTTTGGCCACGGCTGTGCTCATATTGGTCACCATAACAGGTAACCGTTCACGGGTCGATGTGGAGGTAGACCGTGACGGCTCCTGCAGCGCTGATTCAGAGGAACTGGAGTATGAGGAGGAGTCAATGTGTACAGACTGGATTCCTGCAATCCTTGGAGTTGGCAGAACACGTACAACGCCACTCTCAAGATCTGTACCCGGCTCCACAACATTTACCCAATGGGCAGTGAGGGAAAGGTATCGTCCCTGTCCATGCTTACTGGTCCACGCATCGGTGGTCAGGTGGACCTTGCTACTGACGGCGTTTTGTAGCGCATGTTTAATTTTTCCCTCCACATGATGTTGCAGGGCAGGGACGGCTTGCCTGCTGAAATAAAAGCGGCTGGGCACGTTGTATTGTGGGACTGCCAATGCCATAAAGTTACGGAATGTGTCAGTCTCCACCAGCCTGACTGATAGCATTTCAAGGGCCAGTAGTTTAGCAATGCCAGCATTCAGAGCCTGTGCTCGGGGGTGGTTTGCCGAGTATGGGCGCCTTTTCTCCCATGCCTGTGCTAATGATGGCTGTAGACTGGCCTGGGAGTGTGTGGATGACTGGGAAAGTGGTGCTGTGGGTGGAATTACACTGTGTCTCTGTACAACAGTGCCAGAGATTCTTCCATGGCGATCCTGTGAGGAAGCCGAACCAGCTGTGTGTGAGCTGGAGGAAGAGGCTACAACACGAGCTGAAGAGGTGGTAGGTGGCGCTGTAGGTTGGCCTAGGTCTTCAGTGTGTTTTTGTAACTCCACCACGTGCTTGGTCCGCACATGTTTCCACATATTTGTGGTATTGAGGTTGCTGACACTTTTCCCTCTTTTCACCTTCTGATTACACAGCCTGCATTTGACAAAGCAAATGTCATCTGCAACTGTGTCAACAAAGGACCAGGCACTGCAAGTCTTGGGAGCGCCCGGTTTGGATTTTGGAAGAGCCATGCTCCTAATGGGTGCCGAAGTGGAGGCTACAGGCAACCAAGTCCTCCCCCTCCCTCTCCTTCCTTTTTGGGCTGTTCGGGGAATCTCTTTCTCAGAGCTGCTCCCACCACCTTCCTGTCCCTCACGCCATGATGGGTCAAGGACCTCATCATCTACACCACCCTCTTCAAACAACTGCTTCTCCTGGGTAGTCTCGACAGCACAGTACGCACCAGAAAGTGGCACCTGAGTCTCATCATCAGATGCGTACTGAGGTGTGCTGCTGACCATAGGCACTGGCCCACCCGCCTCTTCAGATTCAGAGAGACAAAACTGTTGCGCATCGCTGCATACTACCTCTTCTTCAAATTCTCGAATTCTGCTTGGCTGGCCCCCTCTTTCCAAGCCAAGAGATTCAGAGAACAGAAGTAGAGATGGCTCCTGTCCAGGGCTCTCTGACTGCCTGGGCAATTTGGCAGGTGGTGAAGAGACAGATGGGTGCTCTTCAGTGCTCAGGACCTGAGAGGATCTGGAACTAATTGAAGTCGATGCATTAGCTGCCATCCATCCGACAACGGCTTCAATTTGGTCCTCCTGCAGCAGTGGGGTACGGCTAGCTCCTACAAAGCTGTGCATAAAGGACTGTTCCCTGGTAAAACTGGGGGATGCTGAATCACTGGTGCCCGCAGCAGGCACAGAATCCCCACGTCCTCTCCCTGCAGGCACAGAATCCTCACGTCCTCTCCCTGCAGAAACTCCACGCCCACGACCACATGCCTTACTCCCTGCCTTCTTCATCTTGGTAGACTGATAAAGATAGGCAGAAAAGTACTAAGGGCTTAGTGTGCTTATTCCTGAACAGCTGCTAACAGGTATAAGAAACACTAATTTTATAAAGTGTTGGCTAGACTTTAATATGAGCTAATGTGGCCTACACAACTGTAAAGTGGAGTGTTTGGTGAACTTTATTTAGGTTTTTTTTGTCACAAAAAGACACTGGATGTGCCTAAAGATGTAATAACGATAGTATCACAAACTTTTTGTAGCTATTACAATGTAGGAAGGTAACCTACAATGCAATAGGTGAGGCTACAAAAAATAGGCTAATACTAATCTGGCTGGGGCTGCAGGGCCCAATGCTGCAGAAAGGCTCCTCTAACTACTCCTATATAGCTGCACTCACACACCAGACCTTGCAGAAAGCGGTGAACAGCACAGAGAACTGTGCACTAGCACTGCAAGGCACAGCGATTTATAAAGTAGCTTGGGTAAAGCAGAATAGACCAAATAGGTAGCTAAAACTGTCCCTCAGAAAAACAGCGTCCTATCCCTAACTGAATTCACAGCAGAGTGAGCTCAAAATGGCGGCGGCTTTTATAGTGCATCATGACATAATTACAGCAGCCAATCACAGCCATGCCATTAGTTAAGATGCCTACATGCCTAACAGGATGTGCCCACACTTCTTAGGATCCTCATTGGCTGAATAAAATGAAAATGGCTCATTGCATTATGGGAACTTCCGATTCCAGTATACGATATTGCAAAAGTATCGGAATTAAGTATCGGAATTCCGATACCGCGAATATCGGCCGATACCCGATATTTCAGTATCGGAATGCTCAACACTAGTGGTAACATTATATTATATGTGGGTCTGTGGTAACATTATATTATATGTGGGTCTGTACGGACATTATAATATATGTGGGTCTGTGGTAACATTATATTATATGTGGGTCTGTGGTAACATATTATATGTGGGTCTGTGGGGTCATTATATTATATGTGGGTCTGTGGTAACATTATATTATATGTGGGTCTGTGGGAACATTATATTATATGTGGGTCTGTGGTAACATTATATTATATGTGGGTCTTTGGTGACATTATGTTATATGTGGGTCTGTGAGGACATTATATTATTTATGGGTCTGTGGGAACATTATATTATATGTTGGTCTTTGGTGACATTATATTATATGTGGGTCTGTGGGGTCATTATATTATATGTGGGTCTGTGGGGACATTATATTATATATGGGTCTTTGGGGACATTATATTATATGTGGGTCTGTGAGGACATTATATTATATGTGGGTCTGTGGGGACATTATATTATATGTGGGTCTGTGAGGACATTATATTATATGTGGGTCTATGAGGACATTATATTATATGTGGGTCTGTGGGGACATTATATTTATATGTGGGTCTGTGGGGACATTATATTATATGTGGGTCTGTGGGGACATTATATTATATGTGGGTCTGTGAGGACATTATATTATATGTGGGTCTAAGGACATTATATTATATGTGGGTCTGTGGGGTCATTATATTATATGTGGGTCTGTGAGGACATTATATTATATGTGGGTCTGTGAGGACATTATATTATATGTGGGTCTGTGAGGACATTATATTATATGTGGGTCTGTGGGGACATTATATTATATGTGGGTCTGTGGGGACATTATATTATATGTGGGTCTATGAGGACATTATATTATATGTGGGTCTGTGGGTACATTATATTATATGTGGATCTGTAGGGACATTATATTATATGTGGGTCTGTGAGGACATTATATTATATGTGGGTCTGTGGGGACATTATATTATATGTGGGTCTGTGGGGACAATATATTATATATGGGTCTGTGAGGACATTATATTATATGTGGCTCTGTGGGGACATTATATTATATGTGGGTCTGTGAGGACATTATATTATATGTGGGTCTGTGGGGACATTATATTATATGTGGGTCTGTGGGACATTATATTATATGTGGGTCTGTGAGGACATTATTTTATATGTGGGTCTGTGAGGACATTATATTATATGTGGGTCTGTGGGGACATTATATTATATGTGGGTCTGTGAGGACATTATATTATATGTGGGTCTGTTAGGACATTATATTATATGTGGATCTGTAGGGACATTATATTATATGTGGGTCTGTGAGGACATTATATTATATGTGGGTCTGTGAGGACATTATATTATATGTGGGTCTGTGAGGACATTATATTATATGTGGGTCTGTGGGGACATTATATTATATGTGGGTCTGTGAGGACATTATATTATATGTGGGTCTAAGGACATTATATTATATGTGGGTCTGTGAGGACATTATATTATATGTGGGTCTGTGAGGACATTATATTATATGTGGGTCTGTGAGGACATTATATTATATGTGGGTCTGTGAGGACATTATATTATATGTGGGTCTGTGGGGACAATATATTATATGTGGGACTGTGGGGACATTATATTATATGTGGGTCTGTGTAACATTATATTATAAGTGGGTCTGAGGGAACATCCTACTAATATTATAAATGCGAAAGTTTGTGAGTATGTATGTTTGTTACTCTTTCACGAAAAAACTACTGGACGGATTTGCATGAAACTTTACAGTAATATAGATTATACATCGGAATAACATATAGGCTACAATTTCTAATGATTTTATGTAATTTTGGTCGTAATATAACGATACATGTCAATTAAGTCGGAAAAAAATCTGGCCTCTGAGAGCTATCTTGGCGTACGCTGCCTAAACCGTTGGAGTTACACAAAGATGATGTACCGTATAATTGTTTGTCTTGAATAGTTCTAAATAAAAGTCCGCGACAGCTTATATCTACCTTTTATGTGGAAGCCACTATGACCAAAATTGTGAACCATAAATTTAATTAAATTAGATACTATTTTACAATTTTACAATGCACATTTTAGTATATTTATCAAACTTTTTAGTATATTTATCAAACTCTTATATACACACATACACAGGTGATGTTTAAATGGCTGATTTACAGAAGTCAGAAGAGATTGATAATACAATAATTTGCCCATATTGGATCATTGTATAGTGAGGTCACAGTTGCCGCCTGTCCACAGTCAGAATACAGGGGTGATCATATACCGTGGCCAGGTACAAGTGTGGCACAGGGGGTTCATACACGACCCCCAGGGACTGACATTTCCTAGAAACTTTGGCAGCTGTCAGTCATGAGCTCACCCTGATACATTACACTCTGGAAACAGCTGAAGGAGAAGGATAATTTATGACATTTTCTCAGACTTAAAAAAAAAAAAAAAAATAGCCCAGAAAACAGCCCATATGTCAGGAACAGGTTACTAGGGAACTACACGTCCCAGGACGGCCTGCCCGCGCCCACAGCCCGGGGGGAGGGTGAGGCTTCCTCCTGCAGGTTGCCCGGCGGCACCGGGCCGTCATTGTCCTCACACAGGGGGTCCCCGCCGCCATTGTCCCTCCACATAACACCGTATAATAAAACATGCGCTCACCTGCGCCAGCTGCTGCAGCCGGGAAAGTTCCGAGCGCCTCACCTGGGCGGAGGGGAAGTGACTCACACACGGGGAGGGGCAGTAACCTGAGCGCGGCTCCATGGAGGATGCACACACTGCAGCCTGACAGCACCGGCAGCAGCGCTACACAAATGGCGTCCTCCCCTCCTGTGTGCAGCACAGCCCTGTGTGTGTGCAGCGCAGCATGTCACCCACAGCACCAGCAGGCTGCTCTCAGCTCCCACAGAGCACTGGGAATGGTTGCTATGGGTAACCGCGCCACAGCTGCTCCTCATAGACCAGTCATATACAACTGATATCGTCTGTACAGCGATCGTAATATAACTAATTAGATTGTTTTAGTATTTTGTTTGAACTTTACTAAGTACCTATTTTGTAATTAGTACTTATAAAAATGCCACGAAAGCGTAAGTCTAACATTTTGCAAAGCTCTAATAAAGCCCGAGCTATGAAAATAATTAGACGTGATGAGACGTCTCAACAAGCTGAGCAACGAAGGCTTGAGCAGGCGGTGCGTTGTGCGGCACATAGAGCTGCAGAGACTCCAGAACAATCCCAAGCCCGACGTGAACGGAATGCGGAGTTTTTGGCATCTCAACGGGCTGCTGAAACTCAAGAACAGTCCCAAGCCCGACGTGAACAGCATGCGGAGTATCTGGCGTCTCAGCGGGCTGCTGAAACTCCAGAACAGTCCCAAGCTCGACGTCAGCAGCAAGCGACTTACATGGCGTCCCAAAGAGCCACTGAAACTTATGAAATGGCCGAATCTCGCAGACGCACTGTTGCTGAAAGGGCAGCACAGCGACGTCAAACATTTACAAGAAATACATGGATATTGTTTAATAAAGCTGCATTTGAGTATGACGAGACTCTTGATTATGAAACTCACAAGCTTATAAAAATAGAAGCAATGACCATAGATTGCAAATATTGCGGAGCTCTTAACCACTTCGCACCAGAGCCTGTTTTTGCCTTTGTGACCGGGCCAATTTTTTCAATTCTGACCACTGTCACTTTATGAAGCAATTACTCTGGAACGCTTCAACGGATCCCCCTGATTCTGAGATTGTTTTTTCGTGACATATTGTACTTCATGATAGTGGTAAAATTTCTTTGATATCACATGCGTTTATATGTGAAAAAATCGGAAATTTGGCGAAAATTTTGCAATTTTCAAACTTTGAATTTTCATGCCCTTAAATCAGAGAAATATGTCACACAAAATACTTAATAAATAACATTTCCCACATGTCTACTTTACATCAGCACAATTTTGGAACCAAAATTTTTTTTTGTTAGGGAGCTATAAGGGTTAAAAGTTGACCAGCGATCTCTCATTTTTCCAACAAAATTTACAAAAACATTTTTTTAGGGACCACATCATATTTGAAGTCACTTTGAGGGGTCTTTATGACAGAAAATACCCAAAAGTGACACCGTTCTAAAAACTGCACCCCTCAAGGTGCTCAAAACCACATTGAAGAACTTTATTAACCCTTCAGGTGCTTCACAGGAATTTTTGGAATGTGGAAGAAAAAAATTAACATTTAACTTTTTTCACAAAAATGTTGCTTTAGACCCAATTTTTTTTATTTTCACAGGGGTAACAGGAAAAAATGGACCCCAAAATTTTTTGTGCAATTTCTCTTGAGCGTGCTGATACCCCATATGTGAGGGAAAACCACTGTTTGGGCGCACGGCAGGGCTCGGAAATGAAGGAGCGCCATTAGACTTTTTGAATGTAAAATTTGTCTGAATAATTAGCAGACACCATGTTGCGTTTGGAGAGCTCCTGATGTGACTAAACAGTGGAAACCCCCCACAAGTGACACCATTTTGGAAACTAGACCCCTTAGGGAACATATCTAGATGTGTGGTGAGCACCTTGAACCCCAAGGTGCTTCACAGAAGTTTATAATATTGAGCTGTAAAAATAAAATTTTCACATTTTTCCCACAAAAACGTTTTTCATCCCTTAATTTTCCATTATCATAATGGTAATAGGATAAATTGCACCATGAAATTTGTTGTGCAATTTCTCCTGAACACGCCGATACCCCATATGTGGGGGAAAACCACTGTTTGGGCGCACTGCAGGGTTTGGAAGGGAAGGAGCGCCATTTGACTTTTTGAATGTAAAATTTGTCTGAATAATTAGCAGACGCCATGTTGTTTTTGGAGAGCCTCTGATGTTCCTAAACAGTGGAAACCCCCCACAAGTGACACCATTTTGGAAACTAGACCCCGTAGGGAACTTATCTAGATGTGTGGTGAGCACCTTGAACCCCAACGTGCTTCACAGAAGTTTATAATAATCAGCTGTAAAAATAAAATTTTCACATTTTTCCCGCAAAAAACGTTTTTCATCCCTTAATTTTGCATTATCATAAGGGTAATAGGATAAATTGCACCATGAAATTTGTTGTGCAATTTCTCCTGAACACGCCGATACCCCATATGTGGAGGCAAACCACTGTTTGGGTGCACGGCAGGGCTCGGAAGGGAAGGAGCGCCATTTGACTTTTTGAATGTAAAATTTGTTTGAATAATTAGCGGACGCCATGTTGCAATTGGGGAGCCCCTGATGTGCCTAAACAGTGGAAACCCCCCACAAGTGACACCATTTTGGAAACTAGACCCCTTAGGGAACTTATCTAGATATGTGGTGAGCACCTTGCACCCCCAGCTGCTTCACAGAAGTTTATAATATTGAGCCATAAAAATAAAATTTTCACATTTTTCCCACAAAAAATGTTTTCCTTTCCCTAATTTTGTACTATCATAAGGGTAACAGGATAAATTGCACCATGAAATTTGTTGTTCAATTTCTCCTGAACACGCCGATACCCCATATGTGGGGGAAAACCACTGCTTTGGTGTACGGCAGGGTTCGGAAGAGAAAGGAGCGCTATGTTGGCTGGGATAGGCAGCAGACACCGTGTCACATTTGAAGAGTCGCTGACATGCAGAAACCCCCACAAGTGACCCCATTTTGTAAACTACACCTCTCAAGGAATTCATCTAGGGAAGTAGTGAGTATTTTTTAATTTTTAAATTTATACCATTGGGCAGTGAAAAAAGCATAATTATATTTTTACCACAAAAAAATGTTTTACCCTCAGATTTTACATTTTCACACAGGGCAATGGGTAAAAATGGTGCCGAAATGTGTCACACAATTTCTTCTAAAAGTGGCAATACCCCATATGTGGCTGTATCGTACCACTCAGCCATATGGCGAGATCTGGGGGGGACAGAGTGCTATTTGACAATTGGAGAACAAATTATTGTAGAATAGGCATTTGGATTTGGGAGCACAAAATTTTTTGAATTTCTTTTGGGGGGCAAGGGCCATTTCGCTTTTCCAGAGCCTTTCTGCTACCAGTAACTTGTAAGTCCCTTATATTTTTAACAGATGACGGACCTGTAATTCAGATGAAACCCCTGCGGGATCCATTCACTGTAATGAGGCAGCAGAGTTACTCTGGACTCCGTCTGGCCTCTGTTTAGCGGTGTCCTTTTTTTCAGAAGTGCACAAAACTGTGGCCAACCGCACTTTTATGCACGCCTAAAACAAATGACACCGTGGGATCACAGGCCAGACGGCATCCACAGTGGCCTATATCTGCCTCATTACAGGGAATCTTCCGTCATGGGTTCCGGCTGAATCACATATTTCAGAGATTTACATGGAAACTCTGGCGTAAGTGCTCAGCGCAGAGCGCAGGATAAATGTGTGCCGAGCCAGATCTTTGGGAGACATAATAAACAAATCAGTAGCAGGTGAAGAATTGGTTTTATTTATTTTTTTACGCCGTTCCTAGTGTGATATAACTGATTAGATTTCTTTATTCTACGGGTCGGTGCAATTACAGAGATACCAGATTTATATCGGGTTTTTATGACTGACAGCTGTCACACACTAAGAGACGCTTTTTTTTTGCAAAATCTAGTTTTTGCATCGCCATATTTTGAGAGCTATAATTTTTCCATATTTCGGCCGACAGAGTCATGTGATGGCTTGTTTTTTGCGGGACGAGTTGACATTTTTATTGGTACCATTTGTGGGTACGTGACATTTTTTGATCGCTTTCTATTCCGTTTTTTTGGGAGGTAAAATTAACAAAAACCAACAATTCAGGAATTGTTTTTTGAGGGTTTTTTTTATGCCGTTCTGCGTGTGGTAAAAGTGATCAGGCAGCGTTATTCTTCGGGTCAGTACGTTTACAGCGATACTACACTTACTGTATATTTTTTTATGTTTTGGCGCTTTTACACAATAAAACAATTTTATAGAAAAAATATTTTTTTTGCATTGCTTTATTCTGAGAGGTATAACTTTTTTATTTTTTGGCTGATGGAGCTGTATAGCGGCTTGATTTTTGTGGAACAAGATGACTTTTTCAGCGGTACCATTTCTATTTCCATTTTGCTTTTTGATCGCATTTTTTTCCACTTTTTGTTTGGCGATATGAGGAAAAAGCATAGTTTTTTGCTCCGTTTTTTATTTATTTTTATTACGGTGTACACATAAGGAGTTAATTAGTGTGACAGTTTTATAGCTCGGGTTGTTTCGGACGCGGCAATACCAAATATGTGTACTTTTTTTATTTTTGCATAACTATATGGATTTATCGGTTTAATATTTTATTTATTTATTTTGTATTTTTTTTTAACAGTTTCAAAACATTTTTTTTTACTTTTTTTTACATTTTTACTTAGTCCCTGTATGGGACATTAATTTTTATTTTTCTGATCCCTGATCTCATGTAATGTAATAGACATATATTACATTATATGAGATCTTCACTGACTGTTTCACAGTCTCCTGTCTGGCATCAGCTACAGGCTGAAGCCAGACAGGAAGGACACCATATATGGCAGAGCTGGAGGCGGTCATGTGACCTCCAGCTGCCATAGCAACGCCAGGTCCTGAAAGCAATCAAGGGGTCGTCGGAGAGGTAAGTGGACGACCCCCTCTCCTCCTGCTGTCTCCTATATGCCGCGATCACTATAGATCGCAGCATATAGAAGACAGCAAAGGGTTAACATCACTGGGACCTGATCTAATCAGGTCCCGATGATGTTCCCTGTCAGAGCTAACGCTCTGCACCGCTCTCACAGCGCTTGCAGGACCCAGGGGGTCCTGAGCACTGCGAGACCACCCACCGTTTTTAAACGACCGCGCTGCACAGAGCCCAGGCAGCGCGGACGTTTATCTACAGTGGGCGGTCGGGAAGCGGTTAAGTGGAAAGAGGAAGCAGCAGGTATGTGTTGTTTGGGCGGGAAAGTAGCTCTTCCTTATATAGACGAGCCAGTTCAACCTTTAAAAGAGCTTATCTCTAATGAAACTGATGAATCTCGCCTTTTTCTAAATAATATAAGAAAATACAACATGTGCTTTTATATGACGTCTTCTGGAGCAGATCAAATTGTCTCAATGCCAGGGTTTTGCCCGACCTTTACAATACAAGTATACCACCGTATCGGTTCTTTAATTCCTATGTCCATTTCGCAACCACAATTTTTACAAGTTTATTTCATAGGTGACGAAGAAGAACAAATTAACAAGTGTACTGAGTGCGTGCAAAGCGTAGATAGAAACATAGTTAAAAAATTACAACGAGTACTTCACAACCACAACATTTTGGTGCATGAATTTAAAACGGCTAGAGACAGAATGATCAATGACGATCATTTCAAAGTAGTGATTCACCCAGACCGTGTACCACGTGGTCAACATGAGAGACGATTCAATGCCCCTACTACAAATGAAATAGCTGCTGTAATAGTTAGTAGCGAACAAACTATGTCTCGGGACATCGTTGTGCAGCCGCGCGATGGCATGCTCACTATGATTCCCGATACACATAGATTCTATGACGCTCTCGAGTACCCAATAATTTTTTGGAAAGGACAAGAGGGGTACAGCATTGATATTCCTCAGATAAATCCAATTACCAAACAAGCAATGCCAAGCAAAAAGGTGTCCTGCAAAGATTTTTATGCCTTTCACTTGATGGTCCGTCGCAGCGATTTTAATTTGATGCTTAAGTGTAGGCTCCTACTTCATCAGTTTCTGGTCGACATGTATGTAAAGATGGAAAGTGAGCGCTTAAGGTTCATTTCTTTAAATAAAAAAAAACTGCGCGCAGAAAATTAAATTCACTTGCAAGATGCAATAAGAAATGATGCGGATTTGGATCCAAATAACTTAGGTCAGATGGTGATTCTCCCGTCATCATTTGTAAATAGCCCGAGATACCTACACGAATATACACAAGATGCGTTCACATACGTACGTAATTATGGGAGGCCTGATTAATTTATTACAATGACTTGCAACCCCGCTTGGCCAGAAATCACCAAAGAGCTTATGGCTGGTCAAAATTCAACGGACAGACATGACTTAACAGCCGGAGTATTTAGAATAAAAGTACAGAAGTTGGTAGCTCTACTTACAAAAGGTAACATATTTGGTGATATGCAATGCTTCATGTACTCGATCGAGTGGCAAAAGCGAGGTTTGCCTCATGTGCACTTACTGCTGTGGTTAAAGGAAAAATTGCATCCGAACCAAATTGACGAAATCATATGTGCTGAGATACCAAACCCAGAAACTGATCAAAAGCTCTATGATACAGTGACAAAGAATATGATTCACGGGCCATGTGGTACATTCAATTCTTCATCGCCATGCATGAAGGAAGGAAAATGTACCAAAAAATATCCGAGGAAGCTTTTAAAAGATACTCAAACCAATGACAAAGGTTATCCTTTGTACAGGCGCAGAGCACCAGAGAATGATGGACGCACGACGATTATAAAAACCCGTAGAGGAACACAGGAAATATTGGTGGACAATAGCTGGGTGGTCCCATATTCTCCACTCTTATCAAAAAATGTTAATTCTCATTTAAATGTAGAGTTCTGTAATACGGTACAGGCGATAAAATATATTTGTAAATATATTAATAAGGGTAGCGACCAGGCTATTTTTAACATCCGCCAGCAAGGGAATGTTAACATTGACCCAAGAGATGAGGTGCAGACCTTTAGAACCGGCCGATATGTTAGTAGTAACGAAGCAGAGTGGCGGATCTTAGGTCTGCCTCTGCACGAGAGACACCCAACCGTCACTCATCTCGCGATTCATTTACCCAATGGCGAGAGGGTTTACTTTACGGAAAATAATTTTAGAGAGAGATTAGAAGCACCACCTAAAACTACACTAACTGCATTTTTCCTGTTGTGCCAAAGTGATACGTTTGCAAAAACATTACATTGACGTGCCTCGCTACTATACTTGGAATGTGGCACGGAAGCAATGGAAACGTCATTTACAAGGAACACCTGTCGATGATTGGCCAGGTGTGAAGGCAGGAGACGCTCTAGGTCGCATTTACACGGTGCACGTTAGCAATTTTGAATGTTATTGCTTGCGTATGCTGCTGAATGTAATAAGGGGTCCAACCAACTTCTCGGATTTAAAAACATTTGAAGGTCAAGAACTTGCAACTTTTCGGCAGGTGTGTGAGAAGATGGGGTTGTTGGAAGATGATAACCACTGGGAAATCAAAGAGAGATTTATCACAAAATAGTAGGACGAGTTGAGAATGGTGAAGGCGGACTTTTTTTCCTTGATGCCCCGGGTGGTACAGGAAAAACTTTCTTGCTTAATTTACTTTTAGCAAAAATTCGTAGCGGTCATAATGTTGCATTAGCTGTGGCTTCCTCTGGAATTGCTGCAACATTGCTAAGCGGTGGACGGACGGCACATTCAGTCTTTAAATTACCTCTTAATCTGGTGAACGAAGAAACCCCATCGTGTAATATCAGCAAGAGCAGTGCCCGTGGCCTCCTGTGCAACAGTGCAAACTAATCGTGTGGGACGAGTGCACAATGTCACACAAACGCGCCATCGAAGTTCTTGATCGTTGTCTACAAGACTTACACAGTAAACAAACAATAATGGGTGGTGTGGTTGTTTTATTGGCTGGGGACTTTAGGCAAACTTTGCCTGTCATCGAGCGAGGCACTGCAGCAGACGGAATTAACGCATGTCTGAAATCCTCATATTTATGGACCAAAGTTGAAAAGTTGCACCTCACCACCAACATGCGTGTCCAGTTATTCAGTGATCTAGAGTCGGGTGCGTACGCTGAGAAACTGCTCGAGATCGGTGAAGGTCGAATCGAAACTGACGAAGAAGGTATGGTTCTATTCACTAACCAATTTTGTCATGTTGTGGATTCGGAAGACGCACTTATTGCTCAAGTTTTTCCAAATTTGCAACAAAACATCCACGATGAAAATTGGCTATGTGAAAGAACTATACTAGCACCAAGAAATGAAACAGTTGCGAAAATCAATAAAATTATCTTGGACCAAGTAACCAGCGATGCAACAACCTACAACTCCGACACAGTCATGTCATCTGAAGACTGTACGCGCTACCCCATGGAGTTTCTTAACTCTTTGGAGCTATCCGGGGTCCCATCTCATAAGCTCGAATTAAAGGTCGGTATACCCGTTTTGTTAATGCGCAACTTGGACGCCCCGAGATTATGTAATGGCACTAGATTGCGAGTCACTGAACTAGGCAGGCACATTGTAAAGGCCACAATTTTAACTGGAGAAGCTAAGGGTGAAAATATTCTTATACCGCGCATCCCAATAATACCCAATAACTTACCCTTTAATTTCAAACGTTTGCAGTTCCCACTTAAAGTTGCATTTTCAATGACCATCAATAAATCGCAAGGGCAAACTTTGAAGGTAGCGGGGATACATTTAGGCACGTCCTGTTTTTCCCACGGTCAGCTATACGTAGCTTGCTCACGTGTTTCTAAATCGCAAAATCTACATATTTTCACTGAACGAAAGAAATCAAATAACATAGTTTACAGGAGTATATTGCAGTAAAAACACATAGATAAATTACCTGCAGATGTCCATTATTCCAATTACATACTAATTCTTTACTAACACGAACAATATTAAATGCAAGTAACTTCAGTCCGACCTGTTTATTAATCAGCGTTTAGTAATCCGTTTGTGATGAAATTTGATATGGATAATTTCAAGCCTGGGGAAGGACATAGGGCTACTTTTTATAAACACACCATACAGGCGAAGATTATATAAAACTGTAAACCTGATTGACTGACACAACTAGCGGTCAACGCACAGCCGAAACCACTGAACTTAGCATCTTGAAATTTGCAGATAGGTTCTATTATAGCTTAAATGAGCACTAAGAAAGGAATTTTGATAATTCCACCCTCAAGAGTTTCCCTCTTAATATTATAGGGGTTCAAAGATTGTATGGAATCAGTCAGTTTTGAAGTTAGACATCTGAAATTTTGGATGTACGAGTAACTAAATAAGATTATTTTTTTTTACTATTAAGATTATTTTTTTTTACTATTAAGATTTTTTTTTTTTTTACTATTAAAATGATCTGTCACGAAATGTGAGCGAAGCCGCGGGTAAAAGCTAGTTATATTATATGTGGGTCTGTGAGGACATTATATTATATGTGGGTCTGTGGAGACATTATATTATATGTGGGTCTGTGGGGACATTATATTATATGTGGGTCTGTGAGGACATTATATTATATGTGGGTCTGTGAGGACATTATATTATATGTGGGTCTGAGGACATTATATTATATGTGGGTCTGTGAGGACATTATGTTATATGTGGGTCTGTGGGGACATTATATTATATGTGGGTCTGTGGTAACATTATATTATATGTGGGTCTGTGGGAACATTTTATTATATGTGGGTCTTTGGTGATATTTTATTATATGTGGGTCTGTAGGGTCATTATATTATATGTGGGGCTGTTGGGACATTATATTATATGTGGGTCGGTGGTAACATATTATATGTGGGTTTGTGGAGACATTATATTATATTTGGGTCTGTGAGGACATTATATTATATGTGGGTCTGTGGGGACAATATATTATATGTTGGTCTGTGGTAACATTATATTATATGTGGGTCTGTGAGGACATTATATTATATGTGGGTCTGTGGGGACATTATATTATATGTGGGTTTGTGGGGACATTATATTATATGTGGGTCGGTGGTAACATATTATATGTGGGTTTGTGGAGACATTATATTATATTTGGGTCTGTGAGGACATTATATTATATGTGGGTCTGTGGGGACAATATATTATATGTTGGTCTGTGGTAACATTATATTATATGTGGGTCTGTGAGGACATTATATTATATGTGGGTCTGTGGGGACATTATATTATATGTGGGTCTGTGGGGACAATATATATGTGGGACTGTGGGACATATTATATGTGGTGCTGTGGGGACATTATATTATATTTGGGACTGTGGGACATTATATTATATGTGGGTCTGTGAGGACATTATATTATATGTGGATCTGTGAGGACATTATATTATATATGGGTCTATGAGGACATTATATTATATGTGGGTCTGTGGGGACATTATATTTATATGTGGGTCTGTGGGGACATTATATTATATGTGGGTCTGTGGTAACATATTATATGTGGGTCTGTGAGGACATTAAATTATATGTGGGTCTGTGAGGACATTATATTATATGTGGGTCTGTGAGGATATTATATTATATGTGGATCTGTGAGGGCATTATATTATATGTGGGTCTGTGAGGACATTATATTATATGGGGGTCTGTGGGGACATTATATTATATGTGGGTCTGTGGTAACATTATATTATATGTGGGTCTGTGAGGACATATTATATGTGGGTCTGTGGTAACATTATATTATATGTGGGTCTGTGGGGACATTATATATGTGGGTCTGTGAGGACATTATATTATATGTGGGTCTGTGGGGACATTATATTATATGTGGGTCTGTGAGGACATTATATTATATGTGGGTCTGTGGGGACATTATATTATATGTGGGTCTGTGGTAACATATTATATGTGGGTCTGTGGGGACATTATATTATATGTGGGTCTGTGGGAACATTATATTATATGTGGGTCTTTGGTGACATTATATTATATGTGGGTCTGTGGGGACATTATATTTATATGTGGGTCTGTGGGGACATTATATTATATGTGGGTCTGTGGTAACATTATATGTGGGTCTGTGAGGACATTAAATTATATGTGGGTCTGTGAGGACATTATATTATATGTGGGTCTGTGAGGATATTATATTATATGTGGATCTGTGAGGACATTATATTATATGTGGGTCTGTGAGGACATTATATTATATGTGGGTCTGTGGGGACATTATATTATATGTGGGTCTGTGGTAACATTATATTATATGTGGGTCTGTGAGGACATTATATTATATGTGGGTCTGTGGTAACATTATATTATATGTGGGTCTGTGGTAACATTATATTATATGTGGGTCTGTGGGGACATTATATATGTGGGTCTGTGAGGACATTATATTATATGTGGGTCTGTGTGGACATTATATTATATGTGGGTCTGTGAGGACATTATATTATATGTGGGTCTGTGGGGACATTATATTATATGTGGGTCTGTGAGGACATTATATTATATGTGGGTCTGTGGGGACATTATATTATATGTGGGTCTGTGGTAACATATTATATGTGGGTCTGTGGGGACATTATATTATATGTGGGTCTGTGGGGACATTATATTATATGTGGGTCTGTGGGGACATTATATTATATGTGGGTCTGTGGGAACATTATATTATATGTGGGTCTTTGGTGACATTATATTATATGTGCGTCTGTGGGGACATTATATTATATGTGGGTCTGTGGTAACATTATATTATGTATGGGTCTGTGTGGTCATTATATTATATGTGGGTCTGGGGTAACATTATATTATATGTGGGTCTGTGGGAACATTATATTATATGTGGGTCTGTGGTAACATTATATTATATGTGGGTCTGTGGTAACATTATAATATATGTGGGTCTGTGGGGTGATTATATTATATGTGGGTCTGTGGTAACATTATATTATATGTGGGTCTGTGGGAACATTATATTATATGTGGGTCTGTGGGAACATTATATTATATGTGGGTCTTTGGTGCCATTATATTATATGTGGGTCTGTGGGGTCAATATATTATATGTGGGTCTGTGGGGGCATTATATTATTTATGGGTCTGTGGGGACGTTATATTATATGTGGAACTGTGGGGACATTATATTATATGTGGGTTTGTGGTAACATTATATTATATGTGGGTCTTTGGGAACATTATATTACAGTGCTGGACAAAAGTATTGGCACCCCTGCAATTCTGTCAGATAATACTCAGTTTCTTCCTGAAAATGATTGCAATCACAAATTCTTTGGTATTATTATCTTCATTTAATTTGTCTTCAATGAAAAAAACACAAAAAGAATTGTCCTAAAGCCAAATTGGATATAATTCCACACCAAACCTAAAAAAGAGGGTGGACAAAAGTATTGGCACCGTTTGAAAAATCATGTGATGCTTCTCTAATTCGTGTAATTAACAGCACCTGTAACTTACCTGTGGCACCTAACAGGTGTTGGCAATAACTAAATCACACTTGCAGCCAGTTAACATGGATTAAAGTTGACTCAACCTCTGTCCTGTGTCCTTGTGTGTACCACATTGAGAATGGAGAAATGAAAGAAGACCAAAGAACTGTTTGAGGACTTGAGAAACCAAATTGTGAGGAAGCATGAGCAATCTCAAGGCTACAAGTCCATCTCCAAAGACCTGAATGTTCCTGTGTCTTCCGTGCGCAGTGTCATCAAGAAGTTTAAAGCCCATGGCACTGTGGCTAACCTCCCTAGATGTGGACGGAAAAGAAAAATTGACGAGAGATTTCAACGCAAGATTGTGCGGATGGTGGATAAAGAACCTCGACTAACATCCAAACAAGTTCAAGCTGCCCTGCAGTCCGAGGGTACAACAGTGTCAACCCGTACTATCCGTCGGCGTCTGAATGAAAAGGGACTGTATGGTAGGATACCCAGGAAGACCCCACTTCTTACCCCGAGACATAAAAAAGTCAGGCTGGAGTTTGCCAAAACTTACCTGAGAAAGCCTAAAACGTTTTGGAAGAATGTTCTCTGGTCAGATGAGACAAAAGTAGAGCTTTTTGGGAAAAAGCATCAACATAGAGTGTACAGGAAAAAAAAAGAGGCATTCAAAGAAAAGAACACGGTCCCTACAGTCAAACATGGCGGAGGTTCCCTGATGTTTTGGGGTTGCTTTGCTGCCTCTGGCACTGGACTGCTTGACTGTGTGCATGGCATTATGAAGTCTGAAGACTACCAACAAATTTTACAGCATAATGTAGGGCCCAGTGTGAGAGGTCATGGGTCTTCCAGCAGGACAATGACCCAAAACACACTTCCAAAAGCACTATAAAATGGTTTGAGAGAAAGCACTGGAGACTTCTAAGGTGGCCAGCAATGAGTCCAGACCTGAATCCCATAGAACACCTGTGGAGAGATCTCAAAATGGCAGTTTGGAGAAGGCACCCTTCAAATATCAGGGACCTGGAGCAGTTTGCCAAAGAAGAATGGTCTACAATTCCAGCAGAGCATTGTAAGAAACTCATTGATGGTTACCGGAAGCGGTTGTTCGCAGTTATTTTGGCTAAAGGTTGTGCAACCAAGTATTAGGCTGAGGGTGCCAATACTTTTGTCCGGCCCTTTTTTGGAGTTTTGTGTGAAATGATCCATGATTTGATTTTTGCTTCATTCTCTTTTGTGTTTTTTCCTTGCAAGCAAATTAAATGAAGATAATAACACCAAAGAATTTGTGATTGCAATCATTTTCAGGAAGAAACTGAGTATTATCTGACAGAATTGCAGGGGTGCCAATACTTTTGGCCAGCACTGTATATGTGGGTCTTTGGTGACATTATATTATATGTGGGTCTGTGGGGACATTATATTATATGTGGGTCTGTGGGGTAATTATTTTATTTGTGGGTTTTGGTAACATTATATTATATGTGAGTCTGTGGGGTCATTATATTATTTGTGGGTCTGTGGTAACATTATATTATATGTGAGTCTGTGGGATCATTATATTATACTAGATGGTGGCACGATTCTAACACATCGGGTATTCTAAAATATGTATGCGGCCGACCGGGTGCATACAGCAGAGCGGTGTTTAAATCTTGCGCCAAAATCGCTGATTGGTCGCGGCCGGCAACCGCGACCAATCAGCAAAGCAGTGTTTAAATTTGGCGGCCATATCGGTGATTGGTCGCAGGCGGCGGCCACGACCAATCTGCAAACCGTGTTAGTGAGGACTGGAGAGCGTGTTTAAATTTGGCAGCAAAATCGCTGATTGGTCGTGGCCGGCAACCGTGACCAATCAGCAAAGCGGTGTTAAAATTTGGCGCCTATATCGCTGATTGTTCACGGCCGGTGGTCGCGACTAATCAGCAGAGCGGCGTTTAAATTTGGCTCCAATAATGCTGATTGGTCGCTGCCAGCGAACGCGACCAATCAGCAGAGCGGTATTTAAATTTGGCGCCAATAATGGTGATTGTTCATGGCCGCGACCAATCAGCAGAGCGGTGTTTAAATTTGGCGCCAATAATGCTGATTAATCGCGACCGGCAACCGCGACCAATCAGCAGAGCGGTGTTTAAATTTTGCGCCAATATCGCTGTTTGGTCGCGGCCGGCCACCGCGACCAATCAGCAAAGCGATGTTTAAATTTGGCGCCAATAATGCTGATTAGTCGCGGCCGGCCACCGCGACCAATAAGCAAAGCGGTGTTTAAATTTGGCGCCAATAATGCTGATTGATCAAGTTCGGCGACCGCGACCAATCAGCAGAGCGGTGTTTAAATTTGGCGCCAATATCGCTGTTTGGTCGCGGCCAGCCACCGCGACCAATCAGCAAAGCGGTGTTTAAATTTGGCGCCAATATCGCTGCTTGGTCGCGGCCGGCCACCGCGACCAATAAGCAAAGCGGTGTTTAAATTTGGCGCCAATAATGCTGATTGGTCAAGTTCGGCGACCGCGAGCAATCAGCAGAGTAGTGTTTAAATTTGGCGCCAATACTGCTGATTGGTGAACCACCAAACAATGAGGAGGGCACCATCTAATAAACGGGATCTACCTGCAGCATCTCATAAAATAGTAAGTATGAAAACAGCAAAAAGAAGAGATGCAAACTAGCAGTGATCACCCAAATAGTCAAAAAGTAACCAAATAATTATCAATAACAACAAAGATCCATAAAAATATATCAATTTATTGAATACAAATAATTCCTGACACATATACACAAAATGACAAACCGACAAACAAATAAAACACCATTAAAAATAGTATAGTATAGTATAGTATTTTCATAAATACTGCTGATTGGTCGCGGCCGGCGACCACGACCAATCAGCAGAGCAGGGTTTAAATTTGGTGCCAATATTGCTGATTGTTTGCGGGTGGCGGCCACGACCAATCAGCGAACCGTGTTAGTGAGGACTGGAGAGTGTGTTTAAATTTGGCGCCAAAATCGCTGATTGGTCGCTGCCGGCGACCGCGACCAATCAGCAGAGCAGTGTTTAAATTTGGCGCCAATGTCGCTGATTGGTCGCAGCTGGCGGTCGTGACCAATCAGCAGAGCGGTGTTTAAATTTGGCGCCAATATCGCTGATTGGTCGCAGCTGGCGGTCGCGACCAATCAGCAGAGGGGTGTTTAAATTTGGCGCCAATATTGCTGATTGGTCGCGGTCGCCGGCCGCGACCAATCAGCAGAGCGTTTTTTAAATTTGTCGCCAATCTCGCTGATTTGTCGCGGCTGGTGGCCGCCACCAATCAGCAGAGCGGTGTTTAAATTTGGCGCCAATCTCGCTGATTGGTCGCGGGCAGCGTCCACGACCAATCAGCACAGCAGTGTTTAAATGTGGCGCCAAAATTGCTGATTGGTAGCGGGCAGCGTCCGCGACCAATCAGCACAGCAGTGTTTAAATGTGGCGCTAAAATCAGCACATCAGTGTTTAACCCCTTAAGCCCCGAGGGTGGTTTGCACGTTAATGACCAGGCCAATTTTTACAATTCTGACCACTGTCACTTTATGAGGTAATTACTCTGGAACGCTTCAACGGGTCCCCCTGATTCTGAGATTGTTTTTTCGTGACATATTGTACTTCATGATTGTGGTAAAATTTCTTCGATATCACTTGCGTTTATTTGTGAAAAAAATGGAAATTTGGCGAAAATTTTGAAAATTTAGCAATTTTCAAAATTTAAATTTTTATGCCCTTAAATCAGAGAGATATGTCACGCAAAAGAGTTAATAAATAACATTTCCCACGTGTCTACTTTACATCAGCACAATTTTGGAACCAAAATTTTTTTTTGTTAGGAAGCTATAAGGGTTAAAAGTTGAGCAGCGATTTCTCATTTTTCCAACAAAATTTACAAAACCATCTTTTTAGGGACCACATCACATTTGAAGTCACTTTGAGAGGTCTTTATTAGAGATGAGCGTTGTTCTACTCGAACTGTTCGCCAATCTCAAATTCGAGCCGTTTTGGGCGGTGTTCGAGCCGTTCGGCGAACACGAACAATTTGATAAAAATTCGGCTGTTCGAGGTTATGTTCGATAACTGTTCGTGCACCAAAATCATAACTGGATTTTTTCTCAGTAATGATGAAAATTAATGTTAATACGCAGTTTGAGTGTACAGCGGGGTGGGGGGAGGGGCAGGGGATGGATCTCTGCAGGAACAATGAAGATCTCCATTTTTTTTCTCTTTTCCGCATTTGCAGTGGGGAGGTGCAATCTGTCAGCAGCGCACACACGGAGCGAAGTGCTTTTTTTCACACAAGCAAGGGCATGTGTCATTGGCAGTGTATGTCACATGTCCTTGCCCTATAAGACCAAGCCATTTTCCCCGTCGCCACCATTTTCTCACTGCTGCAGCTGCGTGTTAGAAGGCACCGCTGTTGCTGTGTGCGCTATACCTTGTTAATTTCAAGCCAATTTTCGCACAAATATACAGATAGCTTGGGAGTAGGGAATAGTTGTGATTGCAGTCCTTTTAAGGACTAGGTTACAGCATTTCCTACGACTTTTATCAGGGAGGTCTGTGCTCTTAAATAGATAGGTTGTGGGAGTAAAGACTAATTGTAATTGGAGTCCTTTTCAGGACTAGGTTACATCAGTTCCTATCAGTTTTTGCCAGGCAGGTCTGTGCCAGTGCTGTGCAAGTTTTTTTCACAGCATTTGGCTGAATCTAGCAAAGCTAATCCTTTTTGGCCTATTGCAGAGTGTGTTAGTCAGTGGAGTAGCCTATCTGTGCTGCAAGATATACCACCTGTGTATAGAATACCAATTTTTTTACTGCACCTAGTGAAGTAAAATCTTTTGGGCATAGCATCATTCTATTAGTCCATCTATACTGACCTCCATCAGGTTGCAAATTAAAAATAATTTTTATCTGCATCTACAGTACCTCTGAAAAAATATTTGGGCTTCTAGCTGTGTGTGGGACTTGTTGTATTAGTCCATCTATACTGACCTCCATCAGGTTGCAAACTGAATATATTTTTTTCTGCATCTACCTCTGAAAAAATATTTGGGCTTCTAGCTGTGTGTGGGTCTTGTTCTATTAATCCATCTATACTGACCTCCATCAGGTTGCAAACTGAATATAATTTTTTTCTGCATCTAGCTCTGAAAAAATATTTGGCCTTCTAGCAGTGTGTCGGACTTTCTCTATTAGTCCATCTATACTGACCTCCATCAGGTTGCAAATTAAAAATAATTTGTATCTGCATCTACAGTACCTCTGAAAAAATATTTGGGCTTCTAGCTGTGTGTGGGACTTGTTGTATTAGTCCATCTATACTGACCTCCATCAGGTTGCAAACTGAATATATTTTTTTCTGCATCTACCTCTGAAAAAATATTTGGGCTTCTAGCTGTGTGTGTGTCTTGTTCTATTAATCCATCTATACTGACCTCCATCAGGTTGCAAACTGAATATAATTTTTTTCTGCATCTAGCTCTGAAAAAATATTTGGCCTTCTAGCAGTGTGTCGGACTTTCTCTATTAGTCCATCTATACTGACCTCCATCAGGTTGCAAATTAAAAATAATTTGTATCTGCATCTACAGTACATCTGAAAAAATATTTGGGCTTCTAGCTGTGTGTGGGACTTGTTGTATTAGTCCATCTATACTGACCTCCATCAGGTTGCAAACTGAATATATTTTTTTCTGCATCTACCTCTGAAAAAATATTTGGGCTTCTAGCTGTGTGTGGGTCTTGTTCTATTAATCCATCTATACTGACCTCCATCAGGTTGCAAACTGAATATAATTTTTTTCTGCATCTAGCTCTGAAAAAATATTTGGGCTTCTAGCAGTGTGTCGGACTTTCTCTATTAGTCCATCTATACTGACCTCCATCAGGTTGCAAATTAAAAATAATTTGTATCTGCATCTACAGTACCTCTGAAAAAATATTTGGGCTTCTAGCTGTGTGTGGGACTTGTTGTATTAGTCCATCTATACTGACCTCCATCAGGTTGCAAATTAAAAATAATTTTTATCTGCATCTACAGTACCTCTGAAAAAATATTTGGGCTTCTAGCTGTGTGTGGGACTTGTTGTATTAGTCCATCTATACTGACCTCCATCAGGTTGCAAACTGAATATATTTTTTTCTGCATCTACCTCTGAAAAAATATTTGGGCTTCTAGCTGTGTGTGGGACTTGTTGTATTAGTCCATCTATACTGACCTCCATCAGGTTGCAAATTAAAAATAATTTGTATCTGCATCTACAGTACCTCTGAAAAAATATTTGGGCTTCTAGCTGTGTGTGGGACTTGTTGTATTAGTCCATCTATACTGACCTCCATCAGGTTGCAAATTAAAAATAATTTGTATCTGCATCTACAGTACCTCTGAAAAAATATTTGGGCTTCTAGCTGTGTGTGGGACTTGTTGTATTAGTCCATCTATACTGACCTCCATCAGGTTGCAAACTGAATATATTTTTTTCTGCATCTACCTCTGAAAAAATATTTGGGCTTCTAGCTGTGTGTGGGACTTGTTGTATTAGTCCATCTATACTGACCTCCATCAGGTTGCAAATTAAAAATAATTTGTATCTACATCTACAGTACCTCTGAAAAAATATTTGGGCTTCTAGCTGTGTGTGGGACTTGTTGTATTAGTCCATCTATACTGACCTCCATCAGGTTGCAAATTAAAAATAATTTGTATCTGCATCTACAGTACCTCTGAAAAAATATTTGGGCTTCTAGCTGTGTGTGGGACTTGTTGTATTAGTCCATCTATACTGACCTCCATCAGGTTGCAAATTAAAAATAATTTTTATCTGCATCTACAGTACCTCTGAAAAAATATTTGGGCTTCTAGCTGTGTGTGGGACTTGTTGTATTAGTCCATCTATACTGACCTCCATCAGGTTGCAAACTGAATATATTTTTTTCTGCATCTACCTCTGAAAAAATATTTGGGCTTCTAGCTGTGTGTGGGACTTGTTGTATTAGTCCATCTATACTGACCTCCATCAGGTTGCAAATTAAAAATAATTTGTATCTGCATCTACAGTACCTCTGAAAAAATATTTGGGCTTCTAGCTGTGTGTGGGACTTGTTGTATTAGTCCATCTATACTGACCTCCATCAGGTTGCAAATTAAAAATAATTTGTATCTGCATCTACAGTACCTCTGAAAAAATATTTGGGCTTCTAGCTGTGTGTGGGACTTGTTGTATTAGTCCATCTATACTGACCTCCATCAGGTTGCAAATAAATTAAAAATAATTTTTATCTGCATCTACAGTACCTCTGAAAAAATATTTGGGCTTCTAGCTGTGTGTGGGACTTGTTGTATTAGTCCATCTATACTGACCTCCATCAGGTTGCAAACTGAATATATTTTTTTCTGCATCTACCTCTGAAAAAATATTTGGGCTTCTAGCTGTGTGTGGGACTTGTTGTATTAGTCCATCTATACTGACCTCCATCAGGTTGCAAATTAAAAATAATTTGTATCTGCATCTACAGTACCTCTGAAAAAATATTTGGGCTTCTAGCTGTGTGTGGGACTTGTTGTATTAGTCCATCTATACTGACCTCCATCAGGTTGCAAATTAAAAATAATTTGTATCTGCATCTACAGTACCTCTGAAAAAATATTTGGGCTTCTAGCTGTGTGTGGGACTTGTTGTATTAGTCCATCTATACTGAGCTCCATCAGGTTGCAAATTAAAAATAATTTTTATCTGCATCTACAGTACCTCTGAAAAAATATTTGGGCTTCTAGCTGTGTGTGGGACTTGTTGTATTAGTCCATCTATACTGACCTCCATCAGGTTGCAAATTAAAAATAATTTGTATCTGCATCTACAGTACCTCTGAAAAAATATTTGGGCTTCTAGCTGTGTGTGGGACTTGTATTAGTCCATCTATACTGACCTCCATCAGGTTGCAAATTAAAAATAATTTTTATCTGCATCTACAGTACCTCTGAAAAAATATTTGGGCTTCTAGCTGTGTGTGGGACTTGTTGTATTAGTCCATCTATACTGACCTCCATCAGGTTGCAAACTGAATATATTTTTTTCTGCATCTACCTCTGAAAAAATATTGGGCTTCTAGCTGTGTGTGGGTCTTGTTCTATTAATCCATATATACTGACCTCCATCAGGTTGCAAACTGAATATAATTTTTTTCAGCATCTAGCTCTGAAAAAATATTTGGCCTTCTAGCAGTGTGTCGGACTTTCTCTATTAGTCCATCTATACTGACCTCCATCAGGTTGCAAATTAAAAATAATTTTTATCTGCATCTACAGTACCTCTGAAAAAATATTTGGGCTTCTAGCTGTGTGTGGGACTTGTTGTATTAGTCCATCTATACTGACCTCCATCAGGTTGCAAATTAAAAATAATTTGTATCTGCATCTACAGTACCTCTGAAAAAATATTTGGGCTTCTAGCTGTGTGTGGGACTTGTTGTATTAGTCCATCTATACTGACCTCCATCAGGTTGCAAATTAAAAATAATTTTTATCTGCATCTACTGTACCTCTGAAAAAATATTTGGTCTTCTAGCTGTGTGTGGGACTTGTTGTATTAGTCCATCTATACTGACCTCCATCAGGTTGCAAACTGAATATATTTTTTTCTGCATCTACCTCTGAAAAAATATTGGGCTTCTAGCTGTGTGTGGGTCTTGTTGTATTAGTCCATCTATACTGACCTCCATCAGGTTGCAAATTAAAAATTATTTGTATCTGCATCTACAGTACCTCTGAAAAAATATTTGGGCTTCTAGCTGTGTGTGGGACTTGTTGTATTAGTCCATCTATACTGACCTCCATCAGGTTGCAAATTAAAAATAATTTTTATCTGCATCTACAGTACCTCTGAAAAAATATTTGGGCTTCTAGCTGTGTGTGGGACTTGTTGTATTAGTCCATCTATACTGACCTCCATCAGGTTGCAAACTGAATATATTTTTTTCTGCATCTACCTCTGAAAAAATATTGGGCTTCTAGCTGTGTGTGGGTCTTGTTCTATTAATCCATCTATACTGACCTCCATCAGGTTGCAAACTGAATATAATTTTTTTCAGCATCTAGCTCTGAAAAAATATTTGGCCTTCTAGCAGTGTGTCGGACTTTCTCTATTAGTCCATCTATACTGACCTCCATCAGGTTGCAAATTAAAAATAATTTTTATCTGCATCTACAGTACCTCTGAAAAAATATTTGGGCTTCTAGCTGTGTGTGGGACTTGTTGTATTAGTCCATCTATACTGACCTCCATCAGGTTGCAAATTAAAAATAATTGGTATCTGCATCTACAGTACCTCTGAAAAAATATTTGGGCTTCTAGCTGTGTGTGGGACTTGTTGTATTAGTCCATCTATACTGACCTCCATCAGGTTGCAAATTAAAAATAATTTTTATCTGCATCTACAGTACCTCTGAAAAAATATTTGGCTTCTAGCTGTGTGTGGGACTTGTTGTATTAGTCCATCTATACTGACCTCCATCAGGTTGCAAACTGAATATATTTTTTTCTGCATCTACCTCTGAAAAAATATTGGGCTTCTAGCTGTGTGTGGGTCTTGTTCTATTAATCCATCTATACTGACCTCCATCAGGTTGCAAACTGAATATAATTTTTTTCTGCATCTAGCTCTGAAAAAATATTTGGCCTTCTAGCAGTGTGTCGGACTTTCTCTATTAGTCCATCTATACTGACCTCCATCAGGTTGCAAACTGAATATATTTTTTTCTGCATCTAACCCAGCCAATAGTTTTGGCCTAATACCACAGTTTGGCCACTCAGCTCTGCTCGGTTACCATCCATTGTTTTTTTGTGCAAACAACTCCAGAGTTGTGAATTAGTTAACCACCAAAATGAGTGGAAAAAGGCCTGCTGCTGGTGGAAAGGGGAATAGGCGTGTTTGGAAGGGGAAAAAAGGTTGTGTCCGTGGGGTAGGTGTTAAAGCAACAGTAACATCTGCAGAAGAAAGACCATCTTCCAGCCAAACTAAAATGTCTACTTCTTTTAGCGGACAATGTGATAAGATCCCTTTCTTACGGCCACGCCAATCGCTACAAATTCCAGATGAGGCACAAAAACAGCAGGTGCTTCAACGGATATCAAGTGCTCCTTTAAGTGGGCTCTCCTCCACATCAACTTCAACATCACAAATACTCCAGTCCTCAAAGGTGTCACCCAAATCGCACTTGCTTCCTCACAGCTCCCAAATCTCCAGCTGCCCGTCTGAGTATGAGGTAGAACAGATGGTTGAGTCTGCAGAGCTGTTTACTCATACTATAGCCTGGGAATCAGAGGTCGACTCCAGCGCTTCTGTGAATCCAGACGAGGAAATGATCTGCACTGATGCCCAGAATCTTTATGAGTCGGATCCAGGACCAGACGCAGAAGGTTCTGACCATAATGTAGACCCTCATTCCCAAACTGTAACTCCTGTTGGTGGAGACAATGAGGAAGACGATGATAAGACTCAAATACCTGATTGGAGCGACAACTTTAGTTTTTTGTCAGGGCAGGAACAGGTTGGCTCGAGGACGACGGGTGTGATAACACACAGGGTGATGATGATGAGGTTGGAGATCCCACTTACTGTCAACCCACAGTCAGCCAAGAGATGAGGTCAGCAGAGGAGGTGGAGGAAGATGCTAGTGACGACGAGGTCAGGTTGCGCCTTCCTGGACAGAGACGTAGTACTGGAAGCACGTCAACAACTGCATCCTCAAACACAACTCTGCCTCTCACCACAAGTCGTGGTGGCTCTTCAGGTCGCATGGGTGCTAAGCCTTGCATAGCCTGGGCATTTTTTCAGATCGATAAAGATGACCCAACTCGTGTTATCTGTAACATTTGTCAGCAAAAGCTAAGTAGAGGCCAAAAAATACATAGTTTGAGTACTTCATGCATGAACCGGCACATGGACATGAAGCATAAGTTGCAGTGGGAAGCTCAGTGTGCTACAATGCGGCCTAGCCGGCCGGGCCAACCACCGTCTGCCATATCTTGTGCATCCGCGGCCTCTTCATCCTCTGTGACTGGGGGGACAGCAGTCACACCTGTTTTGGGGCGCAGACCTGCCACCTCTTTACCCGCAACAGCCAGCGTGATTGGCAGGTCATCATTTTCTTTGGAGGTGGTAACAGCAGCTGGTGTTGAGCGCTGTCCGACATCGATAGCACCACCTTTGGATCAAGGCAACCTAACATGTCCGCCTGCATCTTCCTCACAGACCGGCAGTTTGCCGGGGACACCCTTATCAACCCCGTCTAAGCACAATAGCCAGCCCTCGGTCCCTCAGATGTGGACAAGTAAAAGACCATTTCCTCCTAGCCATGAGAAAGCTAAGAGGTTGAATTTCACCATCTGCAAGCTCTTGGCTACAGAAATGCTGCCTTTCCGCCTGGTGGACACAGAGGATTTTCGAGACCTTATGTCCGTCGCAGTGCCCCAGTACCAGATGCCCAGTCGGCACTACTTCTCAAAGAAAGGTGTGCCTGCGCTCCACCAGCATGTCGCACACAACATCACCGCTTCTTTGAGAAACTCTGTGTGTGACAGGGTGCATTTCACCACAGACACTTGGACGAGTAGGCATGGACAGGGGCGTTACATGTCGCTGACTGGGCACTGGGTAACTATGGTGACAGCAGGACAAGGGGCTGCTGTCCAAGTCTTGCCGTCCCCACGAGTTGTGCGTCAATCCTCTTTATGTCAAAGTTCCTCCACTGCTTCTGCCTCCTCAACCTCCTCTCGGTCTTCCACCTGCACCCAAAGCCTGTCTGGTCATGCCACAAGCTTTCTAACTGCGCAGAAGGGATCCTGCACACCTCCTTACTATGCTGGCAGTAGGGCTCAACGTCATCAGGCGGTTTTTACATTGAAATGTCTGGGAAATGTGAGTCACACAGCTGAGGAGTTGTGGTCAGCTCTGGAGAACCAATTTCATGAATGGTTGTCTCCACTGGACCTGAAACCAGGGAAGGCCGTGTGCGACAATGCTGCAAACCTGGGTGCGGCCCTTCGCCGGGGCAATGTCACACACGTGCCTTGTATGGCTCACGTGTTGAACCTGGTTGTCCAGCAATTTTTAGCCCACTATCCCAGACTAGATGGCCTTCTGCAGAGGGCACGGTCGCTGTGTGCTCACTTCCGCCGTTCGCATCCCGCAGCTCAGCGACTTACATCTCTACAGAAGTCGTTGGGCCTGCCACTTCACCGGCTAAAATGCGATGTGCCTACCCGGTGGAATTCAACTCTGCACATGTTGCAGCGACTGTGGCAGCACCGACAAGCCCTGGTGCAATACGTTCTGACGTATAGCCTGGGCCAACGAGATTCAGAGGTGGGGCAAATCACGCTGGAGGAGTGGTCTCAGATCAGGGACCTATGCACCCTTCTGCACAGTTTTGAAATGGCGACGAAGATGTTTAGTGCTGACGATGCCATTATCAGCATGACTATTCCGGTGATTTACATGCTGGAGCACATGTTAAACAGAATTCGGAGTCAGGTGGTGGCACAAGAGGAGGTGGAGGAAGTAGAGGAGGAGGAGTTGTATGCGGAAGGGCTAACATCTGCAAGGTCCAGACGGTCGGCAGCACCAAGGCGGCAGGCATGTGAGGGTGGGGGAGATGGTTTTACCAGGGCGCATGGTAGCAGCCAAACTAGTGAGGAAGGTGCAGGAGCCCAGGAAGAAGTGGAGGACGAACTGATGGAAGACTCATCAGATGAGGGAGACCTTGATCACATTTCTGTTGTGCGAGGTTGGGGGGAGAGGACAGAGGAAGGAAGCATGATTGTTACCTCGCCACCAACACAACAGGGACTTGGTGCTCCTGGATGCGCAACACACATGAGTGCCTTCTTGCTGCACTACCTGCAACATGACCCTCGAATTGTGAGAATTAGAAATAATCCTGACTACTGGGTTGCCACACTGTTAGATCCCCGGTACAAAAGTAAATTTGCAGAAATTATTCCTGCCATAGAAAGGGATGCACGCATGCAGGAGTATCAGCAGAGACTGTTGCAGAATCTTACATGTGCTTTTCCACAAAATACCAGTGGTGCACGTAGTGAATCTCACAGTTCCAACTTGCCAACCGTGGGACCGTCAAGTGTTCAGCACTCAAACCGTAACAGAACCACAGTATCTGGTGGTAACATCAATTTTGCGGAATCATTTCACCACTTTTTTAGCCCATCCTTTGCAAGGCCACAGGAGACAAGAAGTCTGACACATAGTCAACGCCTAGAGACGATGGTACAGGAGTATCTCCAAGTAAACATTGAAGCCACGACTGTGTCACTGGACCCTTGCTCTTTTTGGGCTTCCAATCTGGATAAATGGCCGGAGCTAGCCACTTACGCCTTGGAGATCTTGTCATGCCCCGCAGCCAGCGTTCTGTCTGAACGTGTGTTCAGCGCTGCTGGTGGTGTGCTGACAGATAAGCGCACGCGGCTCTCCACTGATAATGTACACAGACTCACGTTCATAAAGATGAACAAATCATGGATCCGAAACGACTTTTCTACCCCTGTGTCATCCTGGGGAGAGTAAAAGCTTGATGATTGTTTAAAATCACCCTACCAACCGTTTTAAGCTTTCAAATTACTAATCATGTTTATCTGTATCTTGACTGGAAAATAATTTGGGCTTTGTAGCAGTGTGCAGCACTGATCCTATTAGGCCATCTATAATAAGCTCCACCAGATTTAAAATTAAAAATAATTTTTAGCTGCATCTAGCCCGGAAAATAATTTTGGGGCTCCGAGATGCGCAAGACACATAAGTGCCTTCTTGCTGCACTACCTGCAGCATGACCCTCATATTGTCAGAATTCGAAGTAATCATGACTACTGGGTTGCCACACTCTTAGATCCCCCAAACTTTTCGATCAACCTTTTCATTTTAATAAAGACCAAAAAAATGGTCATTTTTGAAATTATAAGCATTAGCAGGTTGTTAGAAACTGAAATCAAACAGTTTTCAACTCAAAACTTTATTCTAGGTGATGTTACATTTTCACATAGGACCCCTTGTTCGAAAGGAGCTTCTGAACTCTCTCGTCCATTGAATTTGTCAGGTTTTGGATGGTTTCTGCTTCAATTGTTTTGCATGAGGACAGAATACCCTCCCAGAGCTGTTGCTTAGATGTGAACTGCCTCCCGCCATCATAGACACTCCTTTTAATGATGCTCCAAAGGTTCTGAATGGGGTAGAGGTCAGGGGAGCATGGGGGTCACACCATAAGTTTGTCCCCTTTTATGCCCATATCAGCCAGAGATGCAGATGTTTTATGTGCAGCATGAGATGGTGCATTATCATGCAGAAAAATGATCTTGCTGTGAAATACACGGTTCTTCTTCTTGAACCATGGCAGGAAATGCTGTTTGAGAAAATCCACATACATTATGGAGTTCATCTTTAGCGCCTTCAGGGATCCTAAAGGGGCCGACAATCTCTCTCCCCATGATTCCAGCCCAAAACATTACTCCACCTCCTCCTTGTTGGCGCTGTAGCCGTGTTTGCGTGGGGTGTCCATCAACCAGCCATCCTCCACTCTATCCATCTGGACCATCGAGCGCTGCACGGCACTCATCCGTGAACAAAACAGTTTTGAAATCAGTCTTCATGTAATGTTTGGCCCACTGGAGCCGTTTCTGCTTGTGTGAAGTGGATAGAGGAGGTCGACAGGATGGCGTATGCACAGCTGCAAACCTCTGAAGGACCCTGCATCTTGTTGTTCGGGGGACGTTGGAGGCACAAGCAGCTTCAAAAACTTGTCTGCTGCTATGACAAGGCTTTTTTGCCGCTGCTCTTTCAACCTGACGTAATTGCCTGTAGGAAAGAGTCCTCAATTTGCCCTTATCAGCACGCACACGTGTGTACTGTGAATCAGCTACATACTTCTTGATTGCCAAGACACTTCATCCTGATCATCGCACAATGTTGATTGTAGTCATGCCTTGACCTAAACACTCCACAATTTGTTGCTTCTCAGCAGCCGACACATCCTTTTTCTTTCCCATTTTGGCAGAAAATGTAGGCTGCTGAATAATGTGAGAGAGCCTTCTTAAGTAGTCTTGCCTTTCATTGGACACACCTGACAAACTAATTAGCACTGGTGTCTGCAATTGCTTACAGTGATATAAAGAGCCCTGACACACATCACCATCAATGAGTTTAACTGACAAACAAACAAATTCTTCCCTTATCACTCCTAAACACTTTTTGCATAATAATTTGGAACACAGTGTACATGTGCTTTTCCACAAAACACCAGTGGTTCACGTAGTGAATCTTACAGTTCTAACTTGCCAACCGTGGTCTGTATGGAGTTGTTCAATAAAGGGCCCAAAATTAAGATAACATAGATGGGAGAGGTCTCTATGAATAGGAATTCCTAAGTATTTGATACCCTGTGAGGGCCAGGCAAAGGGAAAGTTGGACTGGATGGAATCCTATATGGATTTGGGGAGGGAGACATCGAGGGCCTCAGACTTCGCTGCATTGATTTTAAAATTTGACCATGTAACAAAGTGATCTATTTCAGCCATAACAGCATGGATGGATATATGTGATTGAGTGATATATACTAGGACATCATCAGCAAATAGAGAGCACTTGTACTCGGTGCCTCCCACCTCAATCCACCTAATATTGGGGTTATGGCGAATTGATGAGAGCAGGTGCTCCGTCACTAGGATGTATAAGAGAGGGGACAGAGAACATCCCTGCCTTGTCCCATTGGTGATTGTGAAAGGTGATGAAAATGTTCTGACGCGCCCCCTGGGCCTTGGGACACCCGGAGCCGGACCCTTTTTGGTGGATGCTGGTGGTTGTAGTCTCCGTGGCGGCAACCCGGTTCCGTGGCTCAGGGCGGTCAAACCAGTGGCGGAACTATTTATGTGGTTTTGATGTTTAAATGTCCGACTACGCCACCCGTGGATTGCGGTCAGAGTGAACCGCCGCTCCAGGGCAGACCGCTGAGGCTGGTGTTGTGGGTGCAGCAGAGCGTAGCATAACTCCCCACGGGAGGAGTATAGCCTCAGGGCAGTGTATGCGGAGGATGGGGGTGATGGTGCAGGGCAGCAGCAGTAATGACACGGAGTCAGTGATGCAGTCCAGGGCCTTTACTCACAGTTCTTATTATCCAGACCACGTCTGCAGGTAACGGCTGCCCACGTCGTACTGTGCTCACCAGGTGAGGGGCTCAGACAACTCCCAGATAACTTTGGAGCGCTTCACAGGACCCCCTTTGTGTGTCCTTTGTCTGGCCTTTCTTACCAACCCTTCTGTCCGGCTGCCTCGGGCCTCCTCTTGGTAAACTTGGCGCCAGTTTCCCTGACCCTATGTGGTGCCTTCCTAGCGGGTGTAGCGAGGGGCTGCGCCACATAAAATGTCACAGCCTCCTGTTTCTAGCTGAGGGTCGTTTCCTGCCTCCACTAGTTTCGGGGACCGGTCTCCCCCTTTGGCCTGACCCCTCCACGCAGGTGGATTCTGGCGTGCGGTGGCGACTCGCCCGTCCGCACCCCTGAGATCCCTTCGTTCCTCGTTCCTGGAGCCTTCTCCGCTCCTCTTCCTTCCTTCTCCCTCTTCCAGGCCTGGGCCTCTGTTACTAGGCCCGCCTCCGGAGCAGAGCTCATGCAGAGCCCCTGCTCCCTGCCACTTCTGCTCAGACTTCTCTGCACTGAACTAAGATGGTGCCCACCTTTTATACTCCCTTCTCAATGCACCCAGGAACTGCTTCCTCCCTGCTCCTGCACTACAGGGTTCCCCTTCCTCAGTGTTCCCTCCCCCCACTCCAGCCAGGGACAGGGACTGTCGTGCCCATCTCAGGGGCATATTGGTCGCCCTGCCCCACGGCAATGTGGTGTAATGCATGCAGGTGTCGGGTCCTGATCCACACTACATCCTTACCTGAGAGTGAGATATCACACCTCTGGGTGAGGTGCAATACCTCTGTAGCAACCGAGCCCTCAGGGTGCTACAGTTCCATTTATCTTCAGCCTAGGTGACGTATTGCGATACAGGGCCGTGATTTTGGCTATAAAAGGGTCCCCTAGACCCCTACCCCAAGCTTTTTAAGAGAATCATATATGGCGTGCCAGGAGACTCTATGGAATGCTTTCTCAGCATCCAACGAGAGTATCTAATTACAAATTTTTAACTGCATCTAGCCCAGGAAATACTTTGTGCCTAGTAGCAGGGTCTGCTAGTCAGCGGATTATCCCGGCTGTTAAGCAAGCTACACCACCTGTAGTTTGGACACTTCATTTTTTCAAAGGAAATGCTTCGGGACCACGGGATACTCAGTGAAGAGCATCAGGAGGCACGCCAAGGCATAGGGGCTGGGACTGGCAGTAGGATGCCTTGCGGTGGACAGCCGAGCTTGATCCTTATAAAAGCTTTTTAACTGCAGCAGCTTTAGTGGACGCTACTGGAGCTGGAATTACGCGGCTGCTGGCATGAGACTTGCCCTCCAATAGATCCTTGTAAATGGATTTAAAGTGTATTCATTCAAATTAGAGAGACAATTTAAATTAAAAAGCTTAGAGCTGCCTCCACCACAGGGGGGCTCGCTCGACCCACCAGCGGACAGGCACCAGTATTGGGAGAGGGGGGCTGGCCATCAGGGTTCACCGCGGCTCTGGCACAAACCCGGCGACACGGAGGTGGCACGGGCAGGAGCGGACTGGCCGTGTCGGCTTCTCACTTTTTGGATTTTAGAAGGGCATGACATGCCTATATCTGTGTCTCCCCCTCCTTTTACTCCTCCACCTCTTTTATTTTTGCATGACTATATGTACTTGTCACTTTTCCATGTGTTAGTTATGTCTTCTGAGCAGTTTGTCAGCTTTTGGACACCTTTGAAGGTGTTTTCTATGTGTTTCTATGTGTTTTTGTTTGCCTGCCATTGGTTTTAACGGTGTTCGAAGGTGTTCGACGAACAGTTCGACGAACAGTTCGGCGAACACACGGGTGTTCGACGAACCGAACCGAACTCGAACACTACGGGGGTGGCTCAACACTAGTCTTTATGACAGAAAATACCCAAAAGTGACACCATTCTAAAAACTGCTCCCCTCAAGGTGCTCAAAACCACATTCAAGAACTTTATTAACCCTTCAGGTGCTTCACAGGAATTTTTTGAATGTGGAAGAAAAAAATGAACATTTAACTTTTTTCACAAAAATGTTACTTTAGACCCATTTTTTTTTATTTTCACAGGGGTAACAAGAAAAAATGGACCCCAAAATTTGTTGTGCAATTTACCCTGGGCACGCAGATACCCAATATGTGGGGAAAAAACACTGTTTGGGCACACGGCAGGGCTCAGAAGGGAAGGAGCGTCATTTGACTTTTTGATTGTAAAATTTGCTTGAATAATTAGCAGACGCCATGTTGTGTTTGGAGAGCCCCAGTGTGCCCAAACATTGGAGCTCCCCCATAAGTGACCCCATTTTGGAAACTAGACCCCCCAAGGCACCTATCTAGATGCATAGTGAGCACTTGGAACCCCCAGGTGCTTCACAAATTGATTTGTAAAAATGAAAAAGTGAAAAAAAAAACACTTTTTCATATTTATGAATCAATTTGTGAAACACCTGGGGGTTCCAAGTGCTCACTATGCATCTAGATAGGTGCCTTGGGGGGTCTAGTTTCCAAAATGGGGTCACTTGTGGGGGAGCTCCAATGTTTGGGCACACAGGGACTCTCCAAAAGCAACATGGTATCCGCTAACAAATTGTCGGCTCAAATTGTTAGCGGACATCATGTTTCATTTGGAGAGCCCCTGTGTGCCCAAACATTGGAGCTCCCCCACAAGTGACCCCATTTTGGAAACTAGACCCCCCAAGGCACCTATCTAGATGCATAGTGAGCACTTGGAACCCCCAGGTACTTCACAAATTGATTCGTAAAAATGAAAAAGTGAAAAAAAAAAGCATTGTTTTTTGCTTCGTTTTTTTTTTTTTTTTTACCGTGTTCACTGAATGAGTTAACTAGTGGGACAGTTTTATAGGTCAGGTTGTTCCGGACGCGGCGATACCAAATATGTGTACTTTTTTTGTTTTTTTGTTTTTTTTTATAATAATATTTATTGATGGGTACATTATATTTTTATTTTTGGTGGATTATTTTTTTTTTTTTTTTTTATATTTTTGCAATTTTTTTTTTTTTTTTTCACTTTCTGACAGTTTTTATATTTTATTACTTTGTCCCACTCTGGGACTTTCACTTTTTTTTCTCTGATCGCCTGCATGGCACAGGAATGAAGCACCATCCCTGTGTCATGCAGGCTCTCAGCGCTGGACACGGAGAAGATTGTTTGGAGATGCACTGCGCATGTCCAAACAATCTTCCTGCTGTCTGGTGACCCGGATGTTGTCATGACGACATCGGGTCGTCATGGCAACACCCGGGAAGCCTTTGCAGACAGCGCTGGAAGCCGGAAGAGGAGGTGAGTATCTGCGATCACCTCCCCTTCCCCCCGCAATGCTGCGATCGACTTCGATCGACTTCGATCGCAGCATCGCGGGGGTTAATGTGCTGGGAGCGGTGCAGGACCGCTCCCTGCACATAGTATCGGGTGTCAGCTGTGAAAATCAGCTGACACCCGGCGGCGATCACGCCCGCACAGCCTGTGTGCGCGCGCGCGATCGCCATGACGTACTAATACAGGTCTGGCTCTTAAGTCCCAGGGCACAGATGCGTATTAGTACGTCAGATGTTGTTAAGGGGTTAAATGTGGCTCCAAGATCGCTGATTGGACGCGTGCAGTGGCCGCGACCAATCTGCACAGCGGTTTTAACTTTTGCGCCAAGATCACTGATTGGTCGTGGCAGGAGAGCGCGACCAATCAGCGAATCGTATTGGTGAGGACCGGGGAGCGGAATCGTATTGGTGAGGACCGGGGAGCATCGCTGTTTGTGCGGGTACTTCCACTGCGAGAAGCCGGGAGATGAGCGACTGCTCGCAGCAGAAGTGTCCCGACCCGCAGCGCCGCTCCCCGGTCCTCCCTTGACACCCTAGCCGCATGGATGTCAGCGCCGCTGCCTGTGCGGCTACTTCCGCTGCAAGAAGCCGGGAGATGAGTGGCTGCTCGCAGCAGAAGTATCCCGACCCACAGCGCCGCTCCCCGGTTCTCCCTTGACACCCTAGCCGCATGGAGGTCAGCAGCGCCGGCGGTCGAGGTCCTTCTGCTGCTATCGGCCGGGAGATGAGCGCCTTGCGCCGGTCATCTCCCTGCTGCATCTCCGTCCCGCAGATGAGCCGCTAACGGCTGCCATCTTTTTTCAGAAATCCCGCGGCGCTGATTGGCCGCTGCCAGACCAATGAGCGACGCGGGATTTCCTGCACAGACAGAAAGACAGACAGACGGGATAAGACGATTATATATATAGATGTGTCCTGTGTGGTGTAGTATATAGAGGATCTGTCAGCTCTCCTGTGTGGTATAGTATATAGAGGATCGGTCAGCTCTCCTATGTGGTATAGTATATAGAGGATCTGTCAGCTCTCCTGTGTGGTGTAGTATATACAGGATATATAATTTCTCCTGTGTGGTGTATTATATAGAGAATGTGTCCTGTGTGGTGTAGTATATAGAGGATCTGTCAGCTCTCCTGTGTGGTGTAGTATATAGAGGATCAGTCAGCTCTCCTATGTGGTATAGTATATAGAGGATCTGTCAGCTCTCCTGTGTGGTGTAGTATATAGTGGATCTGTCAGCTCTCCTGTGTGGTGTAGTATATAGAGGATCTGTCAGTTCTCGTGTGTGGTGTAGTATATACAGGATCTGTCAGCTCTCCTGTGTGGTGTAGTATATAGGTAGTTAATAGAGGATCTGTCAGCTCTCCTGTGTGGTGTAGTATATAGAGGATCAGTCAGCTCTCCTATGTGGTATAGTATATACAGGATCTGTCAGCTCTCCTGTGTGGTGTAGTATATAGAGGATCTGTCAGCTCTCCTGTGTGGTGTAGTATATAGAGGATCTGTCAGCTCTCCTGTGTGGTGTAGTATATAGAGGATCTGTCAGCTCTCCTGTGTGGTGTAGTATATAGAGGATCTGTCCGCTCTCCTGTGTGGTGCAATATGGAGGATCTGTCAGCTCTCCTGCGTGGTGTAGTATATAGGTAATTAATAGATGATCTGTCAGCTCTCCTATGTGGTATAGTATATAGAGGATCTGTCAGTTCTCCTGTGTGGTGTAGTATATAGAGGATCTGTCAGCTCTCCTGTGTGATGTAGTATATAGAGGATCTGTCAGCTCTCCTGTGTGGTGTAGTATATAGAGGATCTGTCAGCTCTCCTGTGTGGTGTAGTATATACAGGATCTGTCAGCTCTCCTGTGTGGTGTATTACATAGAGGATCTGTCAGCTCTCCTGTGTGGTGAAGTATAAAGAGGATCTGTCAGCTCTCCTGTGTGGTGTAGTATATAGAGGATCTGTCAGCTCTCCCGTGTGGTGTGGTATATAGAGGATCTGTCATCTCTCCTGTGTGGTGTATTACATAGAGGATCTGTCAGCTCTCCTGTGTGGTGAAGTATATAGAGGATCTGTCAGCTCTCCTGTGTGGTGTAGTATATAGAGGATCTGTCAGCTCTCCCGTGTGGTGTAGTATATAGAGGATCTGTCAGCTCTCCTGTGTGGTGTAGTATATAGAGGATCTGTCCGCTCTCCTGTGTGGTGCAGTATAGAGGATCTGTCAGCTCTCCTGCGTGGTGTAGTATATAGGTAGTTAATAGAGGATCTGTCAGCTCTCCTATATGGTATAGTATATAGAGGATCTGTCAGCTCTCCTATGTGGTGTAGTATATAGAGGATCTGTCAGCTCTCCTGTGTGGTGTAGTATATAGAGGATCTGTCAGCGCTCCTGTGTGGTCTAGTATATAGAGGATCTGTCAGCTCTCCTGTGGGGTGTAGTATGTAGCGGATCTGTCAGCTCTCCTGTGTGGTGTAGCATATACAGGATCTGTCAGCTCTCATGTGTGGTGCAGTATAGAGGATCTGTCAGCTCTCCTGTGTTGTGTAGTATAGAGGATCTGTCAGCTCTCCTGTGTTGTGTAGTATATAGAGGATCTGTCAGTTCTCCTGTGTTGTGTAGTATATAGAGGATCTGTCAGCTCTCCTGTGTTGTGTAGTATAGAGGATCTGTCAGCTCTCCTGTGTTGTGTAGTATAGAGGATCTGTCAGCTGTCCTGTGTTGTGTAGTATATACTGTATCTCCTGCTGACGATTCTCCTGCTGCCTGTGACGTCACATTGAAAGAGCAGCTCCTACTCTTTCATCCTGCTCTGTCGGCGAAGCACCACTGCCGACGTCATTTAGAAGGAAAGACAGCTCCCCGCTGCCTAGATGGGGGAAGTTGACTGTCAATCAGCAAGACTACTCAGCAGTGACACTTGTCAGACACTGCAGATTTCATGAAGAGGTGTGTACAGTGTCCATTTTAGGACATGATCAGATATCAAAGTCAAACATGAGAATAATGTCAGTTTGAGGCTAAATACCCTGTCTGAGAACTGACTTTAACATGTGACTTTGATATGTGACTTTGACATCTGACTTTTACAACTGATAATAATAAAAAAAAAGTTCACTGTACGATGCTGGGACTTGAACCCAAAACTCTGCCTAGAAGCCAGTACACCTACCATTGAGCTATACACTCAGTTGAAATAACTTAGGCATTCTATTTGGTTGTGATTTTCAGTGCAAATCTGTCTGAAACTCATTGGGACTTCTACACAGACCTCGTCCATGTCGAATTCAAATGATGTGTGACTTTGATATGTGACTCTGATATCTCACTTTTTTCAAACATCAGAATCAGAATCACAATGACTTTTAAACACCCTGAGTATTTTCAGGGTTGATCCCATAAGCCAAGAAAAACTACCAGTCCCTATCATTTGACCCTATGGTTGAAATTTAAAGCTTCAGGCTCATTTAGTGGAGCTTCTGGGTTCAAATCCCAGAAGCAGAAGAATATATATACAGTACAGTTGAAACAAGAAGTTTACATGTACTGTATGTAAATGCCTTAAAACATTATCTCTCTCTCATTATTCTGGCATTTGGCAAAATTAAAACTTATTGCGATCCTAATTGATCTAAAACGGGAAAGATTTATTCTGATTTCATGTCAGATATTGAGAAAAACATGCATATGTGTCTTTTTATATAGTGTATGTAAACTTCTGGTTTCAACTGTATATATATATATATATATATATATATATATATATATATACAGTACAGACCAAAAGTTTGGACACACCTTCTCATTTTAAGATTTTTCTGTATTTTCATGACTAAGAAAATTGTACATTCACACTGAAGGCATCAAAACTATGAATTAACACATGTGGAATTATATACTTAACAAAAAAGTGTGAAACAACTGAAAATATGTCTTTTATTCTAGGTTCTTCAAAGTAGCCACCTTTTGCTTTGATGACTGCTTTGCACACTCTTGGCATTCTCTTGATGAGCTTCAAGAGGTAGTCACCGGAAATGGTTTTCACTTCACAGGTGTGCCCTGTCAGGTTTAATAAGTGGGATTTCTTGCCTTATAAATGGGGTTGGGACCATCAGTTGTGTTGTGCAGAAGTCTGGTGGATACACAGCTGATAGTCCTACTGAATAGACTGTTAGAATTTGTATTATGGCAAAAAAAGTAGCTAAGTAAAGAAAAACGAGTGGCCATCATTACTTTAAGAAATGAAGGTCAGTCAGTCCAAAAAATTGGGAAAACTTTGAAAGTGTCCCCAAGTGCAGTTGCAAAAACCATCAAGCGCTACAAAGAAACTGGCTCGTATGAGGACCGCCCCTGGAAAAGAAGACCAAGAGTCACCTTTGTTTCTGAGGATAAGTTTGTCCGAGTCACCAGCTCAGAAATCGCAGGTTAACAGCAGCTCAGATTAGAGACCAGGTCAATGCCACACAGAGTTCTAGCAGCAGACACATCTCTACAACTACTGTTAAGAGGAGACTTTGTGCAGCAGGCCTTCATGGTAAAATAGCTGCTAGGAAACCACTGCTAAGGACAGGCAACAAGCAGAAGAGACTTGTTTGGGCTAAAGAACACAAGGAATGGACATTAGACCAGTGGAAATCTGTGCTTTGGTCTGATGAGTCCAAATTTGAGATCTTTGGTTCCAACCACAGTGTCTTTGTGCGACGCAGAAAAGGTGAACGGATGGACTCTACATGCCTTGTTCCCACCGTGAAGCATGGAGGAGGAGGTGTGATGGTGTGGGGGTGCTTTGCTGGTGACACTGTTGGGGATTTATTCAAAATTGAAGGCATACTGAACCAGCATGGCTACCTCAGCATCTTGCAGTGGCATGCTATTCCATCCGGTTTGCGTTTAGTTGGACCATCAGTTATTTTTCAACAGGACAATGACCCCAAACACACCTCCAGGCTGTGTAAGGGCTATTTTACCAAGAAGGAGAGTGATGGGGTGCTACGCCAGATGACCTGGTCTCCACAGTCACCAGACCTGAACCCAATCGAGATTGTTTGGGGTGAGCTGGACCGCAGAGTGAAGGCAAAAGGGCCAACAAGTGCTAAGCATCTCTGGGAACTCCTTCAAGATTGTTGGAAGACCATTTCCGGTGACTACCTCTTGAAGCTCATCAAGAGAATGCCAAGAGTGTGCAAAGCAGTCATCAAAGCAAAAGGTGGCTACTTTGAAGAACCTAGAATATAAGACATATTTTCAGTTGTTTCACACTTTTTTGTTAGCTATATAATTCCACATGTGTTAATTCATAGTTTTGATGCCTTCAGTGTGAATGTACAATTTTCATTGTCATAAAAATACAGAAAAACCTTTAAATGAGAAGGTGTGTCCAAACTTTTGGTCTGTACTGTATATATAGTACAGACCAAAAGTTTAGACACACCTTCTCATTTAGACTGTGTGCCCACGATGCGTTTTTAAGCGTTTCTGCAGCGGCAAAAACGCTGCAGAAACGCTAAAAAAAAGCATGGTAGAAGGCCTGCCATGTCCCCCAATGATAATCCGCATGTGCTATGCACATTCTGCGGAGATTTTCGCTGCGGATTATCATTGCGGAAAAAAACGCAGCACTACCAATTATTTTGCGGAAGTGCTGCGTTTTCGCCGCCTTGACTTGCATTGCAATGCGCCAATTCCGCAAGACTGCATCTGTACTTGCGTAATTGGCGCGTTATAATGTGCGGATGCTACCCGGGTGTGGAGGACAGGAGACTCTCCTCCACACCCAGGTACCATTATAAAAGCTGTAAAAAAAAGAATAAAATAAAAAATAAAGATTATATTCACCTTCCGACGACCCCCGGACTCCTTCCCTGTGCTTGCCGATAGATCGCGCAGGACTGAAGGACCTGCGGTGACGTCACAGTCATGTGACGGCAGGTCCTTCAGTACAGCGTACCGCGGTCTGTCGGCAGCCAGCACAGGAGCGCAGCGAGTCTGCAGGGGCCATCGGAAGGTAAGTATAGGTTTATTTTTTATTTTTTAACATTCTCTCGGGTCACACTATATAAATCCATGCCGGTTGCATGGATTTATATAGTGTGACCGAGTTGTCAAGCACTTTCCAAGTGATGCTAAAATCGCTTGGAAAGCGCTTGACACCCGCATTCGGAAATGCAAGTGAAGAACGCTTCATTTCCGCATGTCCCTGGCAGGAAAACGCATGTACAATCCGCATGCGTTTTTTTCTGTCAGGGAGATGCAGAAACGCTCAGGAAAAAATCCTGAGCATTTCTGCATCGTGGGCACATAGCCTTAAAGATTTTTCTGTATTTTCATGACTTTGAAAATTGTACATTCACACTGAAGGCATCAAAACTATGAATTAACACATGTGGAATTATATACTTAACAAAAAAGTGTGAAACAACTGAAAATATGTTTTATATTCTAGGTTCTTCAAAGTAGCCACCTTTTGCTTTGATGACTGCTTTGCACACTCTTCGCATTCTCTTCATGAGCTTCATGAGGTAGTCACCGGAAATGGTCTTCCAACAATCTTGACGGAATTCCCAGAGATGCTTAGCACTTGTTGGCCCTTTTGCCTTCACTCTGCGGTCCAGCTCACCCCAAACCATCTCGATTGGGTTCAGGTCTGGTGACTGTGGAGGCCAGGTCATCTGGCGTAGCACCCCATGACTCTCCTTCTTGATCAAATAGCCCTTACACAGCCTGGAGGTGTGTTTGGGGTCATTGTCCTGTTGAAAAATAAATGATGGTCCAACTAAACTCAAACCGGATGGAATAGCATGCCGCTGCAAGATGAAGTGGTAGCCATGCTGGTTCAGTATACCTTCAATTTTGAATAAATCCCCAACAGTGTCACCAGCAAAGCACCCCCACACCATCACACCTCCTCCTCCATGCTTCACGGTGGGAACCAGGCACGTAGAGTCCATCCGTTCACCTTTTCTGCGTCGCACAAAGACACGGTGGTTGGAACCAAAGATCTCAAATTTGGACTCATCAGACCAAAGCACAGATTTCCACTGGTCTAATGTCCATTCCTTGTGTTCTTTAGCCCAAACAAGTCTCTTCTGCTTGTTGCCTGCCCTTAGCAGTGGTTTCCTAGCAGCTATTTTACCATGAAGGCCTGCTGCACAAAGTCTCCTCTTAACAGTTGTTGTAGAGATGTGTCTGCTGCTAGAACTCTGTGTGGCATTGACCTGGTCTCTAATCTGAGCTGCTGTTAACCTGCAATTTCTGAGGCTGGTGACTCGGATAAACTTATCCTCAGAAGCAGAGGTGACTCTTGGTCTTCCTTTCCTGGGGCGGTCCTCATGTGAGCCAGTTTCTTTGTAGCGCTTGATGGTTTTTGCAACTGCACTTGGGGACACATTCAAAGTTTGCCCAATTTTTCAGACTGACTGACCTTCATTTCTTAAAGTAATGATGGCCACTCGTTTTTCTTTACTTAGAATTTGTATTATGGCAAGAAAAAAGCAGCTAACAGTCTATTCAGTAGGACTATCAGCTGTGTATCCACCTGACTTCTGCACAACACACCTAATGGTCCCAACCCCATTTATAAGGCAAGAAATCCCACTTATTAAACCTGACAGGGCACACCTGTGAAGTGAAAACCATTTCCGGTGACTACCTCTTGAAGCTCATCAAGAGAATGCCAAGAGTATGCAAAGCAGTCATCAAAGCAAAAGGTGGCTACTTTGAAGAACCTAGAATATAAGACATATTTTCAGTTGTTTCACACTTTTTTGTTAAGTATATAATTCCACATGTGTTAATTCATAGTTTTGATGCCTTCAATGTGAATGTACAATTTTCAAAGTCATGAAAATACAGAAAAATCTTTAAATGAGAAGGTGTGTCCAAACTTTTGGTTTGTACTGTATATACACAGTGGGGAAAAAAGAATTTAGTCAGTCACCAATTGTGCAAGTTCTCTCACTTAAAAAGATGAGAGAGGCCTGTAATTGACATCATAGTTAGACCTCAACTATGAGAGACAAAATGAGAAAACAAATCCTGAAAATCACATTGTCTGATTTTGAAAGAATTTTTTTTTAAATTTTGGTGGAAAATAAGTATTTGGTCAATTACAAACAAGTAAGATTTCTGGCTCTCACAGACCTGTAACATCTTCTTTAAGAGGCTCCTCTGTCCTCCACTCATTACCTGTAGCACTGGCACCTGTTTGAACTTGTTATCAGTATAAAAGACACCTGTCCGCAACCTCAAACAGTCACACTCCAAACTCCACTATGGTGAAGACCAAAGAGCTGCGAATGACACCAGAAACAAAATTGTAGCCCTGCACCATGCTGGGAAGACTGAATCTGCAATAGGCAAGCAGCTTGGTGTGAAGAAATCAACTGTGGGAGCAATAATTTGAAAATGGGAGACATACAAGACCACTGATAATCTCCCTTGATCTGGGGTTCCACACAAGATCTCACCCGTGGGGCCAAAATGATCTCAAGAACGGTGAGCAAAAATCCCAGAACCACACAGGGGCATCTAGTGAATGACCTGCAGAGAGCTGGGACCAACGTTACACAGGCTACCATCAGTAACACACTACGACGCCAGGGACTCAGATCCTGCAGTGCCAGACGTGTCCCCCTGATTAAGCCATTATGACGCGCCCCTGGGCCTGTGTCGCGCTGCGTTGCGCACGCGGGAGCTTACCCGGAGCCGGATCTCTTGAGGGTTGTAGTCTCGTGGCGGTGATCCGGTCCGTGCCCAGGGAGTCAGACTAAGTGGCGCTGTATTAGCGGTAGATGTTGGACGACTACGCCACCCGTTGAGTACAGCTAAGGAGCTGCTGCTGCAGGGCAGACCGCTGAGGCCGGTGGTAGGATTGTGCAGCGTGATAGTATAACCCCCAACGGGAGGGGTATGGCCTCAGGGCAGCCGACGTGGATGATGGGGGTAGCAGGAACCACTCGGAGACGGTACGGTGTAGTTCAGGGTCCTTACTGGTGACAACGATACACCCTCCCGGAGTACTGGCTAGCGATTGGGGCCTGGTCAGTCCTTGAGCAGATGGGATCTCCCCTGGCCAGGCGGAGTTGTAGGCCTCCCAAACTAACGATACTCTTCTGGCTACCTTGCTAGAAGCGGGTATAAGTAGCCCACGTCCCTGAGTGTACCGTGTGGTGCTCACCCGTATGGCCGGTGACTCGGGGCCTTCTAGTAGCTTCCGCTCCACGACGGCGGTGCTGGTCCCACGCGTGTGACCGTGCCTTCGGGTTTCTGGGCCAGAGGACCTGCAATCCCCTGCCGGTCGGTTTCTGCTGCTGGATAGGAGTTAGTCCCCACAGCCTCGGACTCCGGGTCCGGTGATAACTTCTCAGTCAGGGCGAGCTCTGCAGCTGCCAGCCCCTGACTCCTTGTAGCACTGCTCCCACAGAGCTCCTGATGTTCTTTTCCTATATCTGCTTCTCTTCTCTGTCTCTACTTCTTCTCTACTCACTAACCCTGCCTCAGCCCTAGGTTTATATAGGGGAAGTTCTTCCCCTCCCAGGGACTGGGCAGGAGGTGTGGCATGCACAGGATCCCTGACCAAGAGACCTCCCACCTGCTCTCAGACATAACATTGCCGTTACTGTGGAAACCAGACCCCTGGGGTGCCACATTCCCCCCTAGTGAAATTTAGTACTCCGGGACTAAACATATTTTTAGAAAAACATAACAAGATAATAACAATAATAATACAATAAGAAAAACACATAAAGATGGTTACGGCGTGTCCGCAACCGGGCGCAGTCTTTGAAGAAAAGCAAGGTGTCCATTTCACCAAAACAGGGAGACGTAACCAGGTAGGGGTCTGTCCTGCCCCGAGTCCTTAACAGTCTTTAGTCCGTCCTGGGTTACGCTCCAACTATACACAAAGGATTCCCGGTAAATCCACCAAGGACTCCTATAAATAACTAGAAACACATAATTATACACAAGCAACAAGAAAAACAGGTAACCACAAATAAAACAATTTATACACTTCAAATCCTCCAACGTGCGGGTAACTGGCCTCTAGTGGCCCTAGTGGACCTACGGAGCTGACTGTCTAGCCCTGAACTACAGGGTGTAGGAGCTGTCAAGGGTAAACTGGGCAGCTGTCTACCGGCTCTTTGACTCACTAGGGGTACGGCAGGCTCACTATAAGCAGAGGGTTGATCCTCCTGTTCTGCTTGTGTGGAGTCTTCTGCCTCCTGGACCGGCTGCTCTTCCAGCTCTACCTGTTGCTCCGTAGGCACTTGGGATGCTGGTTGGAGGAACGTGAGGACGGGTACCACAACTGCACCATTGACTTGAGTCCAGGACCGAGGGAAGTCTCCGAGCACAGTACTAACCATATCTTCCCTTTCCTCTACGGGTTGATGGTCTTCCTGTTCCTCTTCAGGGTTCCGTAGCTGTTCAGGACACTTCCTCAGGTGATCCCGGGATACAATGGCTATGGTCTCCCCTCCGTCTTTACTGATGGTACAGACTTTCGGGTTCTCGTGGCTTGAGGGCAGTACGGTGTACGGGTCCTTCTCCCACTGGTCGTCCAACTTGTGGAGCCGTCTTTTCCTCTTCAAGACCTGCTCTCCGGGTACCAGGGGAACAGCGGGAGCATACTGGTTGTAAGTTTTCTCTTGTCTTTCCCTAGCCTGACAGAGACTTCGCTCCACGCTCTCCTGTACTTTCCGGTACTGCTGCTGCCTCTCTGTGTCCCAGTCTGCTTCTGGTGAAGTGTCCTCGGGTGTCAGGACTCCCATTTCCAGGTCAACAGGTAACTTACCAGGTCTCGCCCTCATTAGGTAAGCCGGGGTACAGTTGGTGGAACCTACCGGGATGTGGTTGTATAGGTCCACTAGATCGGGCAGCTTCTCAGGCCACAGACTGCGTTCTTCCAGGGGCAACGTTTTCAGGAGATCCATTACCACCTGGTTCATTTTCTCACAAAGTCCATTAGTTTGCGGATGATAGGGTGTCGTCCTTATCTTCCGGCAGCCATACAGATTGCAGAATTCCTGGAAGACCTCCGCTTCAAAGGCAGGTCCCTGGTCCGTCAGCACTTGGTCCGGGTACCCGTGTGGACGGCAGAAGTGCTGCTGGAAGGCTCTAGCTGCTGTTTGAGCCGTTAAGTCCTTAACGGGGACGACAACCAAGAACCGGGAGTAATGATCCACAATGGTTAACGCGTAGACGTAGCCACTTCTGCTTGGGGTCAGTTTTACATGATCCAAGGCTACCAGTTCCAACGGCTGCCGGGTGACGATGGACTGCAGGGGAGTCTTCTGGCTGGCACGGTCCTTCCTTCTTAGGTTGCACGGGCCACAGTCTCTGCACCACCTCTCGATGGTTCCCCTCATGCCTACCCAGTGGAACCGCCCACGCAGCAGGAACTCCAGCTTCTTCCATCCGAAGTGTCCAGCCCCGTCGTGGTATGCTTCCATCACCATGGCTGCGTCTCTCCATGGCACCACTACTTGCCAGATTAGTTCATGCGTCCGGGAGTTAACCATTCTGCGGCACAACTTCCCCTTGTAAAGGAACAGTCGACTCTTCTCAGCCCACAGTTGCTTGGCTTCCTCCGGAGCGTCTGGGTCAAGGCGAGCCTCTGGCCGAGTCAGCATCTCCTTCACCAGCCGGACGGCAGGGTCACTGTCTTGCGTTTCCTCCCAGTTGTAGTGAGGCAAGGGGTTAAACGTAGCGGCTTGCTTACTCCTTACCCGATGGGAATACTGGATAGTCCCATGACGGTGGAACGCGGGGAGTTCGACTTCTTCCAGTCCCTCTGGATCTTCTCCTACGTCCGGTAGGTTTGGCATCCTGGACAGGGCGTCCGCGTTGGTATTGGAGCGTCCTGCCCGGTATTTGATTGTGAACTCGTAGTTGGACAGACGGGCCATCCATCTCTGCTCTAGGGCACCGAGTCTTGCCGTGTCCAGGTGTGTCAACGGGTTGTTATCCGTGTACACGGTGAACCGGGAAGAAGCGAGGTAGTGCTTAAAGCGTTCGGTGACTGCCCACACCACTGCCAGGAACTCTAGCTTAAATGAGCTGTAATTCTCAGGGTTTCTTTCGGTGGGTCGCAGTTTTCGGCTGGCGTAAGCGATTACTCGTTCTTTCCCCTGCTGGATCTGGGATAGCACGGCTCCTAGCCCGATGTTACTTGCGTCGGTGTAGAGGATAAAGGGCTGGCTGTAATCAGGGTACGCCAGGATTTCATCCCCCGTGAGGGCCATCTTCAGCTGGCGGAAGGACTCTTCTTCTAACTTCTCCCATCTGAAGGGTAGCTTCTGGTTCTTAGCCTTCCGGGACTGGCCTATCAGGAGGTCCTGCATAGGAGCTGCCTTTTTGGTGAAACCGGGGATGAATCTGCGGTAATAGCCTACCAACCCGAGGAACTGCCGCACTTCCTTTACACTGGAGGGACTTGGCCATTCCTTAATTGCGGTGATCTTATCAGGGTCGGGAGCCACTCCATCAGCGCTCACCACGTGTCCCAGGTACTGCACCTTTGGTTTCAGGAGGTGACACTTGGAGGGTTTCACCTTTAGGCCGTAGCTTGCCAGAGCTTCGAACACTTCTGCCAGGTGTTTCAGGTGGTCCTCATACGTCTTGGAATATACGATGACATCGTCCAGGTACAGCAGGACCGTCTCAAAGTTTCTGTGGCCCAGACAGCACTCCATTAATCGTTGGAAGGTTCCTGGTGCATTGCAGAGTCCGAACGGCATGCAGGTAAACTCGCTAAGTCCCATCGGGGTGAATGCGGTCTTCTCCCGGTCCGCCTCTGCTACAGGAACCTGCCAGTACCCACTAGTGAGATCCAAGGTAGAGAAGAAGTTAGCAGATCTTAAAGCAGCCAAAGACTCCTCTATCCTTGGTAAGGGGTACGCATCCTTGTGTGTGATACGGTTGATTTTCCGGTAATCTACACACATCCTCATGGTGTTGTCTTTCTTTTTGACTAAGACTAGTGGAGCTGCCCAGGGGCTACAGCTATCCCTGATCACCCCAGCCTCCGTCATGTCTCTAAGCATCCCCTTGGCGTGTTGGTAGTGTGCAGGGGGTACGGGTCGATACCTCTCTTTTATGGGAGGATAGTCTCCCGTGGGGATGTGGTGTTCTACCCCCTTGACTCGCCCGAAGTCTAACGGGTGTTTACTAAACACTCTCTCGTACTCTTGAACCACCCGATAGACTCCCTGTTTCTGGTGTGAGGGAGTGGAGTCAGTACCCAAATGTAGTTGCTGACACCAGTCCTCCATTGTTTTCTGAGAGCCGTTACCTTCCTCCGGGGAAGATGGAGGCAAGGGTTCTACGGACTGTATGGAATCTTGATTGATGGTATACAATTTGGCTAGCGTGGCATACCGGGGCAGGTACACTTCCCTCTTCCCGATATTTATTATGCGAACGGGCACCCTCCCATGGCGTACATTGACCACCCCCCGTGCTGTCAAAATGGTGGGCCTACTGTCTGAGTAAACTGGTTCTACCATTGCCTGGTAATCTCTACCTCTCAGACCAATAGCTGCCCGACACCAAATCATCATTTCACTTTTCGGGGGCATGGCAATAGGGAAAGGGTCACACATTCGCACGCTACCAATCTCACCACCGGAGAGTTCTAGCTGTTGCCGTCGCATCAGTGCCCGGATCTCTTTCTGGAGCACTCGCTGCTGGCCGGAGCTGGCGTTCTTGGCAACCTGCTGTAAAAGGAAAATCACCTCTGCAAGACAATTTTCAATTACATTAGTTCCTAGAGTTATCTTTGGGTGACTCTCGTGTTTGTCAATGTCTACAATGATCAGTCCCTGTGCTGCCAGTTCGACTCTACCGATTTTAATGGTCACCTCTTTAAATCCAATCTGTGGCACGGGCTGACCATTGCTGGCGATGATACTCAAGTCGTCGTCAGGGTAGCGGGTGATATCCGAGTCATTCCAGTACTGCTTGAAGAGCACGTACGGGATGGTGGTGACCTGTGACCCGGTGTCCAGTAGGGCACTCATAGGAATGCCATCCAGTACCACGGGTAAGACTGGACGTCCTCCCACATATTTGTCGCGCCAGTTCGATGGGCCTGGTGATCTTTTTCCTGGGGGTTGGCCCTCTACCCCAGGTTGTGCCAGTTTAAAGGACAGTACCTTGCCATATGTCCGGGTTGATTGCAGCGGCGGCAGATGGGTCGTCCGTCCTCGTTGTATCGGTCGCTGGGTCTTCCTCTGGCCGGTGGGGTCCTCCTTGGTCGACGCCACGGGATGTCCTCCGGTCCGGATGCCAGCTGGATCTTCCCTGGAGTGGAAACCTGTAAAGACTGCACAGTTCGGGTTAGCGCAGCAACGCGTTTAGCTAGCTCTTGGACCTGATGGTGCAGGTCTGGAGCCGGGTCATTGTTCAAAGCCTGCGCATCAGCTCCCACAGGCCCTGCCGACAAGGGCGCCGCCTCCTGGTGGTAAGTGGTAGTGGGGCGTCTGGGGGTCACAACGCCACCTGGTGCCGGTTCTCGAAGCACCCGGATGGCTCTGTCCTTGAACTGTGCAAATCCCAGATGAGGGTCCTGTAAGGCCATTGCCCGCAACTGGGTTCGGTGGGCATTGCAATATAAACCCTCTATAAATTGTTCAGTCAACAGCCTGTCCTCGTCTCCCACGCCGTCAGGGTCGGTCTGCTTAATGGCTCTCAGGGCCTCTTGTAGGTTCAGGGCATAGTCCCTTATACTCTCATGTGCCCGCTGTTTGCACCCGTAGAATCTAAGCTTGATCTCGGCTGAGGTGCGGGTATCAAAGGTGTCCCTCAGCCGGGTTAGTATCCCTGCGACAGTCCTCCCCCCAGGTGGCCAGGACTTTACCTCCCTTTGGGCTGCCCCGGTTAATTGGGCCACCAGGATGCTCACTTTTTGCTCCTCTGTGAGGGGGTACACCTGGAAGAGGCTATCCAGCTTTTCTCTAAAGTCATGCAGGGTATGTGACTCCCCTGAGTACTGGGGTAGCCAGGCTGCCCCCGGGATATAGGGCATGGTGAAAGGCATGACCGCAACAGCGGTGGCGCTGGCGGGGGTTGAAGCGGTGAAGCTCTCCTCCGTATCCAGCATCCTTCTCCCCCCTAGTGGACCGTGGCCTACCTTGTGATGATCCTCTTCCGTAGGCCGCGGCTCCGCAGTGAATCGTCAGGGTTGAGGACCTTCCGTCGCGCTCCTGTGACGTCGGCGTCTGCTGGGCTCCTTCCAGGACCTTACGCAACGTCCGGACGTGAGGCGGGGCTTCAGTTCTCGCGCGCTTTCGGAGTCCACGCCCCTCTACTTCCCGCGCGGCGTCCTCAAGATGGCGTCCAATGGCGGGAAAACTCCACGTATGGCGGGAAGAAGGCTGAAGATGGCGCCGGATGGCGGGAAAACTCCACCGATGGCGGGAAGGAAGCGGAAGATGGCGCCGGATGGCGGGAATCTTCACCACAGGTAAGTTTGAACAGTCTTTTTCAGGCACGCAGTACCCGGTGGTTGCGGGCACGAGATCCTGCCGACTACGCCAAAAGTTGACGCGCCCCTGGGCCTGTGTCGCGCTGCGTTGCGCACGCGGGAGCTTACCCGGAGCCGGATCTCTTGAGGGTTGTAGTCTCGTGGCGGTGATCCGGTCCGTGCCCAGGGAGTCAGACTAAGTGGCGCTGTATTAGCGGTAGATGTTGGACGACTACGCCACCCGTTGAGTACAGCTAAGGAGCTGCTGCTGCAGGGCAGACCGCTGAGGCCGGTGGTAGGATTGTGCAGCGTGATAGTATAACCCCCAACGGGAGGGGTATGGCCTCAGGGCAGCCGACGTGGATGATGGGGGTAGCAGGAACCACTCGGAGACGGTACGGTGTAGTTCAGGGTCTTTACTGGTGACAACGATAGACCCTCCCAGAGTACTGGCTAGCGATTGGGGCCTGGTCAGTCCTTGAGCAGATGGGATCTCCCCTGGCCAGGCGGAGTTGTAGGCCTCCCAAACTAACGATACTCTTCTGGCTACCTTGCTAGAAGCGGGTATAAGTAGCCCACGTCCCTGAGTGTACCGTGTGGTGCTCACCCGTATGGCCGGTGACTCGGGGCCTTCTAGTAGCTTCCGCTCCACGACGGCGGTGCTGGTCCCACGTGTGTGACCGTGCCTTCGGGTTTCTGGGCCAGAGGACCTGCAATCCCCTGCCGGTCGGTTTCTGCTGCTGGATAGGAGTTAGTCCCCACAGCCTCGGACTCCGGGTCCGGTGATAACTTCTCAGTCAGGGCGAGCTCTGCAGCTGCCAGCCCCTGACTCCTTGTAGCACTGCTCCCACAGAGCTCCTGATGTTCTTTTCCTATATCTGCTTCTCTTCTCTGTCTCTACTTCTTCTCTACTCACTAACCCTGCCTCAGCCCTAGGTTTATATAGGGGAAGTTCTTCCCCTCCCAGGGACTGGGCAGGAGGTGTGGCATGCACAGGATCCCTGACCAAGAGACCTCCCACCTGCTCTCAGACATAACATTGCCGTTACTGTGGAAACCAGACCCCTGGGGTGCCACAATTACATGTCCTGGCCCGTCTGAAGTTTGCTAGAGAGCATTTGGATGATCCAGAAGAGTATTGGGAGAATGCCATATGGTCAGATGAAACCAAAGTTGAACTGTTTGGTAGAATCACAACTCATCATGTTTGGAGGAGAAAGAATGCTGAGTTGCATCCAAAGAACAGCATACCTACTGTGAAGCATGGGGGTGGCAACATCATGCTTTGGGGCTTTTTCTCTGCCAAGGGACCAGGAAGACTGATCCATGTACATAAAAGAATGAATGGGGCCATGTATCGTGAGATTTTGAGTGCAAACCTCCTTCCATCAGCAAGGGCATTGGAGATGAACCATGGCTGGGTCTTTCAACATGACAATGATCCCAAGCCACCGCCAGGGCAACGAAGGAGTGGCTTCGTAAGAAGCATTTCAAGGTCCTGGAGTGTCCTAGCCAGTCTCCAGATCTAAACCCTATAGAAAACCTTTGGAGGGAATTGAAAGTCCGTGTTGCCTAGCGACATTCCCAAAACATCACTGCTCTAGAGGAGATCTGCATGGAGGAATGGGCCAACATACCAGCAACAGTGTGTGCCAACCTTGTGAAGACTTACAGAAAACGTTTGACCTCTGTCATTGCCAACAAAGGATATATAACAAAGTATTGAGATTAACTTTTGTAATTGACCAAATACTTATTTTTCACCAAAATTTGAAACAAATTTCTTTCAAAATCAGACAATGTGATTTTCAGGATTTGTTTTCTCATTTTGTCTCTCATAGTTGAGGTCTAACTATGATGTCAATTACAGGCCTCTCATCTTTTTATGTGGGAGAACTTGCACAATTGGTGGCTGACTAAATATTTTTTTCCCCACTGTATATCTATAAAATAACGGGAGATGCGTACCTCTGTCTGAAGCCTTTATAGACTGCACAAGCGCGACACGCCTGCGCAGTCTGGCTCCAAACAGAAGCACGCATGGAGCCATTACAGGTAAGAGGAGTGTGTATGGCGCCGGAGATCACGGTATGCGTAGACACTGAGTGCATACCGCGAACTCCGGCGCCATGCTTACATACTTACTTGACCGGGAGGAGCGTTGCCGGAGACCGGGGCAGGAGTGAAGGCGTCGGAATCGGCGCATGTGCATAGCGCTATCCGCCGCCATTTTACTGAAGATACATTCGCAGCAAAATGGCGGCGGACAGCGCGGTATGGGCACGTGCGTACTCCGGAGCCACACTCCATCCCCGGCCTCTGGCAGAAAAGGACACCGCAGCGCTGGAGCACAGGGAAGAAAGGTGAGTATAAGTGTTTATTTTTTTATATGTGGGCAGCGTAAAAGGGATGAGGGGTGTCATACATACCAGGATTGTGGGGTGAGGGGACCATACACACCATGCTAGGGATGAGGGGTACCATGCATACAAGGATTGGGGGGTGAGAAGTGCCATGCATGCCAGCATTGGGGATGAGGGGGCCACACATACCAGGTTTGGGGGATGAGGGGTGCCATGCATACCAGGATTAGGGGGTGAAGGGCCACATATACCAGCATTGGGGGATGAGGGGTACCATACTTACCAGGATTGGGGATGAGGGGCCCACACATACCAGGATTGGGGGATGAGGGGTACCAAGCATACCAGGATTGGGGGATGAGGGGTACCATACATACCAGGATTGGGAGATGAGGGGTACCATACATACCAGGATTGGGGGATGAGGGGTACCATACATACCAGGATTGGGGGATGAAGGGTACCATACATACCAGGATTGGGGGATGAGGGGTGCCATACATACTAGGATTGGGGGATGAGGGGTGCCATACATACCAGTATTGGGGGATGAGGGGTACCATACATACCAGGATTGGGGAATGAGGGGTGCCATACATACCAGGATTGGGGGATGAAGGGTACCATACATACCAGGATTGGGGGATGAGGGGTACCATACATACCAGGATTGGGCGATGAGGGGTGCCATACATACCAGGATTGGGGATGAGTGGTGCCATGCATACCAGGATGAGGAATGGGGTGCAATACATACCAGGATTGGGGGTGAGGGGTGCCATGCATACCAGAATAGGGATGAGGGGTACCATGCATACCAGAATAGGGATGAGGGGTACCATGCATACCAGGATGAGGGATGGGGTGCCATGCATACCAGGATGAGGGATGGGATGCCATGCATACCAGGATGAGGGATACCATAAATACCAGGATAGGGATGAGGGGTACCATACATACCAGGATGAGGGATGGAGTGCCATGCACACCAGGATTGGGGGATGAGTGGTGCCATATATACTAGGATGAGGGATTGGGTACCATACATACCAGAATTGGGGGATGAGGGGTGCCATGTATACCAGATTTGGAATGAGGGGTGCCATGCATAGCAGGATTGGGGATGAGGGTTGCCATGCATAGCAGGATTGGGGATGAGGGGTGTCACGCATACCAGGATTGGGGATGAGGGGTGCCATGCATAGCAGGATTGGGGATGAGGGGTGCCATGCATAGCAGGATTGGGTATGAGGGGTGCCATGCATAGCAGGATTGGGGATTAGGGGTGCCATGCATAGCAGGATTGGGAATGAGGGGTGCCATACATACCAGGATTGGTTATGAGGGGGCCATGCATACCAGCATAGGAATGAGGGGTACCATGCATACCAGGATAGGGATGTGGGGGGCCATGCATACCAGGATTCGGATGAGGGGCCATGCATACCAGGATAGGGATGAGGGGTACCATGCATACCAGGAAGAGGGATGGAGTGCCATCCATACCAGGACAGGGATGAGGGGTACCATTCATACCAGGATGAGGGGTACCATACATACCAGGATAGGGATTGGGTACCATGCATACCAGGATTGGGGGTGAGGGGTGCCATGCATACTAGGATTGGGGGTGAGAGGTGCCATGCATACCAGGATTGGGGGTGAGGGGTGCTATGCATACCAGGATTGGGGGTGAAGGGTGCCATGCATACCAGGATTGGGGGTGAGGGGTGCCATGCATACCAGGATTGGGGGTGCCAAGAGAATGCCAAGAGTGTGCAAAGCAGTCATCAAAGCAAAAGGTGGCTACTTTGAAGAACCTAGAATATAAGACATATTTTCAGTTGTTTCACACTTTTTTGTTAAGTATATAATTCCACATGTGTTAATTCATAGTTTTGATGCCTTCAGTGTGAATGTACAATTTACATAGTCATGAAAATACAGAAAAATCTTTGAATGAGAAGGTGTGTCCAAACTTTTGGTCTGTACTATATATATATATATATATATATATATATATATTTTTTTTTTTTTAATTATGCTGGTTAGGACACAAACTACAGTGATATTTTACTTTTAATATCTGACATTTTGATTGTCATCCTGCCATGTTAAGAAAGAGTTTCAGACACGCTGTCTATTTGCATGATAAATCACGTAGCCAAAGTAAATTAGGAGGGACTAATTTACTATATATCAATTTCCATGTGACTGTACGTTTGCCGAGCTTCTTAAGAAAGGGTCTAATGACCAAATTTATTTTTTGTAAATTTTTCTTTCCATCCACAAAAGAACTGCCTGCAAACTCCAGACCACTGGCTGCAAATTCATAAGTCTGCAGTCACACTGTCACGGGTGTGTCAGAAGTGACAGACAGTCACCTTGATGTTGGTTGCAGGAGATTTCTTCGTTTGGTATTACAGACACCTTCTTAGAGGCTAGAAATCCTATCAATGAAGGAAATGCCAATAATTAAAGTTAGTTACCCAATTAACCAAAGACCTTATAAAGAGTACCCAACAGGCTTTATATAATGCAATAACCTTTATTATACAAAAAAGATTAAAAAATACACACAGGCAAGGACATTAAAAATGCAACAAACAAATTAAAAATTAATATAAGAGGGGGGATGAGCATGTCCGCAATAGATAAATTAATAATTGCACTTCATGATTATACAACAAAAGATGAATACACTAGGTCCGTAATTTATGTACATACACAGCTATATATTTAATATGGATGGTCAATTCCAAGTTAAATCATAATGAACACATATAGTTTAGTCATTCAGATATAGTAAATAATGCCGATGTCTTTAAGATCAAGTGCAATGCTGACATGTTGTATTATATTACATCAGAAAGCTGGACCACAGAAATAGTATATGTGGCGCCCCTGAGGGTTCAGTCGCCACAGAGGTACTGCCCCTCACCCAGAGGTGTAGTGCCTCCTTCTCTCAGGTAAGGAGGGAGTGCTGCCCGGAACCCCCAACACCTGCACACAACACTACACTACTCCATGCCAGCTGGAAGGGCAAGATGCATTGTGTCTCTGCTGAGCCCTGTCCCTGGCTGGAGTGGGGGGAACCAAAGAGAGGGGGAACCAGTAGTGGGTGTGGGTGGAGGATGTAGTGTAGGGGAGCACCATTGTAGGAGGTATTTAAAGGGAAGCCATCTTAGGGTAGCAGGTCAGTGAGGACAGTCAGTCAGTGAGTAGTAAGGAGAGGAGGGGAGCAGAGTCTCTTCAGGAGCTCTGCTCCACAAGTGGGGCCTAGTAACAGAGGCCCAGGAGGGGAGCAGAGGATGAAGGCTCCGGTAACTGAAGGGGTACCAGGGGTACGGAAGGAGCAGGAAGCCACCCGTACACTCTAATCTGTCAAGTGACGGAGGGACCAGGCCGCAAGAAGGGAACCTGTCCCTGGACCAACCGTGTTACTCCAGGTCTCGGCTGGAAAACTGGAGGCTTCTGCACTTTCATGGTGCAGTTGCCACAGTCTCACCCTAGTCACCGTGAAGGGCATCAAGTAGGTCCGGGAACCCCAGGTTGCCCAGGCGGACTTCAGAGCACCCGATCAGGACTGTGTGTGGGAAAGCGCAGGGCAGGAGGGAGAAGACCCGGCGCGAGAAGTCGGTCTAGTAAGGAACATAAAGAAAGTGGGGTTCCGTCATGCGCTCCTGATATACTTGAGAAAGTGCTGGACCCCTTACCAGGTGGACGCAGTGCGACGCGGAGGCTGACACCCGTGCAGTGTACCTGAGAAACTTGAACAAGAACTGTGAGTAAAACTCAGATGACTGCACTGCCTCCGTCAGTTATTTCCACTGCGCCATCTCTCCTGCACCACAAGCCCCAGCATCACCACGATCTACACCTACACTGCCTCGGGGGCCCGCTCTGCCTGTGGGGAGCAGAAACATCCCAGCTGCCATCCTATCACCCCCCCCCACCCCCCCGGAGGTCTGCAGCAGCGCCGGTAACCATTACCGGAAACCACAGGTGGCGTCACGAGACAAACTGTACACTAAAACCCCTTTTTAAAGAGAGACCCAGAGTACGGGCCCGGGAGCCGACTGCCGTGACCTCCTAAACAAGGTAAAAGGCCAGGGTACCGAGTCCCCTTTATCTCCCTGGGTGACACATATATATACACCACTAGAGGTCAGTAAAATCTCAGTAAATAAAGCAACTCAGCTTATAAAATTCTCAAGTGAGGTATCCCAATGATAAAAGTGCAGAGTGCCTTAACATAATACAAATAAGAAAAAATGGCCAAAAGTGCAATAAACATCCAGATGTTAGTAATAGGGACATACCACAACCCCCTCACACCACTCCAATGCCGCTTCGCTCCTGCTTCATCAGGGAGTGTGGTGTGAGGGGATGTGGGAGTTTTATATTGACAATTCCACAGCTGCAAATGATTACAAAAATGGGTAGCGCCATCTTACTGGGCACCGCTGTCCTTCTTAGAGGCTGTGTCTCTAGGACCCAGGGGCTACCTTCCTCTGGCTAATTAACACCCTGGCCTGGGTGTTTAAATACCTGCTGTCTGCTAGAGGGAGGTGCCGGCGATACTCACATTATCCCTTGTGAAGGCTCGGAGCAAGTGCATTACTTCTTCCTCTCTGGAGCAATGAGGAAGGGTGTTTATCTCTCTGAAGTCAACTTAAAGCTAAGCTATCTTCCCTTGTTTGTTCCCCCTTGTTGTCTTTAGTTGTCAGTGGAGATCGATTAGCGCTCATCCCCCTCCCTTCCCTAGCCAGGGCTTAACGCCAGGGAAAGACAGGGCGAGGTTCGCGTGCGGCGATTGTTAAAGAACCAATATAGGGATGTTAGTGGAGACAGGGTGATATTAGATCAGCCTAGGAGGTCTCCACTCCCCCCATTACCCCAGAGTCTGGGCTCCCTTTCCCATTGTGTTACCCTAAGTCTTTCCACATCTTGTGTGACATTATCACCGGCCGAGCACATTTTGAAAAGGAAAAAAAAATTGACACTTTTTTTTTTGTGTGTGTGTGTTTTTTTGGGCGTGTTTTTTTTTTCCTTTCTCCTTGGTATGGGTTCAGTTGCAAAGCTCACAGAGCGGCTGTGCAGTCTGTCTCTGGAGGTGAATGACATCCGTTGTGAGGTTCAGCAGCAGCATTAGTGGCTACAGGTCGCCAATGTGGGGGTCTCTGCAGGTAGGCCTATCCAGCCTGAACCCAAGGTTGCCCTCCCGGAAAGGTTTTCAGTAGGTAGGGACAAGTTTTTTGTATTCAATGAGGCCTGCAAACTGTATTTTAAACTTTGTCCTTACCCCTCTGGAAATGAAGAGCAATGGGTTGGAATTGTGATCTCTCTACTGCAGGGAGATCCTCAGTCGTGGACGTTTTCTTTACCACAGGACTCGGTTTGTCTCCTGTCTGTGGAGGGGTTTTTCGGTCAGTGGAAACGTACAGTCCGGAATTCCGTAGATGGGCAACGGATTCCAAATGGAATGACTCAGCCCTTAGAAGTCAATTTTGTAAGGGTCTTACTGAAAGGTTGAAAGATTCCTTGGTAGTATATGGAACCCCTCAGTCCTTGGAGGCGGCCATGTCGTTGGTCATACGTCTTGATAGATGCCTTCGGGGTAGGTGGGTGAGACCACCTTCTCCGGAGCCTTCTTGTCGGGGTTATGTACCTCTGCAGGGGGAGCGGTCTGGCAGTGAACCAGTACTGCGGGAGGTGGAGGAACCCATGCAGTTAGGGGGTGTCTCTGCATCATACATTTCCCAGGAGATTTGCAAAAAAAAGGCGTATGTTTTTTTTGTGGAAAAAAGGGATATATTCTTGGGACCTGTCCAAACAAAAGGAGACTCGATTAACTCTTGGTAGTCTGGAGTTGGATAAACAAGGGGTGAATTTGTTGCCAACCTGCAGTTCCCGGTTGGTCCTGACAGCAGAGGTGGTGCTAGAGAGCAAAACCGAGAAAATTTCTGTGTTTGTTGACAGTGGAGCCGGAGTCAACATGGTTGATGCTGAGTTTGTGAAAACTCATAAACTTGCTTGCTGTACTTTAGCTAAACCTAGTTCAATCTTCTCCATCGACTCGGCGCCACTTGCACAGAGAGCATTTACTCAGATTGTACATAATGTAAAACTGAGAGTGGGGTCAGTTCATTGTGAAAAAATCCCTTGCTATGTCCTGGACAGTCTTTCCACACCTATTGTTTTGGGTATTCCTTGGCTTGTTAAACATAATCCGTTGGTGAATTGGCAAACCGGGGAGATTATTGAATGGACGGATTACTGCCATGAGAACGGTTTAGATATTTCCCTTGCTACTGTCTCTACGGAAATATTACCTGCTTTTCTGCCTGGTTTTGAGGATGTATTTTTCTGAGAGGGGGTATCAGGATTTGCCTCTTCATCGTGCATATGACTGTCCTATTAACCTGACCCCCGGAGCTAAACTACCGAAGTCCAGACTGTATCATCTTTCTGGCCCTGAGAGACAAGCCATGAAGGATTTCATTGCGGAAAGTCTGGAAAAGGGACATATCAGACCATCATCTTCGCCCGTGGCGGCAGGGTTTTTCTTTGTGAAGAAAAAAGATGACGGTCTACGTCCCTGTTTAGATTTCCGGGAATTAAATCAAATTACCATCTGTGATCCATATCCCCTTATTCCTGATTAGTTCAGCCAGGTTGTATGAGCTAAGGTATTCTCCAATTGATTTAAGGGGAGCCTACAATCTGGTTAGAATCAGAGAAGGGGACGAAAGGAAAACAGCATTCAATACCCCTGAAGGGCATTTCGAGAGTCTGGTTATGCCTTTCAGTTTGACCAATGCACCTGTGGTATTCCAGCATTTCATAAATGATATTTTCCATCATTTGGTGGGGAGGTTTGTGGTGGTCTATCTGGATGAGATTTTGGTTTACTCACCTGATTTTGAGACACATCGGGGGCATGTTAAGAAGGTGCTCCAGATATTAAGGGATAACAAACTTTATGCCAAACTGTAAAAATGTGTTTTCGCTGTTAAGGAGGTGCAGTTTTTTGGGTACTTGATGTCATCTTCGGGTTTTCGGATGTATCCGGAGAAGATCCTTGCAATCCTTGATAGGGACTGTCCCAAGAACCTGAAGGCTCTTCAATGTTTTCTGGGCTTTACTAATTTTTACCGGAAATTCATCCAAAATTACTCTGTAATTGTGCAACCCCTTACTGACATGACTAAGAACTAAGAAGGGGTCCAATTTTTCAAAATGGTCGGATGCCTCCCTCCAGGCTTTTTCTTCCTTAAAGAATCATTTTGCCACTTCACCTATACTCAGTCAACCCGATATTTCCCAACTCTTTATTGTGGAGGTTGATGCGTCGGATGTCGGGGGTTGGGGCTGTGTTGTCTCAGGGTCCGTCCCCTGGTAAATGGCATCCATGCGCCTTCTTTTCTAAAAAATTGTCTTCGACTGAGAGAAATTATGACGTGGGTAATAGTGAACTTTTGGCGATCATATTGGCGTTCGAAGAATGGTGACATTGGTTGGAGGGGGCAGTCCATTCTATTACTGACCATAATAACCTGTCATATCTCCAGTCAGCTAAACGTCTCAACCCTAGGCAAGTCAGATGGTCCCTGTTTTTTACTAGGTTCAATTTTGTTGTCACTTTTCGTCCAGGGGTCAAAAATGTCAAGGCTGATGCTTTGTCAAGGCTGACGCTTTGTCCCGGAGCTTCCCTGGTGGTGGTGACCATGAGAACCCTGCCTCGATATTACGGAAAGGGGTAGTCATTTCGGCACTGTATCCTGAACTGGAGGGTGGGATGTTGGAGGCTCAGGGGGACGCTCCTGCCTTCTGCCCTTAAGCAAGGTTATTTGTACCATCTAATCTGCGCCGCAAAGTTATTAAGGAACATCACAACTCTGCTTGCTGGGCATCCAGATGGTAAGGCAACCGCGGACCTCCTCTCTCGTCGTTTTTGGTGGCTGGGGTTGCATCAGGATGTGATTGAACATGTTTCTGCTTGTAGTATTTGCGCGCGTTCTAAAGCTTCGCATACCTGGCCGTCTGGTACTCTTCTTCTGCTACCTATCCCTAGTAGGCCATGGGCACACTTGTCCATGGATTTTAATACTGACCTACCAGCTTCTGCAGGCAAAACGGTAGTTTTGGTGGTTGTAGATAGGTTCAGTAAAACGGTTCACTTTGCCGCATTACCTGCACTTCCAAATGCCAAGACACTTGCTCAGGTGCTTATAAATGAGATCGTGAAGCTTCACAGATATTCCTCCGATGTGGTGTTAGATCGGGGGACCCAGTTTGTTTCCAAGCTCTGGAAGGCATTCTGTTCTTGACTGGGGGTGCAGCTGTCCTTTTCCTCTGCCTTCCACCCTCAGTCGAATGGACAGACCATGTGTATCATTCAGAATTTGGAGACCTAGCTCAGGTGTTTCATCTCCGAAAATCAGGAGGTTTGGACATCCTACTTACCGCTGGCAGAATTTGCCATTAATAATAATCATTGTCAAGAATCCACTGGCAGGTCACCTTTCTTCGGTGCATACGGTTATCACCCACAATTTGGTACCTTTAGTGGGGGAGGAGCTTCGGGAGTTCCTGAGGGGGAACAGTTTGCTTCGTCGCTCTCCTCAGTGTAACAGGGTGTTCTGAGTAATTTAAAGATCATGGGAGACATGTATGACGTGCCCCCTGGGCCTAGTGTACACGTGTAGTGGGTTACCCGGAGCCGGGTCTCTGGGGATTGTAGTCTCCGTGGCGGCAACCTGGTCCCGTGGCTCAGGGTGGTCAAACCAGTGGCGGTATAGTATAAGTTTTAGGTTAATTGTCCGACTACGCCACCCGTGGATTGCGGTCAGGGTGTACCGCTGCTGCGAGGCAGACCGCTGAGGCTGGTGTGGTATGCGCAGCAAAGGATGGGATAACTCCCCACGGGAAGAGTATAGCCTCAGGGCAGGGAATGTGGATGATGGGAGTGATGGTGCACGGGCATCCCAGTACTAGTAGTGTTGTATGCGGTGAGAAAGCAGGAACGACTCAGAGTCTTTGCAGTGCAGTTCAGGGTCTTTACTGATGATATTAAGGCAGACCCTCCCGGGAGTACTGGCTAGCATAAGGGGCCTGGTCAGTCTGTGAACAAACAGGAGTTCCCCTGGCCAGGTGGAGTTGTAGGCCTCCCCGTCTATCTGCACTCTTCCTGGCTACCTTGCTGTAAGCGTGTGGAAGTAGCCCACGTCCCTGAGTATACCGTGTGGTGCTCACCCGTATGGCTGGTGACTTGGAGCCTTCTGATAGCCTCCGCTCCTCGATGGCGGTGCTGGTCCCTTCCTTGTGACTGAGCCTCCGGGCTTCTATGGCCAGAGGACCTGGAATCCCTTGCCGGCTGGTTTCTGCTGCTGAACTTAAAGATCCCCGCAGCCTCTGACTCCGGTGTCCGGTTCTTATATTCTTCTGCCAGGGCGAGCTCTGCTTAGCTCCAGCCCCTGGTCTTCAGCTCCTGCTCCTACAGAGCTCCTAGCTGTTGCTTTCCCTGTCTTTCTCCTCTCCTAGACTCTTAGACTGACTAACCCCGTCCCAGACCCAGTTTATATAGGGCAGGTTCCTCCCCTATCTGGCCTGGGACAGGATGTGTTGCATGTTTAAGGGCTCCTGACCAGGAAACCTCCCACTTGCTCTCAGACGTGATTTTTCTATCACTGTGGCAACCCGACCCCTGGGGTGTCACATTCCCCCCTAGTGAATTTTAGCACTCCAGGACTAAACACATTTTCAAGAAAACACATACAGGGCATAAACAATAACATTTCAACATATATACAAGAAGTTTTAGTCTTTAGAGGTCACGGCGTGTCCGTAACAGGGTGTCCATGTCACCCAACAAGGTGAAGTCTTGGAACAGAGTAGGGGACCTGTCCAAAGCAAACCCCAAACGTTGGCCCTGGGTGTGGCTGCAAGGCTGAGGCTAGCTACTTTGGGCCACAAGGAGGCCATGCCAGACAGGTTTTTCTCTTCCGCGGCCATCTTCGCAAGAGGCACCAAGGTGCAACTATCTACATTGTAGTTCCGGTTATTCAGCGTCCATAACCTGTCAGTCCAAATAAACCTGCAGGGTAACTAGAGAAACATAATCAATAAACAGGCAACAAAAACATAAACCTTTTTCAGCATTTACGTAGGTACAGGTAAATATATACTTGGCATTAGACTCTCCAGCGCGCGGGCATCTGTCCTCTAGTGCTCCTGGTGGACCTACGTAAGCCACTATCTGGTTCTGAACTACAGGGTGTAGGAGGTGTTGTGGGTAGGCCTGGCAGATTTCTGCGTTCTCTTTGGCTTACTAGGGGCACGGCAGGCTCACTACTAGCAGAGGGTTGATTCTCCTGGTCTGCTGGTATGGATTCTTCTGCCTCCTGGGCTGGTTGCTCTCCCGACACTTCCTGTTCTTCTGTAGGCCCTTGAGGGGCTGGCTGGAGAAAGGTGAGGATGGGTACCACGACTGCGTTGTTGATTTGAGTCCATGACCGGGGAAAGTCTCCGAGTACGGTACTGATCATTTCTTCCCTTTCCTCTGCGGGTTGAGGGTTCTCTTGATCTTCCTCAGGGCTTTGCAGCAGCTCGGGACACTTTTTCAGGTGGTCTCTGGAGACAATGGCTGTGGTCTCTCCTCCATCCTTACTGATGACACACACTTTTGGGTTCTCATGGCTTGAGGGCAGCACGGTGTACGGGTCCTTCTCCCACTGGTCGTCCAACTTGTGGAGCCGCCTCTTTCTCTTCAAGACCTGCTCTCCGGGTACCAGGGGAACAGCGGGAGCATGCTAGTTATAAGCCTTCTCTTGCCTTTCTCTTGCTTGAGACAGACTTCGCTCGACGCTCTCCTGTACTTTCCAATACTGCTGCTGCCGTTCTGTATCCCAGTCTGCCTCTGGTGAGGTGTCCTCAGGTGTCAGGACTCCCATATCCAGGTCAATAGGCAGCTTACCAGGTCTTGCTCTCATTAGGTAAGCCGGGGTACAGTTGGTGGAACCTACGGGGATGTGATTATACAAGTCCACCAGATCAGGCAGTTTTTCAGGCCACAGACTGCGTTCTTCCAGGGGCAACGTTTTTAGCAAGTCTATCACCACCTGGTTCATTTTCTCACATAGTCCATTGGTCTGAGGGTGATTAGGCGTTGTTCTTATCTTCCTGCAGCCATACAGGTTGCAGAACTCCTGGAAGACCTCCGCTTCGAAGGCTGGTCCTTGGTCCGTCAACACTTGCTCCGGATACCCGTGTGGACGGCAGAAGTGCAGCTGGAAGGCTCTGACTGTTGTTTGAGCTGTTAAGTCTTTGACAGGGACCACCACCAGGAACCGGGAGTAGTGATCTACGATGGTGAGGGCGTAGACTTACCCAGATTTGCTTGGAGCCAGTTTCACATGGTCCAGGGTTACCAGTTCCGGTGGCTGCCTGGTGATGATGGACTGCAGGGGAGTCTTCTGGCTGGCACGGTCCTTTCTTCTTAGGTTGCACGGGCCACAGTCTCTGCACCATCTCTCGATGGCTCCTCTCATGCCTACCCAGTAGAACCATCCACGCAACAGGAACTCCAGCTTCTTCCATCCGAAGTATCCTGCTCCATCGTGGTATGCCTCCAGAACCATAGCCGCGTCTCGTCTTGGGACCACTACCTGCCAGGTCAGCTCATGTGTTCTAGAGTTGACCACTCTCCGGCACAGCTTCTCCTTGTAGAGAAACAGCTTACGTTTCTCCTTCCACAGTTGCTTGGTCTCCTCTGGAGCATCTGGGTCAAGACGGGCATCGGCCTGTGTCAGCATTTCCTTCACCAGACGGACTGCGGGATCACTGTCTTGTGTCTCCGCCCAGCTGTAGTGGGGTAAGGGATTGAACGTAGCAGAGCGCCTGTCCCTCACACGGTGGGAATACAGGGTAATCCCATGACGGTGGAACGCAGGGAGTTCGACTTCTTCCAGTTCTTCTGGATCTTCCCCTACGTCCGGTTAGTTTGGCATTCTGGACAGGGCATCCGCGTTGGCATTCGAGCGTCCCGCCTGGTATTTGATGGTGAATTCATAGTTGGACAGGCGGGCCATCCATCTCTGCTCCAGGGCACCAAGTTTTGCAGTGTCCAGGTGTGTCAACGGGTTGTTATCCGTGTACACGGTGAACTTGGAAGAGGCAAGGTAATGCTTGAAACGTTCGGTCACTGCCCACACCACTGACAGGAACTCTAGCTTGAATGAGCTATAATTCTCAGGGTTTCTCTCTGTGGGCCGTAGTTTTCGGCTGGCGTAAGCGATTACCCGTTCTTTCCCCTGCTGGATCTGGGACAGTATGGCTCCTAACCCGATGTTGCTCGCGTCCGTGTGGAGGATAAAGGGCTGGCCGTAATCAGGGTACACCAGGATTTCATCCCCCGTGAGGGCCATCTTCAGCTGGCGGAAGGACTCCTCTTCCAGCTTTTCCCACCTGAAGGGCGGCTTCTGGTTTTTGGCCTTCCTGGATTGACCTATCAGGAGGTCCTGCATAGGGGCTGCCATTTTGGTGAAACCGGGAATGAATCTTCGGTAGTAGCCTACCAACCCGAGGAACTGCCGCACTTCCTTTATGCTGGAGGGTCTTGGCCAGTCTTTAATCACGGTGATCTTATCGGGGTCAGGAGCCACTCCGTCAGCACTCACCACATGTCCCAGGTACTGCACCTTTGGTTTCAGGAGGTGACACTTGGAGGGTTTCACCTTTAGGCCGTAGCTTGCCAGGGCATCAAACACTTCTGCCAGGTGTTTCAGATGGTCTTCGTAGGTTTTGGAATAAACGATGACATCATCCAGGTATAACAGGACCGTCTCGAAATTCCGGTGTCCCAGACAGCATTCCATCAACCGCTGGAAGGTTCCTGGTGCATTGCAGAGTCCGAACGGCATACAGTTGAATTCGCTGAGACCCATCGGAGTGGTGAATGCAGTCTTCTCCTTGTCTGCCTCTGCTACAGGAACCTGCCAGTACCCGCTAGTAAGATCCAAAGTGGAGAAGAAGTTAGCAGATTTTAATGCAGCTAAAGATTCTTCTATTCTAGGTAACGGGTACGCATCTTTGTGTGTGATACGGTTGACCTTTCTGTAGTCTACACACATTCTCATTGTGTTGTCCTTCTTTTTCACTAGAACTAGTGGAGCTGCCCAGGGGCTACAGCTGTCCCTGATTACCCCAGCCTCCTTCATGTCCCGCAACATCCCCTTTGCATGCTGATAGTGTGCAGGGGGTACAGGTCGGTATCTTTCCTTTATGGGTGGATGGTCTCCTGTGGGGATGTGATGTTCTACCCCCTTTACTCGCCCGAAGTCTAGCGGGTGTTTACTAAAGACTCTTTCATACTCCCGAACCACCCGGTAGACTCCCTGATTTTGGTGTGAGGGAGTGGAGGTAGTACCCACATGCAGTTGCTGACACCAGTCCTCCATTTGTTTCTTAGAGCCGTTACCTTCCTCTGGTTGAGATGGAGGCAAGGGTTCCACGGCCCTTACAGAATTTTGGTTTATGGTGAACAATTTGGCTAGCGTGGCATACCGGGGCAGGTATACTTCTCTCCCCCCGATATTTATGATGCGGACGGGCTCCCTCCCATGGCGTACATCGACCACCCCCCGTGCTGTCAAAATGGTGGGCCTACTGTCTAAGTAGACGGGTTCTACCATTGCTTGGTAGTCTCTACCTCTTAGACCAATAGCTGCCCGGCACCAGATCATCATCTCACTTTTCGGGAGCATGGCAATAGGGAATGGGTCACACATTCTCACGCTACCAATCTCACCACCAGATAGTTCCACTTGTTGCCGTTTCATCAGTGCCCGGATCTCTTTTTGGAGAACACGCTGCTGGCTGGAACTGGCGTTCTTGGTAACCTGCTGCAAAATGAGAATTACCTCTGCAAGACAATTTTCAATTACGTTAGTTCCCAAGGTTATTTTAGGGTGACTCTCATGACGGTCAATGTCCACAATAATCAGTCCTTGTGCCGCCAGTTCGACTTTACCGATCTTAATGGTCACCTCTTTGAACCCCACCTGCGGCACGGGCTGACCATTGCTGGCGATGATACTCAGGTCATCATCTGGGTAGCGGGTTATGTCCGAGTCATTCCAGTACCGCTTAAAGAGCACGTACGGGATGGTAGTCACCTGTGACCCAGTGTCTAGTAGGGCACTCATAGGAATGCCATCCAGTACCACAGGCAAGACTGGACGTCCCCCTACGTATTTATCACGCCAGTTCGATGGGCCTGATGATCTTATGCCTGGGGGTTGGCCCTCTACCCCAGGTTGTGCCCGTTTAAATGACAGTACCTTGCCATATGTCCGGGTTGATTGCAGCAGCGGCAGATGGGCTGTCCGTCCTCGTTGTAGCGCTCGCTGGGTCTTCCTCTGGACTGCGGGATCCTCCTCTGTCGTCGCCATGGGACGTCCTCCGGTCCGGATTCCAGCTGGATCTTTCCTGGAGGAGAGACCTGTAAAGACTGCACAGTTCTGGTTAGCGCGGCTACACTTTTGGTCAGTTCTTGGACCTGATGGTGCAAGTCTGTAGCCGGGTTGTTATCCAAAGCCTGCGCACCAGCTCCTACAGACTCTGTAGACAAGGGCGCCGCCTCCTGGTGATAGGTAATAGCAGGGCGCCAGTGGGTTACAGAGCTACCCGGTGCCGGTTCTCGGAGCACCCGGATGGCCCTGTCTTTGAACTTTGCAAAGTCTAACCCAGGGTTCTGCAAGGCCATTGCATGTGACTGGGTTTGGTGGGCGTTGGACAGCAGACCCTCAATGAATTGCTCAGTCAACAGTTCATCTGCATTCCGCACACTGTCAGGGTCTGCCTGTTTAATGGCTCCCAGGGCCTCTTGCAAATTCAAAGCATAGTCTCTTATACTGTCTTGGGCCCGCTGCTTGCACCCATAAAATTTCATTTTGATCTCTGCAGAGGTGCGGGTATCAAACGTGTCCCTCAGACGGGCTAAGATCTCCTTCACGGTCTCCTTGTCCCTGACTGACCAGGACTTTACTTCACGTTGGGCTGCGCCGGTTAACTGGCCTACCAATATGCTCACTTTTTGTCCCTCCGTCAGGGGGTATACTTTAAACAGGCTGTACAGTCTCTCTTTAAAGTCGCTTAGGGTATGCGACTCCCCTGAGTATCCGGGGATGTAAGGCATGGTGAACGGCATTACTGCGGCAGCGGCCACGCTGGTGGTAGAGGGTCCCTCCGTATCCTCCCCCCTAGTTAAGCGTGGCCTACCTTCTGTTGCTACTTCTCCGTAGGCCGCGGCTCCGCAGACGATCGTCAGGGTGGAGGACCATGCATCGCGCTCTGGTGACGTCAGCGTCACTCCCTCTCCTTCCAGGACCTTGCGCAGCGTCGGTGCGTAGGGTGGAGCTTCAGGTCTCGCGCGCTTTCGGCGTCCACACCCCTCTTCTTCCCGCGCGGCGTCCTGAAGATGGCGTCCGACGGCGGGAAAACGACTGCGGATGGCGGGAAAACAGCTGAAGATGGCGGGAAACGGCTCCGGATGGCGGGAAATGGCTCCGGATGGCGGGGACCTTCACCACGGCAGGTGTGACAGTCTTTTGAAGGCGCGCAGTACCCGGTGGTTGCGGGCACGAAATCCTGCCGACTACGCCAAAGTTGACGCGCCCCCTGGGCCTAGTGTACACATGTAGTGGGTTACCCGGAGCCGGGTCTCTGGGGATTGTAGTCTCCGTGGCGGCGACCCGGTCCCGTGACTCAGGGTGGTCAAACCAGTGGCGGTATAGTATAAGTTTTAGGTTAATTGTCCGACTACGCCACCCATGGGTTGCGGTCAGGGTGTACCGCCGCTGCGAGGCAGACCACTGAGGCTGGTGTGGTATGCACAGCAAAGGATGGGATAACTCCCCACGGGAAGAGTATAGCCTCAGGGCAGGGAATGTGGATGATGGGAGTGATGGTGCACGGGCGTCCTAGTATTAGTAGTGCTGTATGCGGTGAGAAAGCAGGAACGACTCAGAGTCTTTGCAGTGCAGTTCAGGGTCTTTACTGATGATATTAAGGCAGACCCTCCCGGGAGTACTGGCTAGCATAAGGGGCCTGGTCAGTCTGTGAACAAACAGGAGTTCCCCTGGCCAGGTGGAGTTGTAGGCCTCCCCGTCTATCTGCACTCTTCCTGGCTACCTTGCTGTAAGCGTGTGGAAGTAGCCCACGTCCCTGAGTATACCGTGTGGTGCTCACCCGTATGGCTGGTGACTTGGGGCCTTCTGATAGCCTTCGCTCCTCGATGGCGGTGCTGGTCCCTTCCTTGTGACTGAGCCTCCGGGCTTCTATGGCCAGAGGACCCGGAATCCCCTGCCGGCTGGTTTCTGCTGCTGGACTTAAAGATCCCCGCAGCCTCGGACTCTGGTGTCCGGTTCTTATATTCTTCTGCCAGGGCGAACTCTGCTTAGCTCCAGCCCCTGGTCTTCAGCTCCTGCTCCTACAGAGCTCCTAGCTGTTGCTTTCCCTGTCTTTCTCCTCTCTAGACTCTTAGACTGACTAACCCCGCCCCAGACCCAGTTTATGTAGGGCAGGTTCCTCCCCTATCTGGCCTGGGACAGGAGCTGTTGCATGTTTAAGGGCTCCTGACCAGGAAACCTCCCACTTGCTCTCAGACGTGATATTTCTATCACTGTGGCAACCAGACCCCTGGGGTACCACATGTATAAATGTATGGCTGACAGCCAGCCAGGTCTGGAGCTGAATGTGAATGACTTTATATGGTAGTCTACCAGGAATATAAGATTGAAAGTTCTTTATTGGAAGCTGGGACCTAGGCTTATTGGTCCCTATAAAATAACCGCCGTCATTAACCCATCAGCGTTTCGTCTTGAACCTCCTCTGGCCCTTAAAGTCCACTACGTGTTCCATAGGTCCTTACTCAAGAAGTATGTGGAACCTCTTGAGCCCTCACCTCTACCACCACCCCCAGTAATGGTTGTGGTAATCTGGAGTTCCAGATTTTGAGTATTGTAGATTCTGGTCTCCAACGTCGTTCTCTACAATACTTGGTGCACTGGAAAGGTTATGGTCCAGAGGAGAGGATGTGGGTTTCAGCATCAGAGATGAATGCTCCCAGGTGGGTTCATTCATTCCCCACCTCTTATCCTGAGAAACCCGGTCCTGAGTGTCCGGAGGCCACTCGTAGAGAGGGGTGTACTGTCACGGGTGTGTCAGAAGTGACAGTCGCCCTGCTGTTGGTCGCTCATCCCCCTCCCTTCCCTAGCCAGGGCTTAACACCATGGAAAGACAGGGCAAGGTTCGCGTGCAGCAATTGGTGAAGAACCAATATAGGGACATTAGTGGAGACAGGGTGATATTAGATCAGCCTAGGATGTCTCCACTTCCCCCTTTCCCTAGAGTCTGGGCTCCCTTTCCCTCTTCCCTTTGTGTTGCACTAAGTCTTTCCCACACATTGCGTGACACACACAGAGTGACTGCAGACTTATCGGTTTGGACAGGACAACCCCTTATCATGCCTGTTTTTGCTGCTAGAGAAGGACCATGCTTAGCAGGCAGTTGACACCCCTAGTCGTTTGGAGTTTGCAGTCATTTCTTGCTGGATGGAAAGAAAAAATGAGGCTGAAGAGTTACCATACAGCCATAGGGTCAAGTGATAGTGACTGCTAGTTTTTCTTGGCTTATGAGATCAACTGGTATCTAAAAGTCATTGTGATTCTGATTCTAATATTTGAAGAAAGTCAGATATCAGTCACATATCAAAATCACACATCATTTGAATTTGGCCTGGAGGAGGTCTGTGTGAAAGTCCCAATGTGTTTCAGACAAGTTTGCACTGAAAATCACATAACCAAATAGAATGCTTAAGTTTCTTCAACTGAGTGTTTAAGTCAATGGTAAGTGTACTGGCTTCTAGACATAGAGTTTTGGGTTCAATTCCCAGCAGCATACAGTGAACTTTTTATTATTATTTTCATCAGTTGTGAAAGTCAGATGTCTAAGTCACTTATCAAAGTCACATATCAAAGTCAGTTCTCAGACAAGGTATTTAGCCTCAAACTGACATTATTCTGATGTTTGACTTTGATATCTGTCATGTCCTAAACTGGACGCTGTAGTTGAGCACCTCTTCATGAATCAGGATCATCCGACTCCAGCATGCCCCTCATCAAGATTGCTGTGAACAACGCCGGTCTTGATGAATCGAGCCCATTGTGTTTTATATTACGGAAACATATTGGCACATTTTATTATACAATTGGTGGTCTTGTATTATTTCTATATTGTTGCTACAGCAGCATAGTGGGCCCCAAGAATGATTTACTCTGGGGATCCAAGGTTCTGCAGCCCGATGCTGCATACAATTAATATAAAAAAATAAAATAAAATTAATGTTAATATTAATATTGAGCAGAATTAATTTCAGCCTATTGGTGCAGCCTCCACAACTGTCACGGTCTCCCATGTTGTCCCTTGGGAAAATTAATCGCCCACTCTTGCTCTATTATATATAGTGCTATGTTATGCAAAGTGCTAAAGTGCTGCACATTTTCCATCTACACATGTGCATCAAAGCGTCTGTGTGTTACTCACAGAACCTTTGATGCACATGTGTAGATAGAATCACATGATCTATCAAAGGGGATCATGTGACAAGTCACGTGATACATCCAGTACCTGAGGGGGGGGCACACCTTCTAAACTACCCAGTGCCCTGGCTACTCTTACTACTCTTAATCCACTCCTGTACATACAGTACAGACCAAAAGTTTGGACACACCTTCTCATTCAAAGATTTTTCTGTATTTTCATGACTATGAAAATTGTCCATTCACACTGAAGGCATCAAAACTATGAATTAACACATGTGTAATTATATACTTAACAAAAAAGTGTGAAACAACTGAAAATATGTCATATATTCTAGGTTCTTCAAAGTAGTCACCTGTTGCTTTGATGACTGCTTTGTACACTCTTGGCATTCTCTTGATGAGCTTCAAGAGGTAGTCTCTGGAAATGGTTTTCACTTCACAGGTGTGCCCTGTCAGGTTTAATAAGTGGGATTTAATAAGTGGGATTTCTTGCCTTATAAATGGGGTTGGGACCATCAGTTGTGTTGTGCAGAAGTCTGGTGGATACACAGCTGATAGTCCTACTGAATAGACTGTTAGAATTTGTATTATGGCAAGAAAAAAGCAGCTAAGTAAAGACAAAGGAGTGGCCATCATTACTTTAAGAAATGATGGTCAGTCAGTCCGAAAAATTGGGCAAACTTTGAATGTGTCCCCAAGTGCAGTTGCAAAAACCATCAAGCGCTACAAAGAAACTGGCTCACATGAGGACCACCCCAGGAAAGGAAGACCAAGAGTCACCTCTGCTTCTGAGGATAAGTTTATCCAAGTCACCAGCCTCAGAAATCGCAGGTTAACAGCAGCTCAGATTAGAGACCAGGTCAATGCCACACAGAGTTCTAGCAGCAGACACATCTCTTCAACAACTGTTAAGAGGAGACTTTGTGCAGCAGGCCTTCATGGTAAAATAGCTGCTAGGAAACCACTGCTAAGGACAGGCAACAAGCAGAAGAGACTTGTTCGGGCTAAAGAACACAAGGAATGGACATTAGACCAGTGGAAATCTGTGCTTTGGTCTGATGAGTCCAAATTTGAGATCTTTGGTTCCAACCACCGTGTCTTTGTGCGACGCAGAAAAGGTGAACGAATGGACTCTACATGCCTGGTTCCCACCGTGAAGCATGGAGGAGGAGGTGTGATGGTGTGGGGGTGCTTTGCTGGTGACACTGCTGGGGATTTATTCAAAATTGAAGGTATACTGAACCAGCATGGCTACCACAGCATCTTGCAGCGGCATGCTATTCCATCCGGTTTGTGTTTAGTTGGACCATCATTTATTTTTCAACAGGACAATGACCCCAAACACACCTCCAGGCTGTATAAGGGCTATTTGACCAAGATGGAGAGTGATGGGGTGCTACGCCAGATGACCTGACCTCCACAGTCACCAGACCTGAACCCAATCGAGATGGTATGGGGTGAGCTGGACAGCAGAGTGAAGGCAAAAGGGCCAACAAGTGCTAAGCATCTCTGGGAACTCCTTTAAGATTGTTGGAAGACCATTTCCGGTGACTATGTCTTGCAGCTCATCAAGAGAATGCCAAGAGTGTGCAAAGCAGTCATCAAAGCAAAAGGTGGCTACTTTGAAGAACCTAGAATATAAGACATATTTTCACTTGTTTCACACTTTTTTGTTAAGTATATAATTCCACATGTGTTAATTCATAGTTTTGATGCCTTCAGTGTGAATGTATAATTTTCAAAGTCATGAAAATACAGAAAAATCTTTAAATGAGGTGTGTCCAAACTTTTGGTCTGTACTGTACATACAACACTACACATCAGTGCAGGTACAACTTATGGCTTCTTCATCTAGGAGTTTATGAGCATCATCTGTCTAATTGACAGAGAACCCCTGAGAAGTCTACACAAGAAAGCTTCTGTCTGTATCATGATTCCAGTGACTTTTATAAGGTTTAGACAATGGAAGCATAAAGCTGGTTAATGTTTATAAGTATGATTCGTCGATAATACCGAATTGGCCAGATTCTGTAATCTCGAGAAGTTTACTTATAAACATTGTTTTAGACAATAGATCTGTGTATTTCTCATGGAGCATAATGGTAAGTGTACACACATTATTTGAATCAATATTTTGGTTACAATAACACTATTAGTCAAAGCAAATATCACAGTGGTCACTTTTGTACAAATCAGGATAATGAATCTTTGAAACACACAACTTCATAGACCATAGAACAATTAACATTGTCTTACTGTATTGACTCCTAGCAAACACTTTGTGGATAGCATGCATCAAAGACAGTTCATGTGAAAGAGCTAGTTTCTCAGTATCAGAGTAAATCAATATTATACTGCAGTATATTGCAATATTATAGTGCTTGAATTCACGCAACCATATTTGCAATACATTCCACACTTGGTCTAATGACCACACTTTATCAAAGCATATAAACAATATGTTACAATATGTAGGCTATAAGATATCCATATTTTTATTAGCAATACAATCCACATTTGGATATCTTATAGCCACACATTATTTACACAAAGCACCCTATCCAAAGGGGATGGTTTTAGCGGATAATTGCCATAAAAATAATAATGGAAGTGTACACTGTGTACAACAACACAAAGCAATGCATGAACAAATTATAGCAAAAAATAAATCAGCTGGCCTAATACTCAAAGTCTTCATGGCAATCCTCCCAGTGGATGGCCATGGAACAATGAGGTGGAATAAGATTCTACAGGTGAACAACTGGCTACGTCGATGGTGCCGTCAACAAGGATTTGGAATTCTGGATCACGGAATGAATTACCTATACGATGGACTACTTGCTAGAGATGGGGTACACCTTACGAAGACTGGAAAACATGTATTTGGAAGTCGCCTTGCTACACTCATCAGGAGAGCTTTAAACTAGAACAATGTGGGAAGGGAAGCAAAAGGCCAGAAAAAGCCATACAGCTGACAAATACTATTGAGATCTCTGCTACTGGAAGTGGAAAGGAAGAACAAAGACAAAACAATTTAAATAATAAAAATATGGGAGGAAGAGAAACCAATCACAAACTAAAATGTTTTTATACAAATGCACAAAGCATGGGCAACAAACAAGGAGAATTGGAACTACTAATGCAGGAAAAGAAATATGATGTCATTGGAATCACTGAAACTTGGTGGGACGATACACATGATTGGAATAAAAGGCTAAAAGGATACAACTTATTTGCAAGAAACAGACTTGATAAGCGAGGAGGAGGTGTCGCATTGTATGTTAGAAAAGCGTATATCTGCAAAGAGATTGAAGCTTCAGAGACTGGGAGTTCTGTGGAAACTGTTTGGGTAAGAATACAAGGAGAGAACAACGGAAAGGACACCATTGTAGGCATTTACTACAGGCCACCTGGGCAAGCTGAAGATATGGATGAACTCTTTATGTATCAAATGACCAAGTTCTCCAAAAAATATGACGTAGTGGTCATGGGAGATTTCAACTATCCAGACATTTGTTGGGAATCTCTCTCAAGTAAAACTAACAGGTCAAGCAAATTCTTATCCTCTCTTGCTGACAACTTTATCTTCCAAAAGGTAGGGGAGAAAACAAGGGGATCTGCTACTTTGGATCTAATCCTTATAAACAGGGAGGAAATGGTTGAGGAGGTAAAGGTGGCTGGGACCCTAGGAGGCAGCGATCATGCTATTATAGAATTTTGGATAACTAGAGGAGGAAGACATGTGAAGACTCAAACTTCAAGGTTAGATTTTAGAAAGGCAGATTTTAAGAGACTCAGAAAGAGAATAGGAGGGATCCAATGGCTGGATGTCCTTAAGGACAAAAATGTCCAGGAAGGATGGGAAATTTTTAAAAATGAGATTCTCAAAGCACAATCGTTAACAATCCCGAAAAGTAGGAAGAATGGGAAGCATTTAAGGAAACCAGGATGGATGAACACAGAACTTAAACACATGCTAAAAAGAAAGAAAGAAATGTTTATTAAATGGAAAGAGGGAGGCATATCTAAAGAAGATTATAATGCAGTCTGCAGATCCTGTAGGGCACGTATCAGGTTAGCTAAAGCTGACAATGAATTAAGGCTTGCAAGAGATGTCAAAAGCAATAAAAAAGGATTTTGGGGGTATGTCAAAAGTAAAAGAAAAGTCAAAGATGCTATAGGATTTTTACAGGATGAAAATGGAGAAATGGTAAGAGAGGATGTTGAGAAGGCCGAACTTTTTAATTTCTATTTTGCATCTGTTTTCTCTCAGAAAGAAAATGTAACATCAACTGATCTTCACTGTCCTTTTAAAGGAATAGAGGAATCCAAGTTATCTGTAAACAGAAAGATTGTGAGGGAATATTTAGCTAACATAAATGAGTTCAAGTCTCCAGGTCCAGATGAATTACACCCCAGAGTACTGAAGGAGATCGTAGAAGAAATTTTAGAACCACTCTCCATAATCTTTGAAAATTCTTGGAGAACAGGAGAAGTCCCAGAAGACTGGAGAAGAGCAAATGTTGTTCCTATCTTCAAAAAGGGGAAGAAGGTGGACCCAGGGAACTATAGGCCGGTGAGTCTGACTTCTATACCAGGAAAGATCTTTGAACAAATTATTAAACAACATGTATGTAAGTACATGGATAAGAATGAAATGATTAACCAGAGTCAGCATGGGTTTGTAACTAACAAGTCATGTCAGACTAACTTAATTTCCTTCTATGACATAATCACTGACTGGGTGGATCAGGGAAATGCTGTAGATATAGTATATCTTGACTTCAGCAAAGCATTTGACAAAGTATCTCACACCATCCTTATTGAAAAAATGACCAAGTATGCAATGGACCAGGCAACTGTTAGGTGGATTCATAATTGGCTTAGTGATCGGACTCAAAGGGTGGTTGTAAATGGCTTCACATCCAGCTGGATGAATGTCTCAAGTGGGGTACCACAGGGCTCCGTCCTGGGACCTGTATTGTTCAACATCTTTATCAATGATTTAGATGAAGGAATTGAGGGTAAACTGATTAAATTTGCTGATGACACAAAGCTAGGAGGGATAGCTAATACTAGAGAAGAGAGAGAGAGGGTTCAAAAAGACCTAAATAAACTGGAGCAGTGGGCAGCAACCAACAGAATGGTTTTTAACAGGGAAAAATGCAAAGTACTACATCTGGGCAATAAAAATGAAAAAAGCATATACAGAATGGGAGGAATAGAGCTAAGCAACAGTACATATGAAAAAGACTTAGGTATACTAATAGATCATAGACTGAACATGAGTCAACAGTGTGATGCAGCAGCAAAAAAGGCAAATACAATTCTGGGATGTATTAACAGAAGCATACAGTCTAGATCACGTGAAGTCATTATCAGTCTTTACTCCTCTTTGGTCAGACCTCATCTGGAATACTGTGTACAGTTTTGGGCACCACGTTTTAAAAAAGACATAGACAAACTGGAGCAAGTTCAGAGAAGAGCGACCAGAATGGTGACTGGTCTGCAAACCATGTCCTATGAGGAACGGTTGCAGGATTTGGGAATGTTTAGCTTGCAAAAAAGAAGACTGAGAGGAGACTTAATAGCTGTCTACAAATATGTCAAGGGCTGTCACATTGTAGAAGGATCATCTTTATTCTCATTTGCACAAGGAAAGACTAGAAGCAATGGGATGAAACTAAATGGGAGGAGACACAGATTAGATATTAGAAAAAACTTTTTGACAGTTAGGGTGATTAATGAGTGGAACAGGCTGCCACGAGAGGTGGTGAGTTCCCCTTCAATGGACGTCTTCAAACAGAGGCTGGACAGACATCTGTCTGAGATGATTTAGTGAATCCTGCTTTGAGCAGGGGGTTGGACCAGATGACCCAGGAGGTCCCTTCCAACTCTACCATTCTATGATTCTATGATTCAATCATCTCCTCTGCCAAAAAACTTTCCCCAATGCAGTTCACACAGGCACAACATGGATTGCACGTGAAGTTCTGTGTCACAGCTTCTCCTTCTGTGTCCTCATCTTGAGTAGCTACCCCTATAAGCTTTGTCCATAACTGTAGAGGGGGTCAGTACTGCCACCAAGTCTCAAATATATTGATAGCAGTGGTAACCTTTGTCACGCAAAAATGGCTAGTGTTCATCATTTGAGCCAAGTAAATCTATAGATTCTGTTTGGTTTTCCATGACGCCACATTTTCCACGGTTGGCCTCTCGATTTTCGGTCTGAAGATTGCTTGGGTCATCATTTCCAGATTTTGATCTAAAGGGAAAACACATATTATTCTCTGCACAAAATCCCGGTCAGTTGGGACGTGTTCCCCTTTCTTTTGCCCGGGTTTCATAACTATCAACACATTGTCTGCTCCTTGAACAATTACCTCTGCAGGTTCTGGAGGACCTTTGTCACCCAGTTGTTTCAACCAGATTTTTGCACCATCATTGATAGGATCTGAGGATCCAAATCCTTCACCTCCTCTGACTGTCACAACTGCAGGGGTCCTTACTCTGACCACCTTCGTTTTAGAAATAGACAGTACCAGTAACTGAGTTATCTTATCTCTCTTCTGTATTATCATGACTTTTTCTTCATCATTCATTAAAAGTACTTTAATTTCTTCCTGATAATCCTGGTCTATCACTCCTCCCATTACCTGAATACCCTTTAAGGCCAAGCCTGACCTTGAGGTTATAAGACAAAAATGCTCAGGTGGCATTTGCAAGCCTATAGCAGTCCTGATTTTCTTTACAACTTCTTTGAAGTGACTTTCATTGTCACTTTGAATCTGTATTGGGATACAGTACAATACCATTGTTTCCAAAGTCTTAATAGTATTGTTAGCATTGGCCATTTTACAGGTACAAATCAACGTAAACCCAGAATATGCATACAAAGCTGTGCATACGCATACACATCCTCCATCATGTAGAGGAGGGCCAATGTAGTCAATTTGCCCAGGAAGTTTTCCTTGAGCTTTCTGGCCTCTCACCACATGAGGGATTGGTCTCTGTTGTGAATATTGACACTTAATGACGGTTTCCTTTATGAACTCTAACCTGATGGGCACCCCTCTGGTCTGTGCCCATTGAGTCAGTCCAAGCAGCTCCTCAGAGGTATCAGTCTTTACTGGATTCAGTGACTGATATTTCGGACTGTTAGTCTGCTACTGAGTTGAATCTTTCCAGGGTATCTGAAGCACAAATAGCATCAACATGAAACACAGTCACTTTAATTATTTGTACAATTGCCCAGATATCTTGCCACAACTCTTTTCCCCATACTTCTTTGCTATGTATACTTGTAGTCTGATAGCCCACTGCGTTCCACACACGGTTGTTACCTTGGTACCTAGCTGACCCTTCTGTAAACCACGCTTGTTTCCTCTGCTCAGGAATCAATTGTTCAAAGGATATCTCCTGCTCCTGAAGTCCCATAGGGACTTTGCCTAACTTCTCATGCAATGTGGAGATTCCACTAACTCCTGGTTTTGCTCTGTCCTGAATTGCCTCAATTTGCTTTCCTCCTAATTCTGTAGTTATAACCTTGCACTCACTGAATTGTTTTGGAGTTCCCTTAATCAAACTGGCCTCCGCCCCTGTATCTACCAACATTTGTGGGGTGTGGCCAGCATGTCAATCACTTTTATCTGTCTTCCTCCATCGATCCTCCATTTCAGATGAAGACATCATATTAGGAGAAAATGATGCCCCCTTCTGTTGGGCTTTGAATTCCTGTATCAAGGATTTAACTTCAGCATAAAGATCCTCAAACCCCTGTGCTGTGGGCTTTGCTGGCGACGAGGAGGGAGTTGGCCCTCTCTCTCCCTGTGTCCTGCCCGGCCCCTGCTGTGGGGATTCAGAATCTTTTACTGTAACCTTTCTATTATGTGAAACCCTGACTTTTTATTAAGTCCTCTCTTTTGATACAATTTCCACATCTCGTTAGTACCAATCCCGTCTATTTTATCCCTGTGGACACCATCCTTTATCAGGGCCATAAACATATCTTTACGGGTAATACAAGATCTAGGATTGTAGTTACTTTTGACATTGTCATGCTGCTCTTCAGAGGTAAAATTACCCTTTTGTTTGGGACCCCAATCTCCCAGATCCCCTAACTGTCTAATTGCCTCCAATGTATTGGCGATAGTTTTCCCAGTCTGATTTATCATTAGCGTCATCATGATATGCTTGTAGGCTGCAGGGGCATTTCTAATGATACGATTTCTAACAGATACACTCACAACAACTTGCATATAATCATCATAAGAGCTTGCCGAAATAGCATTTTTCATGACCTCCTCTTTCAACCTCTGAGTACAATCTTTCAATGTAAACCATGGTTTTTCATTGGGCGGCCAGTCCGCCTCGGATGGGTATTTATGCTGCAATGCCATGGCCACATCAAGCATACTACACACCACATGTGGCTGCTGAATTGTCAAGGTACGAAAGGCCTCCTTCACTACAGGTTCATGACTGAATTGGACAAATTTTTGGCCATCCACAGCATCCACCTGCACTCCATGAGCCCCCATCTCTGACAGCTCAAGCTACTAAAGATTCATTTGGCTTTTGAGAGAAACAATCATGAAGGTCATTAAACTCCTGCTGACTGTAATCCTCTACTGCATTCTTATTCTGTTTACCTGCAGCAGTCTCTACAATCCGTCTCCGACATATAGGATGAACTTTCACTGGGTTAAGAGGAGGATCAATTTCTCTCTTTCCATTGAAATATTCATCCTCAGTCTCTGGATTGGTGATGTTTTTAGAGTCAGTTGAATCCCATACATCCCCATCCCACTGATCAGGGCTCCACTCTATCCCTGCTTTGGCTATGGCCAAAGCTACTTTCTTGTTATTAACCTTCCCTCACCTCCTTTTGTATTTATACTGCGCTACACATACAGCAGCCTTTTCTGCAACATGCTGATATCCATCACATCTGTCCATTAATAACTTATTCTGACACTGTGCTATAATCAATGCATTCTGGGCCTCACACAACTGTCTTTCCAATTCCTGAACTTTTGTTAATATACGTATTCTTTCCTCATGCTGTTTTCTATATGCAGACAGCAGGATCCATCTGTAAAGGACATATTGATACTCATGCTAGAGCAACTCCATTTTGTCTGCTTGCTTTAAAATCATGTTATTACTCCTTGCATAACATATTCTTTCTTTCTCTTCCCATGGAACTTATCTCACACTAACTTTTTCTCAAGAGAACATTTTGTCAGACACTCTGTTATCTAACTTGTTTAGGCCAGGTATGACCTTGTAAAATTTCCATAGTGCTTCAAACTAACAATGATAATATGACCATATATGTGTTTTCCGTAATAATTGTACTAACATCAGTTAGCCTATAGTATTGTAGTATGGCTGTAGAGTTGATTGGCTATTTGATATACTCAAAACAATATAAAATGCTAAGCAAAATAAACGGGATCAGAGATTCTTTGAATCCCGACAATACAGAGCACGCATTGCCTCCGTTTGGTTTTCTGTGGATTGCGCAATCAACATAATAATTTTGACACTCACTTGGTCAACCGTGAAGGGTTATTGCCCTCCCTTAACAGCTGGTGCCGTGACTCGGATCCCTAGCCAGGGACGCCCCTCCACCTCTGGACGACCACAAAGAGAGACCTGCCTTCAGCCTCCCCCACTGGAATTGGGACTGATCATCCCCCACAAAAAGCCACGGTAAGTGCACCAGTTCTTTACTAGTGACACTGACCGTTTGGCGTGGTTTCCACGTAGTGTGTGGTTGTTTGCAGTATCTCCGGGTGTCCTGGTTGGATATAGTCAAAGGTGAGACTATGAGGGGTGTAGTCTCATTAGGGGTCTGATATTATTTAACTTCAAAGCAGTATCACCTCGGATTTACAAGTGAATATTGTGTGAATCTTTCTCAGCTTTGGACAAAAATCCTTAGGAGAGACTGAACATTGTTAGTTTCAGTCGCGGCACGTGATCGAAGATTGGGTAGGACACGCAAGTAGATATACGTATATCGAGTGTCCGGTGCGCTGCAAAACTGCAAAGCTGCATAGCAGCAGAAGTGCACCTCCTTTCATTTGTTGTGTGAAAGAATTCCCCCGACGGGAGGGGTGAGTTAGTAGTGGAACAGCTGGGAGCTCTGGCCAGACTCCGCTGTGCACAAATTAAGGATCTTTTTGTCAGTTGTAGTGAATAATCAATGTTTCTGTGGAGCAGAAAGAATTTGTCTCCCCCGAAGGAGAGGGAGGATGTGATGAATATCATGATCAGTCGAGAAGGGAAAAGATCATTTAAGCACGTGCCAAAAGTGTTTAAGGTGTTAAATTTTCCTGTGGAGGGGAGGCTTCAGCCTGTGTTGTGGGATGAAGGCATCCGGCAGCAAAGGGGTAGATTAGTTGACTGCTGTGGATTGTTGGAAGATGCTGAAAACTTTAGGAAAGTGGCACATGAGATTTGTGATGAAGGATATGTTGAAAAAGTACAGGAGGAAGTAGGTCCCCCCCTTCCCAACTTATGTGTCCACAATCCAAATCTAGAGCCCCTAAAGAAGCATCTCCCACAAATGTAGCAATACCCCAGCCCCTGAATCCGGAAACTGAGCAATTTATACCTTATGAGATTAAATACCCTGCACTTCCCACTGAGAGCCAGCCACCATCATATAACCCAGACGGTTGGCTCTGTAATGTGTGTTGGGTCACTAATCCAGGATGGCGCAGGACATGCTATAATTGTGAAGCACGCACGTAAACCCGGTGTTGTAGCACCAACCTACCCATTACTTAACGCTGACGGGGGGTATTATGAATCACTACCCCCACCTGCCCCTACCATCATATTCCATTCAGAGGGACCCAGGGTCCTCTGAACTCTTCCCTATTCACCCTCTCCCAAACTGGGGAAATAGAACATGGACGCTAGTATGAGGAGGTGGCGTCTGATTTACTAAATGGTCCTTCAGAATTCTCTACTATACTGAGAATAGGTATGGGGAGTATACCACAACAGCAGGTTGGGATCATTGTAAACGCAGCAAATGCGAAACTGCAGCATGGGTGGGGGCTAGCTGCAGAGATATGTCGTATTGGGGGACCTACAATACAAGCTGCATCTAATGATTACATCCGTGACCATGGCCCGTTAAGAGAAGGAGAGGTGATGGCTACAAGAGCCGGACAGCTATCATGTCATTTTGTTATACATGTAGAGAAAACCAAAAGAGTAATGTCATTGTGTAAGATTACAGTACAAGATGTTAAATGCAGCAAGGAAGATAATGGGATGTTGAAATGTTGAAAAGTAAATGCATGTGAAAAAAAAAGGTTGCGCTGAGTTTGTTGACAGAAGGAAAAAGTATGTGGATATGTGGAGAAACTTAAATGGTTAACTGAAATATGCACGCTGCCAGATAAGCGCCCAGTTACAGCTGCTAGCATAGCAAAACGGCCTTGGCTTGATACAGAGCAGGAAAAAAAAAAAAGGTGAATGGAGGAAGAAAATGCAGACAATAAGGGAAACACGATGCTATGTTATGTGTATTACAAAGATACTGCTCTCCGATAATGGCGGAGTAATGAATTGTTGGGAATGTTCTAATTGTGGCCAGCAGAATCCATTGTCAGTAGATTACTGTGTTGCATGTCACGCACTCCCCTCGCTACTACCCAAGCCACTTCTAGTGCCCCATCCTCATCTGTTATACCTATGTCCGCCCAAAGTTCCAACCCTTCCTGCAGCGGCCATGTTGCTACACCCATTGCATCACCTCCGGTCTCTGACCAAATGTCCCTTTGGTGGTGGCCATCTTGGTGCACCCTTCCTGTAGTATGCTTCCTTCTGGTTGCGGCCATCTTGGCACACCCAGAATACAGGCAGCAATACACACTACACCCAGAATGTGTATGAGGAAGATCATCATAATCAGTGTGTGACAGAGCATTAGACGCCAATACATATGAGAGTGGGTTTAACTTCTGTCAAGCCCTTAAAATATGGGCTCAGGATAAGTTGGCTAATCAATCCACTACCCTCAACAGCACATATTTATGTCCACTTTGACATTAGGGCTAAAATATGGTGATGTAAACTAATTCTCTAGATGGTCATGTATCCTTAAGTTTCTAATAGATGCACATACACGTTGTCTGGTTTACAGTAATTGATTTAGCAAACGTTTTTGTTTTTTTATTAGCATTCCACTACACAAAGACTGTCAGTTTCTGTTTGCATTTACATATTACATTACATATTACATTTACACGGAGCAAATGTCCATCAGGGCCAGTGTTAGTCTCCTCAAGCATCTAGCAAAACTGAATTGTCGAGTCTCAGCCTCGAAACTTCAGTTTTGGCCCGGCAAGTGGTCTTCTTAGGCCATTGCCTTACTCAGGGTGCCAGACATCTCACAGAAGAAAGGAAGACAGTCATCTACGCACTACCGTTCCCAAAAGATCCCATAGAGCTGCAACGGTTCCTCGGACTATGTACATACTGCAGACAATGGATCCCAGACGCCTCACGTCTCATGCAGCCGCCCCTCTAAGATGCATTAAAAGAAGACACTCTGGCTGATGTCAACAACAAGGACCACCAAGAACAGCTGCAACAAGCCTTTGAGCAACTAAAGTCAAGGAAAATGACAGCCCCTGCCCTTGGAAATCTGGACTATGCTCAACCTTTCCATTTGTATGCCTCTGAGACAGGAGGACATGCAGCCGGAGTACTCACGCAGAGACACTGTACAAAGCAGCGCCCAGTCGTTTATTACCTAGCGCATCTCTCCCCCAGCTGTCTACGAGCAGTTCACGCCACACAGCAACCTAAACATCTGTCTACACAGAGACACCTGTGGCTGCAGTGTTCGTTGATTTTGCCAGAAAATGTGAAGTTACACCACCATCAACCCAGCCACCCTGCTACCAGCACCTGAAGGAGAGGGGAAAAAGGCTCCACCGCATGATTGTCTGGAACAAATTACTGCGGAGTCAACTCCACTTGTTCTAGTGGGGGAAGTACCCTTGGATGACCCAGAACTTACGTTATATACGGATGGATCCAGATATGTTGACACCTCTGGCAGGTTTCATACTGGATATGCTGTCACAACTGAAGATACATTGGTAGAGGCAGCAGTCTTACCTCCCAGTATGTCAGCACAAGAAGCAGAGCTCAAAGCTCTGACTGCAGACTGTGAAAAATGCTGAAAGCATCAGACAATTGATGGAAGTGGTGCAACTACCAAGACAGTTGGCTGTCGTAAAGGTAAAAGCTCATACCCGACCAGATGCCCCTGAAGCAAGAGGTAATGCACTTGCTCATCTCCATGCTAAGCGAGCAGCTCTTCTTCTGACATCCATGTCCATGGCTCTTACACGGCAACAGGCCAAACAGCTAAATTCCGTGCCAACCCAGGATCAACCTGCAGAAGAGCATCAACCGGTCCCTCCAATCACAAAGCTACGCTCCACACGCTCTACGCGCTAAAGAAGAACGCCAGTCGTAGAAGGAGGTGGGTGCTAAGTTGATAGATGGGCTATGGAAGAAGAAACAACTGTACTGTTTGCCTCGACTCCTGTATCCAGCCATTGCGGCCTGGGCCCATGGACTGCTTAGGGGTAGTGGATATGTTTTCCAGTTGGCCAGAAGCATTCGCCGTTCCAAACATGACTGCCAAGACTACCGCCAAGAAGCTGGTCTCTGAAGTTGTTTGCCGGTATGAAGTCCCAGAAGTTATCAAAAGTGATGAAGGACCAGGCTTTTCCTCATGCGTATATCAAGAAATACTTACCATGATCGGATCAACAGTGATGTTACATACTCCTTACCATCCACAGTCAAGTGGCAAGGTGGAGAGATTGAATGGCACACTGAAAAGGCAGTTAACCAAAATGATGCAGGAGACTACGGCCCAGTGGCCTGAGCTCCTTCCCATTGCACTATATCACATACGCACCACCCCCATAGGGAAACACAAACTGTCACCCTATGAGATACTATTTAGGTCACAACCAGCTATAGCTAGATTTACCCCACAACAATTATCAGAAGAAACAGATTATGTTGTGCAATATGTGATTCAGTTTGCCAAAGCCTTAACTAACACCCATGCGTTAGTATCATCTTCTATTCCAGATCCAGCTGATGCAGAAGGTTGTCATACCCTCAGGCCTGGAGATTATGTGTATGTGAAGAAGCATGTTCGGAAACACGGACTAGAACCATTGTATGACGGATCATACCAAGTGCTCCTGACAATCCCAACAGCTGAGATGTTTTATGATAATATGTATGGTTAAACTAGTCAATACCTGGAATAGCCTACAACAGAGTACTGACCCCTTTAATAATAAGTTCATTACTGACCATCAGATTTTGGTACAAGAATTGAGACAATTAGAAAACAACCAGATCAGTGACTGTTGGATATGTACTCACTCACCAGTTTCAGCCGCTAGTATGCCCTTTCTGGCGGTCCGTCCCAGACCATCATTATTGGAAAGATACATTCATAATCACTCATGGGTACATGCAAATCTGTTTATAAAAGGTACCGATGACACGTTATAAAATATCTGGTAACGTCCCTTGTAATGAATCTTCTGAATATAAGCCTAGTGATCCAACATGTGGCAATCCGGATGTTGGATATTGTAGCCCCCTGGGACAAATGTCTTCATGGTGTATGTTATCAAATAACACCGTTTTAATCAATTTGGTACATAAATTAGTATTACAGCACTCTGCTTTATGGGATTTGCCATCAGCCACATATTGGGTCTGTGGGAATAATGCGTATAAATGGCTCCCAGTCAGAGTAGGGGGGACTTGTACGTTGGGCCGGCTAACTTCAGCCACTTATCTTATTCCCCATAGTAAAGTAGATATGAGAGCCATCCCTCTTCATACCATCTATAAACGTTATAAACGTGCCAAAGACAACACCCCACGACCATCAGGAAGACCTCATTTAGTACAAATGAGTGTACCCAATAAGATAGCCAGTACCGTCTTCCTCTACCCTATGGTTACATAAATGTGGGACAAGTTAGTGGAAGTCACTGACTACTTAGATGACCAGATTTGGAATATTTTGGAAGTAATTAATACTACTGTTGCAGTGCAGAATCAGCGTATTATAGTGGCTAATCAACATACGTTAGTGCTGGACTATTTGACAGCAGCTCAAGGAGGGATGTGTGTCAGGTTGTAGGCCCAGCCTGTTGTCACTATATTGACCCATATATTGACCCCGACTCTACCATACGGTTAAAGACTAAAATGGAGACATTAGGAAACTCAGGGAAGAGTATAACAAACATAACGAGTTGACCAAAGAGTGTTGCATATTGTTGCTTGCTTGTTAATATATGTTTTACTAAAACTAGTCTTTTATTGTATCCCATTTTGCATGAGGAAAACCTGCCAGTCATCAGAGAGCAAGGAGGACACTGTTAACCGACATCCAGTGCTACTGTACACGGACCTCCCAGATGTAACCAGCATTGAGGACCTGGATGACAAGGGAATGATGACCTTTACCCGCTTGCCCCAACCAATTTCAGATCTGAACTTTATGATTATATCAACAAACAAGGGGGGGTGGACATGCCGCGACAGCCCCAATTGGTAACAAGGGCACTAATTGGGTGAAGACCAATGTCCCTCAGGCTCAAACCATGACCCTGGGAAAGCACCTTTATTGTTGATAATAACATAACTTTTAGGGGGGAATGTAAAGGACATATTGATACTCATGCTAGAGCAACTCCATTTTGGCTGCTTGCTTTAAAATCATGTTATTATTATCACTCCTTGCATAACATACATTCTTTCTTTTTCTTCCCATGGAACTTATCTCACACTAACTTTTTCTCAAGAGAACATTTTGTCAGACACTCTGTTATCTAACTTGTTTAGGCCAGGTTTGACCTTGTAAAATTTCCATAGTGCTTCAAACTAACAATGATAATATGACCATATATGTGTTTTCCGTAATAATTGTACTAACATCAGTTAGCCTATAGTATTGTAGTATGGCTGTAGAGTTGATTGGCTGTTTGATATACTCAAAACAATATAAAATGCTAAGCAAAATAAACGGGATCAGAGATTCTTTGCATCCTCCCAATACAGAGCACACATTGCCTCCGTTTGGTTTTCTGTGGATTGCCAATCAACATAATAATTTTGACACTCACTTGGTCAACCGTGAAGGGTTATTGCCCTCCCTTAACACATCCACGCCTGCCAACAGCACCCAACTCTTTACCTTTTTCTACTTTCACTTTCTGCAAGCATGAAACCACATCATCAGGTTCCGCATCCTTCTGACATTTGTCTCATGGTTCACTCAAACCAACACTGTGGGACCATTTGGTTGCCAAAATATTAAAGGGAGTCTGTTCCCAACCAGGAATCTCAATAGACTCACACCTACCTTTCTCTTAAAGAAAGGCATGCTTTACGCAATATCACTGCAATATCACTCTATCACACCTTATCACACAGAGTCCTTATAAATTCAAGATGATTGTAATTTTTAACAAAAAGAACTTCTGAGCCTTCTGCGTATCCTGCCGACTACACCAAATGTTTTGCCAATAGTTTTGACACTAAGGTTCGGATACGGCTTTAAAGAAGGCAACCCTTTGCAATATAACGCAATTTTATTTATAATAGTTGATATAAAACGTAAAATATATAATTAAAGGAATAGTATGATATGCTGATATTGCATACACTTTTGTACATGTTATAATACAAAGGTTAAGTACATATATATATGTATTCACTTCATCACCAAGGAGCTTTTAAACATCATCCGTCTGGAAGATCAGAGAAGAAATTTCACCAAGACAGAGAAATCGCTGGAAGTCTACACAACACTGCATGGGCAGGTACATACAACACTACACATCAGTGCAGGTACAACTTATGGCTTCTTCATCTAGGAGTTTATGAGCATCATCTGTCTAATTGACAGAGAACCCCTGAGAAGTCTACACAAGAAAGCTTATGTCTGTATCATGATTCCAGTGACTTTTATAAGGTTTAGACAATGGAAGCATAAAGCTGGTTAATGTTTATAAGTATGATTCGTCGATAATACCGAATTGGCCAGGTTCTGTAATTTCGAGAAGTTTACTTATAAACATTGTTTTAGACAATAGATCTATGTATTTCTCATGGAACATAATGGTAAGTGTACACACATTATTTGAATCAGTATTTTGGTTACAATAACACTATTTGTCAAAGCAAATATCACAGTGGTCACTTGTGTACAAATCAGGATAATGAATCTTTGAAACACACAACTTCATAGACCATAGAACAATTAACATTGTCTTACTGTATTGACACCTAGCAAACACTTTGTGGATAGCATGCATCAAGGACAGTTCATGTGAAAGAACTAGTTTCTCAGTATCAGAGTATATCAATATTATACTGCAGTATATTGCAATATTATAGTGCTTGGATTCAGACAACCATATTTGCAATACATTCCACACTTGGTCTAATGACCACACTTTATCAAAGCATATAAACAATATGTTACAATATGTAGGCTATAAGATATCCATATTTTTATTAGCAATACACACCCATGGCTGTTAAGGCACATGATGGCTGATTACATCAGCTGTCACCTGGTGCATCTAAATTAGAATATCATCAAAAAGTTCATTTATTTCAGTTCTTCAACACAAAAAGTGAAACTATATTATATAGAGTCATTACAAACAGAGTGATCTATTTCAGGTGCTTATTTCTGTTAATGTTGATCATTATGGCTCACAGCCAATGAAAACACAAAAGTCATTATCTCAGTAAATTAGAATAGTTAACAAAAAAACAGGTTGTTTAGTCTGTTTCAGTAGGCTCCACAATCATGGGTAAGACTGCTGACTTGACAGATGTCCAGAAGGCAGTCATTGACACACTCCACAAGGTCCCAGAGTTCCAATTTTCATTTGGAAGTCAAGGTCCCAGAGTCTGGAGGAAGAGTGGAGAGGCGCACAATCCGAGCTGCTTGAGGAATAGTGTGAAGTTTCCACAATCAGTGATGGTTTGAGGAGCCATGTCATCTGCTGGTTTAGGTCCACTGTCTTTTATCAAGACCAAAGTCAGCGCAGCCGTCTACCACGAAATTTTAGAGCACTTCATGCTTCCCTCTGCCGACAAGCTTTTTGGAGATGGAAATGTCATTCTCCAGCAGGACGTGGCACCTGTCCACACTGCCAAAAGTACCAATACCTGGTTTAAAAACAACAGTATCACTGTGCTTTATTGGCCAGCAAACTCGCCTGACCTTAACCCCATAGAGAATCTATGTCCGCTTGTCAAGAGGAAGATGAGAGATACCAGACTCAACAATGCAGACGAGCTGAAGGCTGCTATCAAAGCAATCTGAGCTTCCATAACACCTCAGCAGTGCCACAGGCTGATCGCCTCCATGCCACGCCGCATTAATGCAATAATTGATGCAAAAGGAGCCCGACCAAGTATTGAGGGCATTTACTGAACATACATTTCAGCAGGCCATATTTCGGATTTTAAAAACATTTTTCAAGCTGTTATAAAGTATTCTAATTTACTGAGATAATGACTTGTGTTTTCATTGGCTGCAAGCCATAATCACCATTAACAGAAATAAACACTTGAAATAGATCACACTGTTTGTAATGATTCTATATAATATATGAGTTTCACCTTTTGTAGTGAAGAACTGAAATAAATTAACTTTTTGATGATATTCTAATTTTGTGAGAAGCACCTGTACACACACGTAAGCACACACACACACACACACACACACACACATATACACACACATTACACATGAACTTAACCTCTCTGCAGATGATTGCACATGATGTATTTCTCTCTGGTGCAGCCTCCCATCCCCCAGGGCCCGACTGCAGAGCTATCTTGCTTTAATTGTAGGGGTGAAGGCAGGAGGGGGAGAACGGAGAAGTAAGCAGCAGGGGACACATCCAGGAGAGTAGGGGCCATGCTGTAGGCAGCAACTCTGCTGGAGCCTGGGGCTGGTGGGAGGAGCCTCCTCTCCTGCACTTTCAGAGCAGTGCAGCCAGAGGAGCAGAGGTAGATCTTTCACCCGACTCCGGGCCACAGAATCCTCCGGTGGTTCTGACCAAGCCTGTTTGTTTTCAACTGTGTTTGCATCCCAAGGATGCAGATACTGTTGAAATTGTGATGGGGGCGGATGGAGGGGTCTGATACTGTTTTAACATCGGGCCCCCCTGTCTCAAGGGCCCCATAGCCACTGCGCGGGCTGCCGCTATGGACGGTATACCCCTGACTGCTACTTGGTTAACATAAGCTGGTTGTAGTACTAAGAAAAGTACATGTGATGTGTCTGTGGAAACAGGAGATCTAGTGTTACAAAATGATTATCTCAGGTTTCAGATTGGACCCTCAGTACCAAAGTAAACGTTACCGGATTTTGGCCTAACCTGGTACCCGAACCAGCTTTGTGTAGGTGTAGATGAGCTCTGTTCACCGTGAAAGTTTGGTATGAATAGGACCTTCACAGGGTGAGAAACGGCACCGGAACGTGGGTACCATTAGCTGCCCATTGACTCAATATTGGCCTGTGATTTTTGACAAATCACCACTGTCATAAACCCCAAGTACCATTACCTCAATTGCCACCACAGCAGGGCAATTGGGAAGTGAGGCAAAGCGCCAGAATTGGGGTATCTCATGTGATGCGCCACTTGTAGAGCGGCTGCGGGCTGGTATTTTTAGGCTGGGAAGTGTCCAATAAAGAAAGGACCTTCTCAGACTCATAGTATCAGCCCACAGCTGTCTGCTTTACCTTTGCTGATTATCAATAATAGGGGGAACCCCACGTAATTTTTTACAATTATTTATTAGGATAAACCAGGCTGAACACCCTTTAGAGCCACATGAAAGTCACCTAAGGGTGCAAGTTTATTAAATGTAGGGGGCTTGTGAAATTATATATAAAAATACAGAACATTTGTTTATTCTATCCAGCCTGATGTTTCTGGCTGTGAATTCATTGTACTTGGCTGAGGAATTTTTGTGGTTCCTTTGAGATGTGTGCATAAAAATAGGCCAGCATATGCACGGTTCGTGTGCTGTCTGATTTTTTTCTTGCTTTTTATTCAATGCAAGTCTATGTGTGCAAGTCCTACTGGGATTTCAAACGACAATATAATTCCAAAGACAATGGGAAAGTCCTATAGGGTTATTTAACCAGAAATTCCTGAAAGGAATTTCAAAATGTGGTAATGTATACAATGGCTGTGTGTATTGTAAACAAATGTAATTTTTAACACCAGTATCTATTAGATAATAAGACGCCCTTTTTGGCAATGAAAAAACTTGCTAATAAGTGTATGCGTCTTAAAGTCCGGAGGCAGGTCAATGATCTATCTGATCAGTGCGGTACAGGAGAGAAAGATACTGGGACCTTTCCCATGGAAGTGGGTTGTAGTGAATATTCATGGTCTTTAATAGCGGGCACACATGACCGCCGAGGAGCTGCGCTGCGAGTACAGTATGCCCGCTATTAAGGAAAATGAATATTCACTGCTCTACACACCCATGGGCGTGGGGAGCAGTGAATATTAATTTTCTTTAGCAGCGGGCACAGTGTAGGATGCAGCAGCTGGCTACTGCCTCCTGTGCCCCGCTCCTCCGCCGCACCTGCTCCCCCCACACCCACTACCACCCACAGCATATATGTATATATTCAGACTAAAAGACGCACCCCCCCACTTCCCTCCAAAATTTTGGAGGAAAACAGTGCATCTTGTAGTCCGAAAAATATGGTACATCTCAATATGTATTCTAGAAAGGCTGTCAGGCTTATAAAGTTTACTGGAAGAATATTAAAATTATAGGCAAGAGTGTGACAACTTATTAGTGCTAAAGGCACATCAAAAAAGGTGTGTGTGAGTGTACTTTGTATGTGTATATATGAGAGATGTGTGTATATAGGAAAGCTATGTATGTGAATGTAGGAGAGTTGTATGTTTGTATGTAGCTGAGCTGTGTGTATGCTGCAGGGGTGTGGGAATGTATGTAACAAAGATGGATGTGTGTATGTAAGACAGCTGTGTGTAACTGAGTTATGGGTATGTATGTAGCAGAGCTGTGTGCATGAATACCAGAGCTTAATTTGCATGTACTATGCATTCATAGTGATGCGAGTATGTGTGTGCTGCATAGAATGCATATAAATTGCCTGCTGCACATGTATGAGAATAATATACATGCTGCATAGAAATGCTAACATTAGATCTCTATCCACTCTATTTTACCTTACAGCATTAAAGGTAGTATTATCAAATCCTCCACAAATTTACACCTCCAGGAAGTTTAACCTGGGGTGCGTTTTAAAGATTAGTTCAGTAGTTAGAAAAATATGATACTTTCGATAAATTATTAGCAAAATATTTAAATTACACCTTTCAAAAAACAGCCTCCTCCATATCCCCTCAAGCTGTCCTATCCATCACCAAGATAGGTGCATTTTCTGCCATTTAGGTAGAAGTAATCTTCAAACAATTTTGCTTCTAATTTACATAAAGTACCAGGAAGGTACAGTACAGACCAAAAGTTTGGACACACATTCGCATTTAATGATTTTTCTGTATTTTCATGACTATGAAAATTGTACATTCACACTGAAGGCATCAAAACTATGAATTAACACATGTGTAATTATATTCTTAACAAAAAAGTGTGAAACAACTGAAAATATGTCTTATATTCTAGATTCTTCAAAGTAGCCACCTTTTGCTTTGATGACTGCTTTGCACACTCTTGGCATTCCTCTTGATGAGCTTCAAGAGGTAGTCACCGGAAATGGTTTTCACTTCACAGGTGTGCCCTGTCAGGTTTAATAAGTGGGATTTCTTGCCTTATAAATGGGGTTGAGACCATAAGTTGTGTTGTGCAGAAGTTAGGTGGATACACAGCTGATAGTCCTACTGAATAGACTGTTAGAATTTGTATTATGGCAAGAAAAAAAGCAGCTAAGTAAAGAAAAACGAGTGGCCATCATTACTTTAAGAAATGAAGGTCAGTCAGTCTGAAAAATTGGGCAAACTTTGAAAGTGTCCCCAAGTGCAGTTGCAAGAACCATCAAGCGCTACAAAGAAACTGGCTCACATGAGGACCGCCCCTGGAAAGGAAGACCAAGAGTCACCTCTGCTTCTGAGGATAAGTTTATCCGAGTCACCAGCCTCAGAAATCGCAGGTTAACAGCAGCTCAGATTAGAGACCAGGTCAATGCCACACAGAGTTCTAGCAGCAGACACATCTCTTCAACAACTGTTAAGAGGAGACTTTGTGCAGCAGGCCTTCATGGTAAAATAGCTGCTAGGAAACCACTGTTAAGGACAGGCAACAAGCAGAAGAGACTTGTTTGGGCTAAAGAACACAAGGAATGGACATTAGACTAGTGGAAATCTGTGCTTTGGTCTGATGAGTCCAAATTTGAGATCCTTGCTTCCAACCACCGTGTCTTTGTGCGACGCAGAAAAGGTGAACGGATGGACTCTACATGCCTGGTTCCCACCGTGAAGCATGGAGGAGGAAGTGTGATGGTGTGGGGGTGCTTTGCTGGTGACACTGTTGGGGATTTATTCAAAATTGAAGGTATACTGAACCAGCATGGCTACCACAGTATCTTACAGAGCATTGCTATTCCATCCGGTTTGCGTTTAGTTGGACCATCATTTATTTTTCAACAGGACAATGACCCCAAACACACCTCCAGGCTGTGTAAGGGCTATTTGAGCAAGAGGGAGAGTGATGGGGTGCTACGCCAGCTGACCTGGCCTCCACAGTCACCAGACCTGAACCCAATCAAGATGGTTTGGGGTGAGCTGGACCGCAGAGTGAAGGCAAAAGGGCCAACAAGTGCTAAACATCTCTGGGAACTCCTTCAAGATTGTTGGAAGACCATTTCCGGTGACTACCTCTTGAAGCTCATCAAGAGAATGCCAAGAGTGTGCAAAGCAGTCATCAGGAAAAGGTGGCTACTTTGAAAAACCTAGAATATAAGAAATATTTTCAGTTGTTTCACACTTTTTTGTTAAGTATATAATTCCACATGTGTTAATTCATAGTTTTGATGCCTTCAGTGTGAATATACAATTTCCATAGTCAAGAAAATACAAAAAAAACTTTAAATGAGAAGGTGTGTCCAAACTTTTGGTCTGTAATGTATATCATGCAAACTCTACATGTGATGTTTGCCTATTAAATAATAGCTGTAATATTTATTTGCAAAACTTCCATTTTCTCAATTCCTGACCTACACTACTTATTTTTTTTAGTAGGTAGTGGAACATAATGACATGGCCTTCACCTATAGCATCCATACATCTCCTGAACTGGGCACCATCAATTATATTTAACGGACCCCAAGTACTTAAATGCATCTCAATATGTCTTCTAGAAAGACTGTCAGGCTTATAAAGTTTACTGAAACCAATGAACACAGATCGAGGTTTCTTAAAAAATAACAATTCTTTATTTCATTCACAATAAAAAACAACAGAAAAAAATTATTAAAAAAGGCATACAAGTATAGCATAAATAGGCATCACATGGCATGACCAAACACTGAATTGCATCTTTATTCAGAAGACAGGATAAACAGTACATAGATCTCTATAGTGAAAGAATGCCAAGGGATGGTGTTACAATATCGCCATCTAATGGCGACAAGCAGCAAGTTTTACATTTAATAAATAAATAGAGAAATTACCTCTTTAATACAACTTGCTAAATAATATATGTCCATCCATCATTTGGCATATTGATGGTGTCAAAAGGGCCTTAAACCTCAAATGTAACTTAGCACCTCATAACAGAGTAAACCCATGTCTAAAAGGCACCATCCCTTTGAACAAATTCACTATGGATCTTCATAAATTCATTAAATATCCTATGAAAACATAATTACCAAACAAAGCGCAGTCAGCAATCAGCTATCAGTAGTCGGCGGTCAGCCACGTAAGGATATCCCCCTTTACGTACGGGCTTCTTCAAGAAGGGGTTCTAAAATTTACTGGAAGAATATTAAAATTATAGGCAAGAGTGTGACAACTTATCAGTGCTAAAGGCACCACAAGAGAACTCACTCAGCATGCTAAAACTCTTGGTTTTGACCCATGATAACATACATGGCAAAAATGCGTTGTAAACAAATGTAAATTTTACCACCAGTATCTATTAGACATGAGACACACTTTTTAGCAATGAAAAAACTTGCTAAAAAGTGTATGCGTCTTACAGTCTGGAGGCAGATTATTCTGCACGAGGAGAGTGATGACAGCATCTTTCCTGATCACTGAGAGAACTATGCTCTCTGTGCTTGTCCTTCACTGATCTATCTGATCGGTGCGGTACAGGAAAGATACTGGGACCTGTAAGGATACTGCACGTTCCAGTTTAGCAGAAGGACATTTCACATCATGTGATAAGTCACATTCCTGAAAGGAATTTCAAAATGTGGTAATGTATACAGTTGTTGTGTGTATGTCTGTTTTATGTGCGTTTGTGTATATATACAGTTGTGCTCAAAAGTTTACATACCAGGGCAGAATTTTTCCTTTCTTGGCCTTGTTTCAGAGAATATGAATGATAACAAAAAAACTTTTTCTCCACTCATTGTTATTGGTTGGGTGAAGCCATTTATTGTCAAACTAGTGTGTTTTCTCTTTTTAAATCTTAATGACAACCAAAAAACATCCAAATGACCCTGATCAAAGGTTCATATACCCTGGTAATTTTGTCCTGATAACATGCTCAGAATTTGGCTACTAAAGGTAACATCCTCACCTGTGACCTGTTTGCTTGTAATCAGTGTGTGTGCATAAAAGCTGAGTGAGTTTCTGGGATCCAGACAGACTCTTGCATCTTTTATCCAGCCACTGACGTTTCTGGATTGTGAGTCATGGGGAAAAGAAAAAGAATTGTCAATGGATCTACGGAAAAAGGTAGTTGAACTGTATAACACAGGAAAGGGATACAAAAAGATATCTAAGGAATTGATAATGCCAGTCAGCAGAGTTCAAACCGTGACTAACAAATGGAAAATCAGGGGCTCTGTAAAAACCAAACCACGGTCAGGTAGACCAACAAAAATTTAGGCCACAACTGCCAGGAAAATTGTTCAGGATGCAAAGACAACCCCACAAATAACATCAGCTGAAATTCAGGACTCTCTGAAAACTAGCGGTTGGCTGTTTCACGATGCACAATAAGGAGGCACTTGAAGAAAAATGGGCTGCATGGTGGAGTCGCCAGAAGAAAGCCATTACTGTGCAAATGCCACAAAGTATCTTGCCTACAATACGCCAAACAGCACAGAGACAAGCCTCAAAACTTCTTGAACAAGGTAATTTGGAGTGATGAGACCAAAATTGAACTTTGTGGCCACAACCATAAACGTTACATTTAGAGAGAGGTCAACAAGGCCTATGATGAAAGGAACACCATTCCTACTGTAAAGCACGGAGGTGGATCGCTGATGTTTTGGGGATTTGTGAGCTACAAAGGCACAAGAAACTTGGTAAAAGTTGAAGGAAAGATGAATGCAGCATGTTATCAGCAAATACTGGAGGCAAATTTGCACTCATCAGCCTGGAAGCTGCGCATGGGACGTACTTGGACGTTCCAACATGACAACGATCCAAAACACAAGGCCAAGTCGACCTGTCATTGGCTACAGCAGAACAAAGTGAAGGTTGTGGAGTGGCCATCTCAGTCTCCTTACCTCAATATCATTGAGAGACTCTGGGAAGATCTCAAGTGCGCATTCTGAGAAAATAAAGAACCTCATCCACTACTACCACAAAAGACTTCAAGCAGTCATTGATGTTAGAGGGGGCAATACACGGTATTAAGACCTGGGGTATGTGAACTTTTGATCAGAGTCATCTGGATGTTTTTGGTTGTCATTATGATTTAAAAAGAGAAAACACAGTAATTTGACAATAAATGGCTTCACCCAACCGATAACCATGAGTGGAGAAAAAGTTTTTTTTTATCATTCATATTCTCTGAAACAAGGCCGAGAAAGCAAAAATTCAGCCAGGGTATGTAAACTTTTGAGCACAACCGTATATATATATATCTGTGTGTGCGAGTGTACATAGTGGAGCTGTATGTGTATATATGAGACATGTGTGTATATAGGAAAGCTATGTCTGTGAATGTATGAGAGTTGTGTGTTTTCATGTAGCTGAGCTGTGTGCATGCTGCAGGGGTGTGTGTATGTATGTAGCAGAGATATGTGTATGTAAGACAGCTGTGTGCCACTGAACTGTGTGAATGTGTAGTAGAGTGTAATGAAGGAAGATTCTTGCAGGATGTGCCAGAGATGAGGAAAGGTTGCCATCTGCTGGCCAGACGAAATAAAGCAGAATCAAGTTATGCCAGAAGAGTTGAAGGGGGAAGAGATTCAGATGCTGCACCTGATCAGGTGACCTCCAGGAAGGATTTCCTGGATATAAAAGCCCAGCGCGCCAAGACACAGAGAGATTTGACGCCATGCTGCAGAGTGGAGCAGACATGTTCCAGAGGGACCACAGATCCCAGGCCTGTGCTGCATCAGAGTCAGAAGCCACCTGAGAAGATCTGGACTCCTCACAGAAGCGCCCTGAGCCATGCACGTGTGGCCCAGAGTCAGGACCTGCGCCCACACAGAGTAAGTTACTGGGAACGGACGCCATCTGTCAAGAGCCGAGATCTGGATCCCCTTACCCCAAGCGTGAGAGACTACTGTCGACGGTCAAGCCGAGAGGACCGAAAGAGGACTGCGACAAGAGAGCAACAGCGGAGGAATCGCGCAAGTGAACAGGGCTGTCACTTCCAATTTCCACTCATGGTACTGGGGACAGTTGGGATTAGGATTTAAGGTTGGGAGGGGGCCGGTTGGTGTGTGGGAGGCTAAACGGGATCTGATAGACTTTATCCGGAAGAGACTTACAGACTAGTGGGAATAACAGGTGACCCCCGCTAGGGCCATACAAAGAGAACTCACGTGGTGACTCCCACGACTGGGTGCATCACACTTTTGCAAAGAACTTTACCGTTATTCACTAAAACTGTTTCTCATTGTTATTCCAATTTGCTGTTCATTATCCCTGTTACTAACCCCCCTTGCATAATACTTGTTATACATATAAAGTCGTTTTATATATATCCCTGACTGTTCCCGTCTTGTGTCTCTGTGCGTTGCATTCAGGCACCTGTGTTATATTTGGCGTAGTCGGCAGGATGCAACGTTTGAAGATCATCTCCGCCAGCTGGAACAAGCGTTAGAGCGACTTCGGAGACATGGATTGAAGATCAAGCCTCGCAAGTGTCATTTATTCAAGCAGGAGATTGACTATTTGGGACACACTGTGTCCAGTGCAGGAGTGCACCCCCACTGCAGAGAAAGTAGCTGCGGTACAGAGGTGGCCCACACCCACCAACCTGAGGGAACTGAGGGCATTTCTGGGGCTCGTCGGATATTACCGCCGATTCGTGAAAGACTTTGCTAAGATTGCGGTACCGCTCAATGAGCTCCTGAGAGGAACAGCGGTGGGAGCCAAGTGACAACCTATTTAGTGGGGCCCACGACAAGAGGAAGCCTTCCGAGCATTAAAGATGGCGCTAACGGATGCTCCAATTGTAGCCTACGCTGACTTTTCACAGCCCTTCGTGTTGTACACCGATGGAAGCTTGCATGGTCTGGGAGCAGTGTTGGCACAAGTACAGGAAGAAAGAGAGAGGGTGATCGCATATGCTAGTCGGTCACTACGGGATACAGAGAAGAACCCAGACAACTATAGTTCGTTCAAACCGGAGTTGCTGGCATTGGTGTGGGCCATGACAGAGAAATTTGCGGAGTACTTGTCGGGATCAGAAGTACAAGTGCGAACAGACAACAACCCATTGGCCCACCTGGAAAATGCGAAGTTGGGTGCGTTGGAACAGCGGTGGGTCGCGAGGATGTCTAAGTACCAGTACAAGATCGCATATCGGTCTAAGGCCCTGAACATGCATGCAGGCGCCTTGTCCCGAGTCACCCAAGCGGGACCAAAGAGAGATATAGACGAAGAGCTTGAAGGCGACGAGATCCCGGATTTCAGTTAGCTTGCCGCTGCTGTAGTAGACGCTCAGGAGTCTGGAGAAGAGCCTAGACCCACTCAAATTCTAGGACGATCAAGAGACGAGAGGATACATCTACAGCAGTCTGACCCAGATCTGGCGAAACTTAGAGAATGGGTCGCCCTGGGGAAAAAGCCAGATTAGAAGGCCAGGGCTGCTTTGCTCCCAACTACCCTGCAAATCTTGGGCCAGTGGGAAAGGCTCTTTCTGAGGGATGGCTTGGTATGCCAAAGGATCCAACTACCTCGAGAGTTCGACGTTACCTGGCAAGTACTGGTTCCAGAGGCACTAGTGGTACAGCTGACCAAAGAAGCTCATGAGAGGGGCGCTCACTTTGGTGTGGAGAAAACCTTCCGGTGGTTACAACAACTGCTGTACTGGCCTTAACTGTGGCAGGAAGTTGAGGGAGTTTGCCGAAAATGTCGCCAGTGTGAGCTAAGTAAGCCCCCGGAACAGAGGGCTCCTGTTCAGACCATGTGAACTTCTGCACCCTTGGAGGTCCTGATCATTAACTACCTGATGATCGGAACTTCATACAATGGCTACGGGTACTGCTTGGTGATGACTGACCACTTGACCAAGTTCGCAGTGGTGACTCCTACTCGAGACCAGACAGCAGAAGCTGCGGCTAAGGACATCTGCCAAGATTTCATTCGAATATATGGGTGCCCGAAGCGAATACATTCCGACCAGGGGACCTGCTTCCAGGGGCGAGTGATGGATGAGCTGTATCGTATCTCTGGAATCGATAAGTCTCGAGCAACGCCATATCACCCCCAGGGGAATGGGGCCTGCGAAGCAGATGTTGCCAACTCTGGAAGAAGACAAGAAGATGAAGTGGTCCGAATTTGTGTCTGAGCTGGTGTGGGTGTATAACAATCGAATACATGCGACTACTGGCTACACCCCTTACATGTCGCTGTTTGGGAGGAATGGATGATAAATCACCGAACTGGAGCTAGAAGCAGAAGACCCCTGCCCGGGCAGCAGCCCAAGTACCTGGATTCGGGTGCACCGACGCCGACTTCACACTTTGAGGAGGTTGGTTGAATAGAAGTACGGGGAAGTGGAACATTCAAGTCGGCCCCTGACCTTGGGTGGACCACTCCAGTCAGGAGACCGTGAGCTATTGCGAGCCAAGCAGCTCGGAAGTAAACTGGGTCACCGTTGGGAGGCGATACCTTATCGAGTGGTGAAGAAGGTCCACCCAGATAACCCGGTCTACGAGGTCCGACCCAAAGGGAATGACACCACGACATCTAGGGTGTTTCACCGTAACATGCTGCGGCCCTGCTCTTCCAAAGTGGAGGACTGTCATGGGACTGAATCTCCAACTGAGGTTGCTGAGGCACCACAAACAGGGGTCTTGGGGGATGAAGAAGGATGGGCTACAGTACTGTTGAGTCTGTCAGAGTTGCCAGTGTCATCCTCAAGTGGGGCAGAGAATGAATCGGGAGGCGATTTGCAGTCCCCAGTGATTGATTATTCAGGACCTCCAGAATCACCTCTGGAAGAGCAGCTCCGCCAGACTGGGCGGGCTAATGCCGGAATTCCCAATAACCGGTTTGCCCAAGAGGAGTTTATATGGTCTCAGATTCAACAGAAAACAGAAGAGTGTGCTCAACTCTTGTCTCAACTTGTGCTGCCTGGAAGGAGACGTCAACCCAGCAAGAAGTCCACTTGCCCGAGGACTGGCAAGCAAAGAGGTGGGAGGAATGTAGTAGAGTGCAATAAAGGAGGATTCTTGCAGGATGTGCCAGAGATGAGGAAAGGTTGCCATCTGCTGACCAGACGAAATAAAGCGGAACCAAGTTATGCCAGAAGAGTTGGAGGGGGAAGAGATTCAGATGCTGCACCTGATCAGGTGACCTCCAGGATGGATTTCCTGGATATAAAAGCCCAGCGTGCCAAGACACAGGGAGATTTGGCGCCAGGCTGCAGAGTGGAACAGATGTGTTCCAGAGGGACTACAGATGCCAGCGCGGCAGGCCCCAGCCAGAGGCCTGTGCTGCATCAGAGTCAGACGCAGCCTGAGAAGTTCTGGACTCCCCACAGAAGCGACCTGATCCCTCCATGTGTGGCCCAGAGTCAGGGCCTGCGTCCCACACAGAGTAAATTCCTGGGAACTGATGCCGTCTGTCAATAGCCGAGGTCTGGATCCCCTTACCCCAAGCCTGAGAGACTACCGTCGACGGTCAAGCTGAGAAGAGCTGAGAGAGGACTGTGACAGGAGAGACGCGCCAGCAGCAGCGGAGGAATCGCGCAAGTGAACAGGGCCGTCACTTCCAATTTCCACTCACGGTACCAGGGACAGTTGCGATTAGGATTTCAGGTTGGGAGGGGGCTGGTTGGTGTGTGGGAGGCTAAAAGGGATCTGATAGACTTTATCCGGAAGAGACTTGCGGCCTAGCGGGAATAACCGGTGACCCCCCCGCTACGGCCATACAAAGAGAAACTCACGTGGTGACTCCCACGACTGGATGCATCACACTTTTGCAAAGAACTTTACCATTATTCACTGAAGCTGTTTCTCATTGTTATTCCAATTTGCTGTTCATTATCCCTGTTACTAACCCCCTTGCATAATACTTGTATAAAGTGGTTTTATATATATCCCTAACTGTTCCCATTTTGTGTCTCTGTGCGTTGCATTCCAGCACCTGTGTTACATATGTATGGAGCAGAGCAGTGTGCATGCATAGCAGAGCTTAATGTGCATTGTACTGTGCATTCAGCAGTGATGTGATTACACTGTGTTCCAAATTATTATACAAATAATATTTTCTCAGATTTTCCCAAATTACCTATATGAATTGCAGTCATTGTAATTTTCCAGTCAAATAACTATTAGAGTACAATTGAAAGGTTTTTGTACAAACTGCCTATGATAACAGTATATTTTAAAAAAAATAAAACACTCAAACTGCACTCAAAATGCATGTTCCAAATTATTATGCACAGCAGAGCTTCCAACCTTTTCATTTTAATAAAGAACAAAAAAATGGTCATTTTTGAAATTATAAGCATTAGCAGGTTATTACAAACTGAAATCAAACAGTTTTCAACTCAAAACTTTATTCTAGGTGATGTAACATTTGCACATAGGACCCCTTGTTCGAAAGGAGCTTCTGAACTCTCTCATTCATTGAATTTGTCAGGTTTTGGATGGTTTCTGCTTCAATTGTTTTGCATGAGGACAGAATACCCTCCCAGAGCTGTTGCTTAGATGTGAACTGCCTCCCGCCATCATAGACACTCATTTTGATGATGTCCAGAGGTTCTCAATGGGGTTGAGGTCAGGGGAGCATGGGGGCCACACCATAAGTTTGTCCCCTCTTATGCCCACAGCAGCCAGAGATGCAGATGTGTCATGTGCAGCATGAGACGGGGCATTATCATGCATGAAATGATCTCGATGGTCCAGATGGATGGAGTGGAGGATGGCTGGTTGATGGACACCCCATGCAAACACGGCTACGGCGCCAACAAGGAGGAGGTGGAGTAATGTTTTGGGCTGGAATCATGGGGAGAGAGATTGTCGGCCCTTTTAGAATCCCTGAAGGGGTAAAGATGAACTCCATAATGTATGTTGAGTTTCTCAAACAGCACTTCCTGCCATGGTTCAAGAAGAAGAACCGTGCATTCCGCAGCAAGATCATTTTCGTGCATGATAATGCCCAGACTCATGCTGCACATAACACATCTGCATCTCTGGCTGCTGTGGGCATAAAAGGGGACAAACTTATGGTGTGGCCCCCATGCTCCCCTGACCTCAACCCCATTGAGAACCTCTGGAGCATCATCAAAAGGAGTGTCTATGATGGCGGGAGGCAGTTCACATGTAAGCAACAGAAAAGGAATAGTCGGCACTCTGTATAGCTAGGGTGGTGCACGTGGAAAACAATGTCTGTAGAAAAAGAAAATCCCGGCACTCACGTGTTGATAATCAGTTGATTTATTCCACAACTCATACAAGACGTTTCAGCCTGTCCAAGGCTTTTTTCAATTGTGGTTAAATACATTCAGTCAAGACATTTATACACAGATCCACGGAAATTACATAATTCTCATTAACATAAAAAAAGAGTAGACCAACAAGACAAAAAATATATAACAAAACTTTACAACAACATACAAAAATTAAACAATAATACACTTAAATTCCACAATAAAAAAGAACAAGTGAACTCATATATTTAGATAATCCCCAACTAAATGTAAGGACATATAAAATAAAAAGGTTGGAAACTCTGCTGTGCATAATAATTTGGAACATGCATTTTGAGTGCAGTTTGAGTGTTTTATTTTTTTTAAAATATACTGTTATCATAGGCAGTTTGTACAAAAACCTTTCAATTGTACTCTAATAGTTATTTGACTGGAAAATTACAATGACTACAATTCATATAGGTAATTTGGGAAAATCTGAGAAAATATTATTTGCATAATAATTTGGAACACAGTGTATGTATGTGCTGTATAAAAGACATATAAATTGCCTGCTGCAAATGTATAGGAGTATAATATACATGTCGCAGAGAAGCACTAACATTAGATCTCTATCCACTCTATTCTACCTTACAGCATTAAAGGTAGTATTATCAAATCCTCCACAAATTTACACCTCCAGGAAATTTAACCTGGGGTGTGTTTTAAATTAAGGTGAGTTCAATAGTTAGAAAAATATGATACTTTCCATAAATTATTAGCAAAATGTTTAAAATACACCTATCAAAAAAACAGCCTCCTCCATATCCCCTCAAGCTGTCCTATCCATCACCAAGATAGATGCATTTTTTGCCATTTAGGTAGAAGTAATCTTCAAAATCTTCAAACAATTTGCTTCTAATTTAGATAAAGTACTAGGAAGGTATATCATGCAAACTCTACATGTGATGTTTGCCTATTAAATAATAGTTGTAATATTTATTTGCAAAACTTCCATTTTCTCTATGCCTGACCTACACTACTTAATTGTAACATCCCTGGCGGCGTGCTGGCATGGCTTCCCATCTCCCACCATGTAAGACCGCCGACTTACCCATCAATCCAGGCTGCGCACTGTGTTCCTCTGCTGGCTGTGTGCATGTGTCTTGGCTGCTTGTTGAGGGCGGCAGCACATCCTGATTCTTAAAGGAACAGTGCACGCATTCCTAATGCGTCCCCAGACTATTGCTATGAGACACTGGATACTTAAACCACCTCCACCCATTGGAAGGTGCCTGAGCAACACTATCCTTCAGCGTGATCTGTGCAACTGCTGAGTTGCCAGGTCCTGTCCCGTGTTTGGCCCATCCCGTGTCTGGCCCATCCCGTATCTGGCCCGTCCCGTCCTGTATCAGGCCCATCCCGTATCTGGCCTGTCCCGTTCTGTATTTGGCCCAGCCTGTCCCGTATCTGGCCCGTCCCCTATCTGGCCAGTCTCGTATCTGGCCTGTCCCGTATCTGGCCCGTCCTGTATCTGGCCAGTCTTGTATCTGGCCTGTCCCGTATCTGGCCCGTCCCATTCTATCTCTGACCCGTCCCATCCTGTCTCTGGCCCGTCCCGTCCTGTATCTGGCCCGTCCCGTCCTGTATCTGGCCCGTCCTGTTTCTGTATCTAGCCCGTCCCATCCTGTCTCTGGCCAGTCCTGTCCTGTCTCAGGCCCGTCTTGTCCTGTCTCTGGCCCGACCCGACCCGTCCTACTTAATTGTAACATCCCTGGCGGCGTGCTGGCATGGCTTCCCATCTTACACCATGCAAGACCGCCGACTTACCCACCAAGCCAGGCTGCACACTGCCTTCTTCTGCTGGCTGTGTGCATGTGTCTTGGCTGCTTGTTGAGGGCTCCCATATCTGGCCCGTCCTGTCCCGTATCTGGCCTGTCCTGTCCCATATCTGGCCAGTCCCTCCCAGTCTCGTCCTGTATCTGGCCTGTCCCATCCTGTCTCTGGCCTATCCAGTCCTGTCTCTGGCCCGTCCAGTCCTGTCTCTGGCCTGTCCAGTCCTGTCTCTGGTCCCTCCCGTCCTGTCTTTGGCCCTTCCTGTCTCTGGCCCGTCCTGTCTTTGGCTCATCCCGTCCTGTCTCTAGCCCGTCCCGTCCTGTCTCTGGCCAGTATCGTCCCGTATCTGGCCCATCCTGTCTAGTATCTGGCCCGTCCCGTATCTGTACCGTCCCATATCTGCTCCGTTCCGTATCTGCCCTGTCCCGTATCTGGCTCGTCCCGTATCTGGCCCGTCCTGTTTCGTATCTGGTCCGTCTCGTCCTGTATCTTGCCCGTCCCGTCATGTATCTGGCCCGTCCCGTCATGTATCTGGCCCGTCCCATATCTGCCCCGAACCGTCCCATATCTGGCCCGTATCTAGCCTGTACCATCCCGTATCTGGTCCATCCTGTCCCGTATCTGGCCTGTCCCATCACATATCAGGCCTGTCCCATCCTGTCTCTGGCCTGTCCCGTCCTGTCTCTGGCCCGTCCTGTGCAGTTCTGTATCTGGCCCGTCCCATCCTGTACCCGGCCTGTCCCCTCCTGTATCTGGCCCGTAGCATCCTGTATCTGGCCCGTTTCGTACCATCCTGTATCTGGCCCATCTCATCCCGTCCTGTATCTGGCCCGTCCTGTATCTGGTTTGTACAGTCCTATATCTGTCCTGTCCTGTCCCGTCACGTATCTGGCCTGTCCCGTCACGCATATGGCCTGTCCCGTCCCATATCTGGCCTGTCCCATCCTGTCTCTGGCCCATCCCGTCCTATATCTGGCCCGTCCCGTATCTGGCCTGTCCCTTCCTGTAACTAGCCAGTCCCGTCCTGTCTCTGGCCCGTCCTGTCCTATCTCCGACTCGTCCTGTCTCTGGCCCGTCCCGTCCTGTCTCAAGCTCGTCTTATCATGTCTCTGGCCCGTCCGGTCCTGTCTCTGGCCCGACACGTCCTGTCCTGCCTGTGGCCCGTCCGGCACTGCTCTGGCCCGTCCCTGGCCCATCCTGTATCTGGACCATCCTGTATCTGGCTTGCCCCGTCATGTATCTGGCCCATCCTGTCTTGTTTCTGGCCAGCCCCATCCCGTCCTGTCTCTGGCCAGTCCCATCCGATAATTGGCCTGTCCCAACCTGTCTCTGGCCCGTCCCGTCCTGTGTGGTTTAAATTAAGGTGAGCTCAATAGTTAGAAAAATATGATACTTTCCATAAATTATTAGCAAAATGTTTAAATGACACCTATCAAAAAAAGAGCCTCCTTCATATCCCCTCAAGCTGTCCTATCCATCACCAAGATAGGTGCATTTTCTGCCATTTAGGTAGAAGTAATCTTCAAACAATTTGCTTCTAATTTAGATAAAGTACCAGGAAGGTATATCATGCAAACGATACATGTGATGTTTGCATATTAAACAATAGTTGTAATATTTATTTGCAAAACTTTCATTTTCTTTATGCCTGTGCTACACTACCTAATTGTAACATCCCTGGAGGCGTGCTGGCATGGCTTCCCATCTCACACCATGTAAGACCACCGAATTACCCACCAATCCAGGCTGCGCACTGTGTTCCTCAACTGGCTGGGTTCATGTGTCTTGGCTGCTTGTTGAGGGCGACAGTGGCAGCACTTCCTTCTTCTTAAAGGAACAGTGTACGCATTCCTAATGTGTCCCCAGTCCTGTATCTGGCCCATCCCGTCTTTGGCTCATCCCGTCCTGACCTGTCTCTGGCCCGTCCCGTGCTGTCCCTGGCCCCTCCCCTCCTGTCTATGGCCCGTCCTGTAATGTCTAGCCCGTATGTCCCATATCTGGCCTGCTTAGTCCCATATCTGACTCGACAAGTCCCGTATCTGGCCAGTCCAGTCCCATATCTGGCCAGTCCAGTCCCGTATCTGGCCCATCTCTTATCTGGCACGTCTCGTCCCTTCACTATCTAGCCCGTCCTATCCCGTATATGGCCCAACCAGTCCCGTATCTGGCCCGTCCCGTATATGGCCCAGCGTGTCACGTATCTGGCCCATCACCATAAATGGCACATCCCGTTCAGTTTCTGTCCTTTCCCATCCCTGGCTCATGTTGTATCTGGCCCGTCCTGTCCCATATCTGGCCCGTCTCATATCTGGACCGTCCCGTATCTGGCCCATCCCGTATCTGGCCCGTCCCATCGCGTATCTGGCCCGTTCCGTCCCATATCTGGGCAGTACCGTCCTGTATCTGGCCCGTCCCATTCTGTCTATGGCCCGGCCCGTAATGTCAAGCCCGCCCATCCTGTCTCTGGCCCGTTCCGTCCTGTATTTGGCCCGTTCCGTATCTATCCCGTCCCGTCCTGTATCTGACCCGTCCCGTACCGTCTTGTATCTGGCCCATCTCGTCCCGTCCTGAATCTGGCCCATCCCGTCCCGTATCTGACCTGTCCAGTATCTGGCCGGTCCTGTCCCGTATCTAGCCAGTCCCATCCTGTATCTGGCCCGTCCTGTCCTGTCTCTGGCCTGTCCAGTCCTGTGTCTTGCCCGTGCCGTTCTGTCTCTGGCCTGTCCAGTCCTGTGTCTGGCCCCTCCCGTCCTGTCTTTGGCTCGTCCCATCCTGTCTCTGACCCGTCCTGTCTTTGGCTCATCCCATCCTGTCTCTAGCCAGTCCCATCCTGTCTCTGGCTAGTATCGTCCCGTATCTGGCCCGCCCCGTATCTAGCCCATCCCGTCCAGTATCTGGCCCGTCCTGTCGCTGGCACGTCCCGTATCTGTACCGTCCCATATCTGCCCCATCCCATATATGACCTGTCCCGTATCTGGCTTGTCCCGTATCTGGCCCGTCCTGTTCTGTATCTGGTCTGTCTCGTCCTGTATCTGGCCCGTCCCGTCATGTATCTGGCCCATACCGTCCCATATCTGGCCCGTACCATCCTGTATCTGGCCCGTCTTGTCCCGTATCTGGCCTGCCCCATCCCGTATCTGGCCTATCCCATCCTGTCTCTGACCCGTCCAGTCCTGTCTCTGGTCCGTACCGTGCAGTTCCGTATCTGGCCCGTCCCATCCTGTAACTGGCCCATCCCCTCCTGTCTCTGGCCCGTCCCATACAGTTCTGTATCTGGCCCGTACCGTCCTGTATCTGGCCCGTACCATCTCGTATCTGGCCCGTCCTGTTCCGTATCTTTCCTGTCCCGTCCCGTATCTGGCCTGTCCCATCCTATCTCTGGCCCGTCCCGTCCTGTCTCTGGCCCATCCCGTGCAGTTCTCTATCTGGCCTGTCCCATCCTGTACTCGGACCGTCCCCTCCTGTATCTGGCCCGTTCCGTACCATCCTGTATCTGGCCCATCTAGTCCCATCTTGTATCTGGCCCGTCGCGTATCTGGCTTGTACCGTCCCGTGTCTATCCTGTCGGGTCCCGTCACATATCTGGCCTCTCCCGACCCATATCTGGCCCATCCCATCCTGTCTCTCGCCTGTCCCGTCCTGTATCTGGCCCGTCCCGTATCTGGCCCGTCCCTTCCTGTTTCTAGCCAGTCCCGTCCTTTCTCTGGCCCATCCTGTCCTATCTCCGGCTCGTCCTGTCTCTGGCCCATCTCGTTCTGTCTCTGGCCCGTCTTGTCCTATCTCTGTCCCGTCCCGTCCTGTCTCTGGCCCGACCCGTCCTGTCCTGCCTCAGACCCGTCTGGTACTGCAGTGGCCCGTCCCTGGCCCATCCTGTATCTGGCCCATCCTGTATCTGGCCCATCCCGTCCTGTATATGTCCCGTCCTGTCTCTGGCCCGCCCCGTCCCGTCCTGTCTCTGGCCCGTCCCATCCGGTCTTTGGCCCGTCCCATCCGGTCTTTGGCCCATCCCATCCGGTCTTTGGCCCGTTCCATCTGGTTTTGGCCCGTGCCGTCCTCTGTGCTTTAAATTAAGGTGAGCTCAATAGTTAGAAAGTATGATACTTTCTATAAATTATTAGCAAAATGTTTAAATGACACCTATCAAAAAACAGCCTCCTCCATATCCCCTCAAGCTGTCCTATCCATCACCAAGATAGGTGCATTTTCTGCCATTTAGGTAGAAGTAATCTTCAAACAATTTGCTTCTAATTTAGATAAAGTACTAGGAAGGTATATCATGCAAACTCTACATGTGATGTTTGCCTATTAAACAATAGTTGTAATATTTATTTGCAAAACTTCCATTTTCTCTATGCCTGTCCTACACTATTTAATTGTAACATCCCTGGCGGCGTGCTGGCATGGCTTCCCATCTCACACCATGCAAGACCGCCGACTTACCCACCAATCCAGGCTGCACACTGTGTTCCTCTGCTGGCTGTGTGCATGTGTCTTGGCTGCTTGTTGAGGGCGACAGCGGCAGCACTTCCTGATTCTTAAAGGAACAGTGCACGCATTCCTAATGTGTCCCCAGTCCTGTATCTGACCCCTCCCGTCCTGTCTATGGCCCGTCCTATTCCTGTCTCTGGCCGGTCCTGTATCTCTGGACCGTCCCGTATCTGTACCGTCCCGTATCTGCCCCGTCCCATATCTGCCCTGTCCCGTATCTGGCTCGTCCCGTATCTGGCCCGTCCTGTTCCGTATCTGGTCCATCTCATCCTGTATCTGGCCCGTCCCGTCTTGTATCTGGCCCGTACCATCCCATTTCTGGACCGTACCATCCCGTATCTGGCCCGTCCAGTCCTATCTCTGGCTCGTCCTGTCTCTGGCCCATCTCGTCCTGTCTCAGGCCCGTCCCGTCCTGTCTCTGGCTGGACCCGTCCTGTCCTGCCTCTGACCCGTCCGGTACTGCAGTGGCCCGTCCCTGGCCCATCCTGTATCTGGCCCGCGTCGTCTCTGGCCCGTCCCGTCCTGTATATGTCCCGTCCTGTCTCTGGCCTGCCCCATTCGGTCTCTGGCCCGCCCCATCCGGTCTCTGGCCCGCCCCATCCGGTCTTTGGTCCGTGCCGTCCTCTGTACTTTAAATTAAGGTGAGCTCAATCGTTAGAAAAATATGATACTTTCTATAAATTATTAGCAAAATGTTTAAATGACACCTATCAAAAAAACAGCCTCCTCCATATCCCCTCAAGCTGTCCTATCCATCACCAAGATAGGTGCATTTTCTGCCATTTAGGTAGAAGTAATCTTCAAACAATTTGTTCTAATTTACATAAAGTACCAGGAAGGTATATCATGCAAACTCTACATGTGATGTTTGCCTATTAAACAGTTGTAATATTTATTTGCAAAACTTCCATTTTCTCTACACCTGACCTACACTACTTAATTGTAACATCCATGGCGGCGTGCTGGCATGGCTTCCCATCTCACACCATGCAAGACCGCCGACTTACCCACCAATCCAGGCTGCACACTATGTTCCTATGCTGGCTGTGTGCATGTGTCTTGGCTGCTTGTTGAGGGCGACAGCGGCAGCACTTCCTGATCCTTAAAGGAACAGTGCACGCATTCCTAATGTGTCCCCAGTCCTGTGTCTGACCCGTCCCGTCTCTGGCCCATCCCGTCCTGTCTATGGCCCGTCCTATTCCTGTCTCTGGCCCGTCATGTATCTCTGGACCGTCCCGTATCTGTACCGTCCCCTATCTGCCCCGTCCCCTATCTGCCCCGTCCCGTATCTGGCCTGTCCCGTATCTGGCTCGTCCCGTATCTGGCCCGTCCTGTTCCGTATCTGGTCCGTCTCGTCCTGTATCTGTCCCGTCCCGTCATGTATCTGGTCCGTACCATCCCATTTCTGGCCCATACCATCCCGTATCTGGCCCGTCCTGTCCTATCTCTGGCTCGTCCTGTCTCTGGCCCATCTCGTACTGTTTCTGGCCCGTCCCGTCCTGTCTCTGGCCGGCCGTCCTGTCCTGCCTCTGACTCGTCCGGTACTGCAGTGGCCCGTCCCTGGCCCATCCTGTATCTGGCCCGCCTCGTCTCTGGCCCGTCCCGTCCTGTATATGTCCCGTCCCATCCGGTCTCTGGCCCGCCCCATCCGGTCTCTGGCCCGCCCCATCCGGTCTCTGGCCCGTCCCATCCGGTCTTTGGCCCGTGCCGTCCTCTGTGCATTAAATTAAGGTGAGCTCAATAGTTAGAAAACTATGATACTTTCCATAAATTATTAGCAAAATGTTTAAATTACACCAATCAAAAAACAGCCTCCTCCATATCCCCTCAAGCTGTCCTATCCATCACCAAGATAGGTGCATTTTCTGCCATTTAGGCAGAAGTAATCTTCAAACAATTTGCTTCTAATTTAGATAAAGTACTAGGAAGGTATATCATGCAAACTCTACAGTTCTGTATCTGACCCGTCCCGTCTCTGGCCCGTCCCGTCTCTGGCCCGTCCCGTCCTGTCTCTGAACCATCCCAGCCTGTCCCTGGCCCCTCCCATCCTGTTTATGGCCCGTCCTGTAATGTCTAACCCGCCCCGTCCCGTATCTGGTCCGTCCAGTCCCATATCTGACCCGTTTGGTCCCGTATTTGACCATCCGTCCCGTATCTGGCTATCCCTTATCTGGCCCATCTCATCACGTATCTGGCCCGCCTCATCCTTTCCCATCTCTGGCACTTCCTGTCCCGTATCTGACCCAACCAGTCCCTATCTGGCCCGTCCCGTATGTGGCCAGGCCCATTCAGTATCTGGCCCGTCCCGTATCTGGCCATCTCGTATCTGGCCCATCCCATCCTGTCCATGGCTCATCCCATATCTAGCCTGTCCTGTCCCATATCTGGCCCGTCCCGTATCTGGCCCATGTCGTCCTGTATCTGGCCCGTCCCATATTTTGCCCGTACCAGCCTGTATCTGGCCTGTCCCGTACTGTATCTGGGCCATCCCGTCCAGTCTCTGGCCTGTCTTTTCCTGTATCTGGACCGTCCCGTCCGGTCTCCGGCCCGTCCCATAAAGTATAGCTTGTCCCGTCCTGTTTCTGGCCCGTCCCGTCCTGTCTCTGGCTCATCCTGTCCTGTATCTGGCACGTCCCGTTCCGTCTCTGGCCCGTCCCATCCTGTCTATATCCCGTCCCATAATGTATAGCTCGTCCAGTCCTGTTTCTGGCCCGTCCCGTCCTATCTCTGGCTCGTCCCGTCCTGTATCTGGCCCGTCCCATCTCGTATCTGGCCCGTCCCGCATCTGGCCTGTCCTGTCCTGTATCTGGCCTGTCCCTTCCTGTATCTGGCCAGTCCCTTCCCATCTCGTCCTGTCTCTGGCCTGCCCCGTCCTGTCTATGGTATGGCCCGTCCGGTGCTATCTCTGGCCTGTCCAATCCTGTCTCTTGCCCGTCCCATCTCTGGTCCGTCCCGTCCTGTATTTGGCCCGTCTCGTCCTGTCTCTGGCCAGTCCCGTCCTCTCTTTGGCCTGTCCCGTCATCTCTCTTGCCCGTCTCGTCCTGTCTCTGGCCCGACCTGTCCTGTCCTGCCTTTGGCCAGTCCCATTCTGCTCTGGCCCGTCCCGTCCCTGGACCGTCCTGTATCTGGACCGTCCCATCCTGTATCTGGTCGCCCCGTCTTTAGCCCGTCCGGTCCTGTCTCTGGCACGCCTCGGTCCGTGCTATCTCCGGCCAGTCTCATCCTGTATTTGGTCCGTCCCGTCCTGTCTCTAGCCCGTCTCGTCCTGTCTCTGGCGTGTCCCGTCCGGTCCTGTCTCTGGCCCGTCCTGTATCTGGCCGGTCCTGTGTCTGGCCCATCCCGTATCTTTCCTGTCCCGTCCTGTATCTGGCCCATCCCATTAAAGTCCCATTAAAGGTAGTATTATCAAATCCTCCACAAATTTACACCTCCAGGAAATTTAACCTGGGGTGTGTTTTAAATTAAGGTGAGTTCAATAGTTAGAAAAATATGATTCTTTCCATAAATTATTAGCAAAATGTTTAAATTACACCTATCAAAAACAGCCTCCTCCATATCCCCTCAAGCTGTCCTATCCATCACCAAGATAGGTGCATTTTCTGCCATTTAGGTAGAAGTAATCTTCAAACAATTTGCTTCTAATTTAGATAAAGTACCAGGAAAGTATATCATGCAAACTCTACATGTGATGTTTGCCTATTAAATAATAGTTGTAATATTTATTTGCAAAACTTCCATTTTCTCTACACCTGACCTACACTACTTAATTTTAACATCCCTGGCGGTGAGCTGGCATGGCTTCCCATCTCACACCATGCAAGACCGCCGACTTACCCACCAATGCAGGCTGCGCACTATGTTCCTATGCTGGCTGTGTGCATGTGTCTTAGTTGCTTGTTGAGGGCGGCAGCGGCAGCACTTCCTGATTCTTAAAGGATCAGTGCACGCATTCCTAATGTGTCCCCAGTCCTGTATCTGACCCGTCCCATCTCTAGCCCGTCCCGTCTCTGGCCCGTCCCGTCCTGTCTCTGGCCAGTCTCAGCCTGTCCCTGACCCCTCCCATTCTGTCTATGTCCTGTGTTGTAATGTCTAACCCGCCCCGTCCCGTATCTGGTCCGTCCAGTCCCATATCTGACCCGTTCAGTCCCGTATCTGACCATCCCGTCCCGTATCTGGCTGTCCCTTATCTGGCCCATCTCATCCCGTATCTGGCCCGCCTCGTCCCTTCCCGTCTCTGGCACGTCCTGTCCTGTATGTGACCCAACCAGTCCCTATCTGGCCCGTCCCGTATCTGGCCCATGTCGTCCTGTATCTGGCCCGTCTCATTTTTGGCCCGGACCGTCCGGTATGTGGCCTGTCCCGTACTGTATCTGGGCCATCCTGTCCTGTCTCTGGCCCGTCTTATCCTGTATCTGGACCGTCCCGTCCGGTCTCTGGACGGTCCCATAATGTATAGCTTGTCCCGTCCTGTTTCTGGCCCGTCCCGTCCTGTCACTGGCTAGTCCTGTCCTGTATCTGGCGCATCCTGTACCGTCTCTGGCACGTCCCATCCTGTCTATTTCCCGTCCCATAATGTATAGCTCGTGAAGTCCTGTTTCTGGCCCGTCCCGTCCTATCTCTAGCTCGTCCCGTCCTGTATCTGGCCCGTCCCATCTCGTATCTGGCCCGTCCCGCATCTGGCCTGTCCTGTCCCATATCTGGCCTGTCCCTTCCCATCTCGTCCTGTCTCTGGCCCGTCCCGTCCTGTCTCTGGCCTGTCCCGTCATGTCTCTGGCCCGTTCGGTGCTATCTCTGGCCTGTCCAATCCTGTCTCTTGCCCATCCCATCTCTTGTCCATCCCGTCCTCTCTTTGGCCCGTCCCATCCTCTCTCTTGCCCGTCCCGTCCTGTCTCTGGCCTGATCGGTCCTGTCCCGCCTCTGACCAGTCCCGTCTTGCTCTGGCCCGTCCTGTCCCTGGACTGTCCTGTATCTGGACCGTCCCGTCCAGTATCTGTCGCCCCGTCTCTAGCCCGTCCCGTCCTGTCTCTGGTACGCCTCGGTCCGTCCTATCTCCGGCCAGTCTCATCCTGTCTTTGGCCTGTCCCGTCCTGTCTCTGGCCCGTCTCGTCATGTCTCTGGCGTGATCCGTCCGGTCCTGTCTCTGGCCCGTCCTGTATCTGGCCCATTCCGTATCTGGCCTGTCCCGTCCTGTATCTGGCCCATCCCATTAAAGGTAGTATTATCAAATCCTCCACAAATTTACACATAAAGGAACTTTAACCTGGGGTGTGTTTTAAATTAAGGTGAGTTCAATAGTTAGAAAACTATGATACTTTCCATAAATTATTAGCAAAATGTTTAAATTACACCAATCAAAAAACAGCCTCCTCCATATCCCCTCAAGCTGTCCTATCCATCACCAAGATAGGTGCATTTTCTGCCATTTAGGTAGAAGTAATCTTCAAACAATTTGCTTCTGATTTAGATACAGGAGACAGGAAGAGACGGGCCAGAGACAGGACGGGACGGGCCAAAGACAGGATGAGACTGGCCGGAGATAGGACGGACCGAGGCGTGCCAGAGATAGGAAGGGATGGGCTAGAGACAGGGCGACCAGATACAGGATGGGACGGTCCAGATACAGGACGGTCCAGAGACGGGACGGGCCAGAGCAGGACGGAACTGGCCAGAGGCAGGACAGGACCGGTCTGTCCAGAGACAGGACGGGACGGGCAAGAGACAGGACGGGACGGGTCAAAGAGAGGACGGGACAGGTCAGAGACAGGATGGGACAGCCAAAGACAGGATGAAACGGACTAGAGATGGGACAGGCAAGAGACAGGATTGGACAGGCCAGAGATAGCACCAGACGGGCCAGAGACGGGACGGGCCAGAGCAGGACGGAACTGGCCAGAGGCAGGACAGGACCGGTCTGTCCAGAGACAGGACGGGACGGGCAAGAGACAGGACGGGATGGGTCAAAGAGAGGACGGGACAGGTCAGAGACAGGATGGGACAGCCAAAGACAGGACGGGACGGACTAGAGATGGGACAGGCAAGAGACAGGATTGGACAGGCCAGAGATAGCACCAGACGGGCCAGAGACAGGAGGGGACACGCCAGAGACAGGACGAGATGGAAAGAAACTGGCCAGATACGGGACAGGACAGGCCAGATGCGGGACGGGCCAGATATAGGACGGGACGAGGCAAAGATAGGATGGGCCTGTCCCGTCCTGTATCTGGCCCATCCCTTCCTGTCTCTGGCCCAGCTCGGGCCCTTCTCGTCCCGTATCTGACCCGCCCTGTATCTGGCCCATCCCGTCCAGTATCTGGCCCGTTCCATATCTGGCCTTTCCCGTATCTGGCATGTCCTGTCCCTGGCCCAGCCTGTCCCGTATCTGGCCCGTCCTGTATCTGGCCCATCCCGTCACGTATCTGGCCTGTCCCGTCCTGTATCTGGCCCATCTCATTAAAGGTAGCATTATCAATTCCTCCACAAATTTACACATAAAGGAACTTTAGCCTGGGGCGTGTTTTAAATTAAGGAGAGTTCAATAGTTAGAAAACTATGATACTTTCCATAAATGATTAGCAAAATGTTTAAATTACACCAATCAAAAAACAGCCTCCTCCATATCCCCTCAAGCTGTCCTATCCATCACCAAGATAGGTGCATTTTCTGCCATTTAGGTAGAAGTAATCTTCAAACAATTTGCTTCTAATTTAGATAAAGTACCAGGAAAGTATATCATGCAAATTCTACATGTGATGTTTGCCTATTAAATAATAGTTGTAATATTTATTTGCAAAACTTTCATTTTCTCTACACCTGACCTACACTACTTAATTGTAACATCCCTGGCGGCGTGCTGGCATGGCTTCCCATCTCACACCATGCAAGACAGCCGACTTACCCACCAATGCAGGCTACGCACTATGTTCCTATGCTGGCTGTGTGCATGTGTCTTGGCTGCTTGTTGAGGGCGGCAGCAGCAGTACTTCCTGATTCTTAAAAGAACAGTGCACGCATTCCTAATGTGTCCCCAGTCCTGTATCTGACCCGTTCCATCTCTGGCCCGTCCCGTCTCTGGCCCGTCCCGTCCTGTCTCTGGCCCGTCCCTGGCCCCTCCCATCCTGTCTATGGCCCGTCCTGTAATGTATAACCCGCCCCGTCCCGTATCTGGTCTGTCCAGTCCCATATCTGACCTGTTTAGTCCCGTATCTGACCATCCCGTCCCGTATCTGGCTGTCCCTTATCTGGACCATCTCATCCCGTATCTGGCCCACCTCGTCCCTTCCCTTCTCTGGCACATCCTGTCCCGTATCTGACCATACCAGTCCCTATATGGCCCGTCCCGTATGTGGTCAGGCCCATTCAGTATCTGGCCCGTCCCGTATCTGGCCATCTCGTATCTGGCCCATCCCATCCAGTCCATGGCTCATCCCATATCTAGCCTGTCCTGTCCCATATCTGGCCCGTCTCGTATCTGGCCCATGTCGTCCTGTATCTGGCCTGTCCCATATTTGGCCCGTACCGTACTGTATCTCGCCTGTCCCGTACTGTATCAGGGCCATCTTGTCCTGTCTCTGGCCTGTCTTTTCCTGTATCTGGACCGTCCCGCCCGGTCTCTGTCCCGCCCCATAATGTATAGCTTGTCCCGTCCTGTTTCTGGCCCGTCCCGTCCTGTCTCTGGCTCGTCCTGTCCTGTATCTGGCACGTCCCGTACCGTCTCTGGCCCGTCCCGTCCTGTCTATTTCCCGTCCCATAATGTATAGCTCGTCCAGTCCTGTTTCTGGCCCGTCCTATCTCCGGCTCATCCCGTCTGGTATCTGGCCCGACCCATCTTGTATCTGGCCCGTCCCGCATCTGGCCTGTTTTCTCCCTTATCTGGCCTGTCCCTTCCTGTATCTGGCCAGTAGCTTCCCATCTCATCCTGTCTCTGGCCCATCCCGTCCTGTCTCTGGCCTGGTCCGTCCTGTCTCTGGCCCGTCCGGTGCTATCTCTGGCCTGTCCAATCCTGTCTCTTGCCCGTCCCATCTCTGGTCCTTCCCGTCCTGTCTTTGGCCCTTCCCGTCCTGTCTCTGGCCCGTCAAGTCCTCTCTTTGGCCCGTCCCGTCCTCTCTCTTGCCCGTCCCGTCCTGTCTCTGGCCCGACCGGTCCTGTCCTGGCTCTGGCCAGTCCCATCCGGCTCTGGCCCGTCCCGTCCCTGGACCGTCCTGTATCTGGACCGCCACGTCCTGTATCTGGTCTCCCCGTCTTTAGCCCATCCCGTCCTGTCTCTGGCATGCCTCGGTCCGTCCTATCTTCGGCCAGCCTCATCCTGTCTTTGGCCCGTCCCGTCCAGTCTCTGGCCCGTCCGGTTCTGTCTCTGGCCCGTCCTGTATCTGGCCTGTCCCGTCCTGTACCTGTCCCGTCCCGTCATGTATCTGGGCTGTCCCATAGCTGGCCCATACCATCCCATATCTGGCTCGTCACGTTTCTGGCCCATCCCGTCATGTATCTGGCCCGTCCCATCCTTTATATGGCCCGACCCGTCCTGTCTATGGCCTGTCCCATAATGTCTCTAGCACATTCCGTCCTGTCTCTGGCCCATCCCGTCCTGTATCTGGTCGGTCCCGTCCTGAATCTGGCCCGTCCTGTCTATGGCCCGTCCCATAATGTATAGCTTTTCCCGTCCTGTTTCTGGCCAGTCCCGTACTATCTCTGGCTCGTCCTGTCCTGTATCTGGCCCGTCGCGTACCGTCTCTGGCCCGTCCCGTCCTGTCTATTTCCCGTCCCATAATGTATAGCTCGTCCCGTCCTGTTTCTGGCCCGTGCCATCCTATCTCTGCCTTGTCCCGTCCTATTTCTCGCGCGTCCCCTCTCGTATCTGGCCCGTCCCGCATCTGGCCTGTCCTGTCCCGTATCTGGCCTGTCCCTTCCTGTATCTGGCCAGTCCCTTCCCATCTCGTCCTGTCCATGGCCTGTCCCGTCCTGTCTCTGGCCCGTCCGGTGCTATCTCTGGTCTGTCCAATCCTGTCTCTTGCCCGTCCCATCTCTGGCCCGTCCTTTCCTGTCTCTGGCCCATCCTTTCCTGTCTCTGGCCCAGCTCTGGCCTGTCTCATCCCGTATCTGGCCCATCTCGTCCAGTATCTGGCCCGTTCCATATCTGGCCTGTCCCGTATCTGGCACGTCCTGTCCCTGGCCCGGCCTGTCCCGTATCTGGCCAGTCCTGTATCTGGCCTGTCCCGTATCTGGCCCATCCTGCATCTGACCCGTCCCATATCTGGCCCGTCCCGTCCCCTATCTGGTCTGTACCGTCCTGTATATGGCCCGTCCCGTCCTTTCTCTGGCCTGACCGGTCCTGTCCTGCCCCTGGCCAGTCCCGTCCTGCTCTGGTGCGTCCCGTCCCTGGCCCATCCTGTATCTGGACCGTCCCGTCCTGTATCTGGTCGCCCCGTCTCTGGCCCGTCCCGTCCTTTCTCAGGCACATCCTGTCTGGTTCTGTCTCTGGCCTGTCCTGTATCTGGCCCATCCCATCACGTATCTGGCCTGTCCCGTCCTGTATCTGGCCCATCCCATTAAAGGTAGTATTATCAAATCCTCCACAAACACCTATTCAAAAAACAGCCTCCTCCATATCCCCTCAAGCTGTCCTATCCATCACCAAGATAGGTGCATTTTCTGCCATTTAGGTAGAAGTAATCTTCAAACAATTTGCTTCTAATTTAGATAAAGTACTAGGAAGGTATATCATGCAAACTCTACATGTGATGTTTGCCTATTAAACAATAGTTGTAATATTTATTTGAAAAACTTCCATTTTCTCTACCCCTGACCTACACTACTTAATTGTAACATCACTGGCGGCGTGCTGGCATGGCTTCCCATCTCACACCATGCAAGACTGCCGACTTACCCACCAATGCTGGCTGCGCACTATTTGGCCCGTACCGTCCTGTATCTGGCCTGTCCGATACTGTCTTTGGCCCGTCTTTTCCTGTATCTGTCCCGTTCCGTGTTGTCTCTGGCCCATTCTGTCCTGTCTATGGCCCGTCCCATAATGTATAGCTTGTCCCGTCCTGTTTCTGGCACGTCCCGTACCGTCTCTGGCCCGACCCCTCCTGTCTATTTCCCGTCCCATAATGTATAGCTCGTCCCGTCCCGTTTCTGGCCCGTCCCATCCTATCTCTGCCTCGTCCCGTCCTATATCTGGCTCGTGCCGTCTCGTATCTGGCCCGCCCCGTATCTGGCCTGTCCTGTCCCGTATCTGGCCTGTCCCTTCCTGTATCTGGCCAGTCCCTTCCCATCTCGTCCTGTCTCTGGCATGTCCCGTCCAGTCTCTGGCCCGTCCTGTGCTACCTCTGGCCTGTCCAATCCTGTCTCTTGCCCGTCCCGTCTCTAGCCCGTCCCAATCCAGTCTCTGGCCCAGCTCTGGCCCGTCTCGTCCCGTATTTGGCCTGACATGAATCTGGCCCATCCCGTCCAGTATCTGGCTCGTTCCATATCTGGCCTATCCCGTATCTGGCACATCCTATCCCTGGCCCGGCCTGTCCCGTATCTGGCCCGTCCTGTATCTGGCCTGTCCCGTATGTGGCCCATCCCGCATCTGACACGTCCCGTATCTGGCCCGTCCCGTCCCGTATCTGGTCCGTACCGTCCTAAATCTGGCCCGTCCCGTCATGAATTTGGGCTGTCCCATATCTGGCCCATACCGTTCCATATCTGGCTCGTCACGTTTCTGGCCCGTCCCATCCTGTCTCTGGCCCAACCCGTCCTGTCTATGGCCTGTCCCTTAATGTCTCTAGCACATTCCGTCCTGTCTCTGGCCCATCCCGTCCTGTATCTGGTCGGTCCCGTCCTGTATGTGGCCCGTTACGTCTTAAATCTGGGTCGTCCCGTATCTGGCCCGTCCCTTCCTGTATCTGGCCCGTCCCATCCCGTCCTGTCTCTGGTCCATCCCATCTTGAATCTGGCCCTTCCCGTATCGGGCCCGTCCCTTCCTGTATCTGGCCCGTCCCATCCTGTCTCTGGCCTGACCGGTCCTGTCCTGCCTCTGGCCAGTCCCGTCCTGCTCTGGTCCGTCCTGTCCCTAGCCCGTCCTGTATCTGGACCTTACCGTCCTGTATCTGGTCGCCCCGTCTCTGGCCCATCCCATCCTTTCTCAGGCACGTCACGTCCGGTCCTGTCTCTGGCCTGTCCTGCATCTGGCCCATCCCGTCACGTATCTGGCCTGTCCCGTCCTGCATCTGGCCCATCTCATTAAAGGTAGTATTACCAAATCCTCCACAAATTTACACCTCCAGGAAATTTAACCTGGGGTGTGCTTTAAATAAAGGTGAGTTCAATAGTTAGAAAAATATGATACTTTCCATAAATTATTAGCAAAATGTTTAAATGACACCTATCAAAAAACAGCCTCCTCCATATCCCCTCAAGCTGTCCTATCCATCACCAAGATAGGTGCATTTTCTGCCATTTAGGTAGAAGTAATCTTCAAACAATTTGCTTCTAATTTAGATAAAGTACCAGGAAGGTATATCATGCAAACTGTACATGTGATGTTTGCCTATTAAATAGTTGTAATATTTATTTGCAAAACTTCCATTTTCTCTACACCTGACCTATACTACTTAATTGTAACATCCATGGCGGCGTGCTGGCATGGCTTCCCATCTCACACCATGCAAGACCGCCGACTTACCCACCAATGCAGGCTGCGCACTATGTTCCTATGCTGGCTGTGTGCATGTGTCTTGGCTGCTTGTTGAGGGCAGCAGCGGCAGCACTTCCTGATTCTTAAAGGAACAGTGCACGCATTCCTAATGTGTCCCCAGTCCTGTATCTGACCCGTCCTGTCTCTGGCCTGTTCCGTCCTGTCTCTGGCCCGTCCCTGGACCCTCCCATCCTGTCTATGGCCCGTCCTGTAATGTCTAACCCACCCCAACTCGTATCTGGTCCGTCCCGTCCCATATCTGACCCGTTTAGTCCTGCATCTGACCATCCTGTCCCGTATCTGGCTATCTCATCCCGTATCTGGCCCGCCTCATCCCTTCCCGTTTCTGGCTCGTCCTGTCCCGTATCTGACCCAACCAGTCCCTATCTGGCCCGTCCCATATGTGGCCAGGCCCATTCAGTATCTGGCCCGTCCCGTATCTGGCCATCTCGTAACTGGCCCATTCCATCCGGTCCATGGCTCATCCCATATCTAGCCTGTCCTGTCCCATATCTGGCCCGTCCCGTATCTGGCCCATGTCGTCCTGTATCTGGCCCGTCCCATATTTGGCCCGTACCGTCCTGTATCTGGCCTGTCCCATACTGTATCTGGGGCATCCCGTCCTGTCTCTGGCCCGTCTTTTCCTGTATCTGGACCGTCCCATAATGTATAGCTTGTCCCGTCCTGTTTCTGGCCCGACCCCGTCCTGTCTCTGGCTCGTCCTGTCCTGCATCTGGCACGACCCATACCGTCTCTAGCCCGTCCCATCCTGTCTATTTCCCGTCCCATAATGTATAGCTCGTCCAGTCCTGTTTCTGGCCCGTCCCGTAATATATCTGGCTCGTCCCGTCCTGTATCTGGCCCGTCCCATATTTGGCCCGTACCGTCCTGTATCTGGCCTGTCCCATACTGTATCTGGGGCATCCCGTCCTGTCTCTGGCCCGTCTTTTCCTGTATCTGGACCGTCCCATAATGTATAGCTTGTCCCGTCCTGTTTCTGGCCCGACCTCGTCCTGTCTCTGGCTCGTCCTGTCCTGCATCTGGCACGACCCATACTGTCTCTAGCCCGTCCCATCCTGTCTATTTCCCGTCCCATAATGTATAGCTCGTCCAGTCCTGTTTCTGGCCCGTCCCGTCCTATATCTGGCTCGTCCCATCTCGTATCTGGCCCGTCCCGCATGTGGCCTGCACTGTCCTGTATCTGGCCCATCCCATTAAAGGTAGTATTATCAAATCCTCCACAAATTTACACCTCCAGGAAATTTAACCTGGGGTGTGTTTTAAATTAAGGTGAGTCCAATAGTTAGAAAAATATGATACTTTCCATAAATTATTAGCAAAATGTTTAAAATGACACCTATCAAAAAAACAGCCTCCTCCATATCACCTCAAGCTGTCCTATCCATCACCAAGATAGGTGCATTTTCTGCCATTTAGGTAGAAGTAATCTTCAAATAATTTGCTTCTAATTTAGATAAAGTACTAGGAAGGTATATCATGCAAACTCTACATGTGACGTTTGCCTATTAAACAATAGTTGTAATATTTATTTGCAAAACTTCCATTTTCTCTACACCTGACCTACACTACTTAATTGTAACATCACTGGCGGCGTGCTGGCATGGCTTCCCAGCTCACACCATGCAAGACCGACGACTTACCCATCAATGCAGGCTACGCACTATGTTCCTATGCTGGCTGTGTGCATGTGTCTTGGCTGCTTGTTGAGGGCGGTAGCGGCAGCACTTCCTGATTCTTAAAGGAACAGTGCACCCATTCCTAATGTGTCCCCAGTACTATATCTGACCCATCCCGTCTCTGGCCCGTCCCGTCTCTGGCCCGTCCCATCCTGTCTCTGGCCCGTCCCAGCCTGTCCCTGGCCCCTCCCATCCTGTCTATGGCCCGTCCTGTAATGTCTAACCCGCCCCGTCCCGTATCTGGTCCGTCCAGTCGCATATCTGACCCGTTTGGTCCCGTATCTGACCATCCCGTCCCGTATCTGGCTATCTCTTATCTGGCCCATCTCATCCCGTATCTGTCCCGCCTCGTCCCTTCCCGTCTCTGGCACTTCCTGTCCCGTATCTGACCCAACCAGTCCCTATCTGGCCCGTCCTGTATGTGGCCAGGCCCATTCAGTATCTGGCCCGTCCCGTATCTGGCCCATCCCATCCTGTCCATGGCTCATCCCATATCTAGCCTGTCCTTTCCCATATCTGGCCCGACCCGTATCTGGCCCATGTCGTCCTGTATCTGGCCTGTCCAATGTTTGGCCCGTACCGTCCTGTATCTGGCCTGTCCCGTACTGTATCTGGGGCATCCCGTCCTGTCTCTGGCCCGTCTTTTCCTGTATCTGGACCGTCCCATACCATCTCTGGGCCGTCCCATCCTGTCTATTTCCCGTGCCATAATGTATAGCTCGTCCAGTCCTGTTTCTGGCCCGTCCCGTCCTATCTCTGGCTCGTCCCGTCCTGCATCTGGCCCATCCCATCTCGTATCTGGCCCGTCCCGTATGTGGCCTGTCCTGTCCCGTATCTGGCCTGTCCCTTCCTGTTTCTGGCCAATCCATTCCCATCTTGTCCTGTCTCTGGCCCGTCCCGTCCTGTTTCTGGCCTGTCCCGTCCTGTCTCTGGCCCGTCTGGTGCTGTCTCTGGCCTGTCCAATCCTGTCTCTTGCCAGACCTATCTCTGGTCCGTCCCTTCCTGTCTTTGCCCCGTCCCGTCCTGTCTCTGGCCCGTTCCGTTCTCTCTTTGGCCCGCCCCATCCTCTCTCTTGCCCGTCCTGTCCTGCCTCTGGCCAGTCCCGTCCTGCTCTGGTCCATACCGTCCCTGGACCATCCTGTATCCTGTGTTTGGTCGCCCCGTCTCTAGCCCGTCCCATCCTGCCTCTGGTACACCTCGGTCCTTCCTATCTCCGGCCAGTCTCATCCTGTCTTTGGCCCGTCCCGTCCAGTCTCTGGCCCGACTCGTCCTGTCTCTGGCGTGTCCCGTCCGGTCCTGTCTCTGGCCCGTCCTGTATTTGGTCCATCCCGTATCTGGCCTGTCCCGTCCTGTATCTGGCCCATCCCATTAAAGGTAGTATTATCAAATCCTCCACAAAATTAAACCTCCAGAAAATTTAACCTGGGGTGTGTTTTAAATTAAGGTGAGTTTAATAGTTAGAAAAATATGATACTTTCCATAAATTATTAGCAAAATGTTTAAATGACACCTATCAAAAAACAGCCTCCTCCATATCCCCTCAAGCTGTCCTATCCATCACCAAGATAGGTGCATTTTCTGCCATTTAGGTAGAAGTAATCTTCAAACAATTTGCTTCTAATTTAGATAAAGTACTAGGAAGGTATATCATGCAAACTCTACATGTGACGTTTGCCTATTAAACAATAGTTGTAATATTTATTTGCAAAACTTCCACTTTCTCGACGCCTGACCTACACTACTTAATTGTAACATCCATGGCGGCGTGCTGGCATGGCTTCCCATCTCACACCATGCAAGACCGCCGACTTACCCACCAATGCAGGCTGCGCACTATTTGGTCCGTACCGTCCTGTATCTGGCCTGTCCTGTACTGTATCTGGGCCATCCCGTCCTGTCTTTGGCCGTCTTTTCCTGTATCTGTCCCCTTAAGTCTTGTCTCTGGCCCGTCCCGTCCTGTCTATGGCCCGTCCCATAATGTATAGCTTGTCCCGTCCTGATTCTGGCCCGTCCCGTACTGTCTATGGCTCGTCCTGTCCTGTATCTGGCCTGTCGTGTACCGTCTCTGGCCCGTCCCGTCCTGTCTATTTCCCTTCCCAAAATGTATAGCTCATCCCGTCCTGTTTCTGGCCCGTCCCATCCTATCTCTGCCTCGTCCCGTCCAATATCTGGCACGTCCCACATTGTATCTGGCCCGTCCCGCATCTGGCCTGTCCTGTACCGTATCTGGCCTGTCCCTTCCTGTATCTGGCCAGTCCCTTCCCATCTCGTCCTGTCTCTGGCCTGTCTCGTCCTGTCTCTCCCGTCCCGTCTCTGGCCCGTCCCGTCCAGTCTTTGGCCCGTCCCGTATGGTCTCCGGCCCGTGCTTTCCTGTTTCTGGCCCAGCTCTGGCCCGTCTCATCCCGAATCTGGCCCGCCCTGTATCTGGCCCATCCCGTCCAGTATCTGGCCCGTTCCATATCTGGCCTGTCCCGTATCTGGCATGTCCTGTCCCTGGGCCGGCCTGTCCCGTATCTGGCCCGTCCTGTATCTGGACTGTCCCGTATCTGGCCCGTCCCGCATATGAATCGTCCCGTATCTGGCCCGTCACATATCTGGTCCGTACCGTCCTGTATCTGGCCAGTCCCGTCATGTATCTGGTCTGTCCCATTTCTAGCCCATACCGTCCCATATCTGCCTCGTCACGTTTCTGACAAATTCAGTCATGTATCTGGCCCGTCCCGTCCTGTCTCTGGCCCGACCCGTCCTGTCTATGGCCTGTCCCGTAATGTCTCTAGCACATTCCGTCCTGTCTCTGGACGATCCCGTCCTGTAACTGTTCGGTCCCGTCCTGTATCTGGTCCGTCCCGTCCTGAATCTGGCCCGTCCTGTATCTGGCCAATCCCTTCCTGTATGTGGCCCGTCCCATCACGTCCTATCTCTGGCCCATCCCATCCTGAATCTGGCCCGTCCCATATTTGGAACGTACCTTCCTGTATCGGGCCCGTCTCGTCCTGTCTCTGGCCTGACCGGTCCTGTCCTGCCTCTGGCCAGTCCCGTCCTGCTCTGGTCCGTCCCTTCGCTGCCCGTCCTGTATCTGGACCGTCCCGTCCTGTATCTGGTCGCCCCGTCTCGGGCCCGTCCCGTCATTTTTCAGGCACAGTCCGTCCGGTCCTGTCTCTGCCCTGTCCTGTATCTGGCCCATCCTGTCACGTATCTGGCCTGTCCCGTCCTGTATCTGGCCCATCTCATTAAAGGTAGTATTATCAAATCCTCCACAAATTTATACCTCCAGGAAATTTAACCTGGGGTGTGTTTTAAATTAAGGTGAGTTTAATAGTTAGAAAAATATGATACTTTCCATAAATTATTAGCAAAATGTTTAAATGACACCTATCAAAAAACAGCCTCCTCCATATCCCCTCAAGCTGTCCTATCCATCACCAAGATAGGTGCATTTTCTGCCATTTAGGTAGAAGTAATCTTCAAACAATTTGCTGCTAATTTAGATAAAGTACTAGGAAGGTATATCATGCAAACTCTACATGTGATGTTTGCCTATTAAACAATAGTTGTAATATTTATTTGAAAAACTTCCATTTTCTCTACGCCTGACCTACACTACTTAATTGTAACATCCATGGCGGCGTGCTGGCATGGCTTCCCATCTCACACCATGCAATACCGCCGACATACCCACCAATGCAGGCTGCGCACTATTTGGCCCGTACCGTACTGTATCTGGCCTATCCCGTACTGTATCTGGGCCATCCCGTCCTGTCTTTGGCCCGTCTTTTCCTGTATCTGTCCCGTTCCGTCTTGTCTCTGGCCCGTCAAGTCCTGTCTATGGCCCGTCCCATAATGTATTGCTTGTCCCGTCCTGTTTCTGGCCCGTCCCGTACTGTCTCTGGCTCGTCCTGTCCTGTATCTGGCCCATCGCGTACCGTCTCTGGCCCGTCCCGTCCTTTCTATTTACCGTCCCATAACGCATAGCTCGTCCCATCCTGTTTCTAGCCCGTCCCATCCTATCTCTGCCTCGTCCCGTCCTATATCTGGCCCGTCCCGTCTCGTATATAGCCCGTCCCGCATCTGGCCTGTCCTGTCCTGTATCTGGCCTGTCCCTTCCTGTATCTGGCCAGTCCCTTCCCATCTCGTCCTGTCTCTGGCCTGTCCCGTCCTGTCTCTGGCACGTCTGGTGCTATCTCTGGCCTGTCCAATCCTGTCTCTTGCCCGTCCCGTCTCTGGCCCGTCCGGTCCAGTCTTTGGCCCGTCCCGTCCTGTCTCTGGCCCATCCCTTCCTGTCTCTGGCCCAGCTCTGGCCCGTCTCGTCCCATATCTGGCCCGCCCGATATCTGGCCCATCCCGTCTAGTATCTGGCACGTTCCATATCTGGCCTGTCCCGTATCTGGCACGTCCTGTCCCTGGCCCGGCCTATCCCGTATCTGGCCCGTCCTGTATCTGTCCTGTCCCGTATCTGGCCCATCCCGCATCTGACCCGTCCCGTATCTGGCCCATCCCATCCCGTATCTGGCCCGTCCCATCATGTATCTGGGCTGTCCCATATCTGACCCATCCCGTCTAGTATCTGGCACGTTCCATATCTGGCCTGTCCCGTATCTGGCACGTCCTGTCCCTGGCCCGGCCTGTCCCGTATCTGGCCCGTCCTGTATTTGGCCTGTCCCGTATCTGGCCCGTCCCGCATCTGACCTGTCCCGTATCTGGCCCGTCCCGTCCCGTATTTGGTCCGTACCGTCCTGTATCTGGCCCGTCCCGTCCCATATCTGGCTCGTCACGTTTCTGGCCCATCCCGTCATGTATCTGGCCCGTCCAATCCTGTCTCTGGCTCGACCCGTCCTGTGTATGGCCTATTCCTTAATGTCTCTAGCACATTCCGTCCTCTCTCTGGCCCATCCCGTCCTGTATCTGGTCGGTCCCGTCCTGTATCTGGCCCGTCCCATCCTGAATCTGGCCCGTCCCGTATCTGGCCCGTCCCTTCCTGTATCGGGCCCGTCCCATCCTGTCCTGTCTATGGCCCATCCTGTCTTGAATCTGGCCCGTCCCGTATCTGGCCCGTCCCTTCCTGTATCAGGCCCGTCCCGACCTGTCTCTGGCCTAACTGGTCCTGTCCTGCCTCTGGCCAGTCCAGTCCTGCTCTGGTCCGTCCCGTCCCTGGCCCGTCCTGTATCTGGACCGTCCCGTCCTGTATCTGGTCGCCTCGTCTCTGGCCCGTCCCGTCCTTTCTCAGGCACGTCCCGTCCGGTCCTGCCTCTGGCCTGTCCTGCATCTGGCCCATCCCGTCACGTATCTGGCCTGTCCCGTCCTGTATCTGGCCCATCCCATTAAAGGTAGTATTATCAAATCCTCCACAAATTTAAACCTCCAGGAAATTTAACCTGGGGTGTGTTTTAAATTAAGGTGAGTTCAATAGTTAGAAAAATATGATACTTTCCATAAATTATTAGCAAAATGTTGAAATGACACCTATCAAAAAACAGCCTCCTCCATATCCCCTCAAGCTGTCCTATCCATCACCAAGATAGGTGCATTTTCTACCATTTAGGTAGAAGTAATCTTCAAACAATTTGCTTCTAATTTACATAAAGCACTAGGAAGGTATATCATGCAAACTCTACATGTGATGTTTGCCTAGTAAACAATAGTTGTAATATTTATTTACAAAACTTCCATTTTCTCTATGCCTGACCTACACTACTTAATTGTAACATCCATGGCGGCGTTGTGGCATGGCTTCCCATCTCACACCATGCAAGACCGCCGACTTACCCACCAATGCAGGCTGCGCACTATTTGGCCCGTACAGTCCTGTCTTTGGCCAGTCTTTTCCTGTATCTGTCCCGTTCCGTCTTGTCTCTGGCCCGTCCCGTCCTGTATATGGCCCGTCCCATAATGTATTGCTTGTCCCGTCCTGTTTCTGGCCCGTCACGTACTGTCTCTGGCTCGTCCTGTCCTGTATCTGGCCCGTCGCGTACCGTCTATGGCCCGTCCCGTCCTGTCTATTTCCCGTCCCATAATGTATAGCTCTTCCCGTCCTGTTTCTGGCCCGTCCCATCCTATCTCTGCCTCGTCCCGTCCTATATCTGGCGCGTCCCGTCTCGTATCTGGCCCGTCCCGCATCTGGCCTGTCCTGTCCCGTATCTGGCCTGTCCCTTCCTGTATCTGGCCAGTCCCTTCCCATCTTGTCCTGTCTCTGGCCTGTCCCGTCCTGTCTCTGGCCCGTCCGGTGCTATCTCTGGCATGTCCAATCCTGTCTCTTACCCGTCCCGTCTCTGGCCCATCCGGTCCAGTCTTTGGCCCGTCCTGTCCTGTCTCTGGCCCATCCCTTCCTGTCTCTGGCGCAGCTCTGGTCCGTCTCGTCCTGTATCTGGCCCGCCCTGTATCTAGCCCATCCCATCCAGTATCTGGCCCGTTCCATATCTGGCCTGTCCCGTATCTGGCACGTCCTGTCCCTGGCCCAGCCTGTCCCGTATCTGGCCCGTCCTGTATCTGGCCTGTCCCGTATCTGGCCTGTCCCGCATCTGACCCGTCCCGTATCTGGCCCGTCCCGTCCCGTATTTGGTCCGTACCGTCCTGTATCTGGCCCGTCCTGTAATGTATGTGGGCTGTCCCATATCTGTCCCATACCGTCCCATATTTGGCTCGTCACGTTTCTGGCCCATCCCGTCATGAATCTGGCCTGTCCCATCCTGTCTCTGGCCCGACCCATAATGTATTGCTTGTCCCGTCCTGTTTCTGGCCCGTCCCGTACTGTCTCTGGCTCGTCCTGTCCTATATCTGGCCCATCGCGTACCGTCTCTGGCCCGTCCCGTCCTTTCTATTTATCGTCCCATAACGCATAGCTCGTCCCATCCTGTTTCTGGCCCGTCCCATCCTATCTCTGCCTCGTCCCGTCCTATATCTGGCCCGTCCCGTCTCGTATATAGCCCGTCCCGCATCTGGCCTGTCCTGTCCCGTATCTGGCCTGTCCCTTCCTGTATCTGGCCAGTCCCTTCCCATCTCGTCCTGTCTCTGGCCTGTCCCGTCCTGTCTCTGGCACGTCTGGTGCTATCTCTGGCCTGTCCAATCCTGTCTCTTGCCCGTCCCGTCTCTGGCCCGTCCGGTCCAGTCTTTGGCCCGTCCCATCCTGTCTCTGGCCCATCCCTTCCTGTCTCTGGCCCAGCTCTGGCCCGTCTCGTCCCATATCTGGCCCGCCCGATATCTGGCCCATCCCGTCTAGTATCTGGCACGTTCCATATCTGGCCTGTCCCGTATCTGGCACGTCCTGTCCCTGGCCCGGCCTGTCCCGTATCTGGCCCGTCCTGTATCTGTCCTGTCCCGTATCTGGCCCATCCCGCATCTGACCCGTCCAGTATCTGGCCCATCCCATCCCGTATCTGGCCCGCCCCATCATGTATCTGGGCTGTCCCATATCTGACCCATCCCGTCTAGTATCTGGCACGTTCCATATCTGGCCTGTCCCGTATCTGGCACGTCCTGTCCCTGGCCCGGCCTGTCCCGTATCTGGCCCATCCTGTGTTTGGCCTATCCCGTATCTGGCCCGTCCCGCATCTGACCCGTCCCGTATCTGGCCCGTCCCGTCCCGTATTTGGTCCGTACCGTCCTGTATCTGGCCCGTCCCGTCCCATATCTGGCTCGTCACGTTTCTGGCCCATCCCGTCATGTATCTGGCCCGTCCCATCCTGTCTCTGGCTCGACCCGTCCTGTGTATGGCCTATTCCTTAATGTCTCTAGCACATTCCGTCCTCTCTCTGGCCCATCCTGTCTTGTATCTGGTCGGTCCCGTCCTGTATCTGGCCCGTCCCATCCTGAATCTGGCCCGTCCCGTATCTGGCCCGTCCCTTCCTGTATCGGGCCCGTCCCATCCTGTCCTGTCTATGGCCCATCCTGTCTTGAATATGGCCCGTCCCGTATCTGGCCCGTCCCTTCCTGTATTAGGCCCGTCCCGACCTGTCTCTGGCCTAACTGTTCCTGTCCTGCCTCTGGCCAGTCCCGTCCTGCTCTGGTCCGTCCCGTCCCTCGCCCATCCTGTATCTGGACCGTCCCGTCCTGTATCTGGTCGCCTCGTCTCTGGCCCGTCCCGTCCTTTCTCAGGCACGTCCCGTCCGGTCCTGTCTCTGGCCTGTCCTGCATCTGGCCCATCCCGTCACGTATCTGGCCTGTCCCGTCCTGTATCTGGCCCATCCCATTAAAGGTAGTATTATCAAATCCTCCACAAATTTAAACCTCCAGGAAATTTAACCTGGGGTGTGTTTTAAATTAAGGTGAGTTCAATAGTTAGAAAAATATGATACTTTCCATAAATTATTAGCAAAATGTTGAAATGACACCTATCAAAAAACAACCTCCTCCATATCCCCTCAAGCTGTCCTATCCATCACCAAGATAGGTGCATTTTCTACCATTTAGGTAGAAGTAATCTTCAAACAATTTGCTTCTAATTTAGATAAAGCACTAGGAAGGTATATCATGCAAACTCTACATGTGATGTTTGCCTAGTAAACAATAGTTGTAATATTTATTTACAAAACTTCCATTTTCTCTATGCCTGACCTACACTACTTAATTGTAACATCCATGGCGGCGTTGTGGCATGGCTTCCCATCTCACACCATGCAAGAGAGCCGACTTACCCACCAATGCAGGCTGCGCACTATTTGGCCCGTACAGTCCTGTCTTTGGCCAGTCTTTTCCTGTATCTGTCCCGTTCCGTCTTGTCTCTGGCCCGTCCCGTCCTGTATATGGCCCGTCCCATAATGTATTGCTTGTCCCGTCCTATTTCTGGCCCGTCACGTACTGTCTCTGGCTCGTCCTGTCCTGTATCTGGCCCGTCGCGTACCGTCTATGGCCCGTCCCATCCTGTCTATTTCCCGTCCCATAATGTATAGCTCGTCCCGTTCTGTTTCTGGCCCGTCCCATCCTATCTCTGCCTCATCCCGTCCTATATATGGCCCATCCCGTCTCGTATCTGGCCCGTCCCGCAACTGGCCTGTCCTGTCCCGTATCTGGCCTGTCCCTTCCTGTATCTGGCCAGTCCCTTCCCATCTTGTCCTGTCTCTGGCCTGTCCCGTCCTGTCTCTGGCCCGTCCGGTGCTATCTCTGGCATGTCCAATCCTGTCTCTTACCCGTCCCGTCTCTGGCCCGTCCGGTCCAGTCTTTGGCCCGTCCTGTCCTGTCTCTGGCCCATCCCTTCCTGTCTCAGGCGCAGCTCTGGTCCGTTTCGTCCTGTATCTGGCCCGCCCTGTATCTGGCCCATCCCATCCAGTATCTGGCCCGTTCCATATCTGGCCTGTCCCGTATCTGGCACGTCCTGTCCCTGGCCCAGCCTGTCCCGTATCTGGCCCGTCCTGTATCTGGCCTGTCCCGTATCTGGCCTGTCCCGCATCTGACCCGTCCCGTATCTGGCCCGTCCCGTCACGTATTTGGTCCGTACCGTCCTGTATCTGGCCCGTCCCGTAATGTATGTGGGCTGTCCCATATCTGTCCCATACCGTCCCATATTTGGCTCGTCACGTTTCTGGCCCATCCCGTCATGAATCTGGCCTGTCCCATCCTGTCTCTGGCCCGACCCGTCCTGTCTATGGCCTGTCCCGTAATGTCTCTAGCACATTCCGTCCTGTCTCTGGCCCATCCCGTCCTGTATCTGGTCGGTCCCGTCCTGTATCTGGCCCGTCCCGTCCTGTATCTGGCCCGTCCCGTCCTGAATGTGGCACGTCCAGTATATGGCCCGTCCCTTCCTGTATCTGGCCCGTCCCATCACGTCCTATCTCTGGCCCATCCCGTCTTGAATCTGGCCCGTCCCGTATCTGGCCCGTCCCTTCCTGTATCTGGCCCGTCCCGTCCTGTCTCTGGCCTGACCGGTCCAGTCCTGCCTCTGGCCAGTCTCGTCCTGCTCTGGTCCGTCCCGTCCCTGGCCCATCCTGTATCTGAACCGTCCCGTCCTGTATCTGGTCACCCCGTACTGTATCTGGGCCATCCCATACTGTCTCTGGCCCGTCTTTTCCTGTATCTGGACCGTCCCGTCCAGTCTCTGGACGGTCTCATAATGTATAGCATGTCCTGTCCTGTTTCTGGCCCGTCCCGTCCTGTCACTTGCTCGTCCTGTCCTGTATCTGGCACGTCCCGTACCGTCTCTGGCCCGTCCCATCCTGTCTATTTCCCGTCCCATAATGTATTGCTCGTCCAGTCCTGTTTCTGGCCCGTCCTGTCCTATCTCTGGCTCGTCCCGTCCTGTATCTGGCCCGTCCCATCTCGTATCTGGCCCGTCCCGCATCTGGCCTGTCCTGTCCCATATCTGGCCTGTCCCTTCCTGTATCTGGCCAGTCCCTTCCCATCTCGTCCTGTCTCTGGCCTGTCCCGTTCTGTCTCTAGCCTGTCCCGTCCGGTTTCTGACCCGTCCGGTGCTACCTCTGGCCTGTCCAATCCTGTCTCTTGCCTGTCCCATCTCTGGTCCGTCCCGTCCTGTCTTTGGCCCATCACGTCCTGTCTCTGGAACGTCCCGTCCTCTCTTTTGCCCGTCCCGTCCTCTCTCTTGCCCGTCCCCTCCTGTCTCTGGCCCGACCTGTCATGTCCTACCTCAGACCAGTCCCGTACTGCTCTGTCCCGTCCCATCCCTGGACTGTCCTGTATCTGGACCGTCCTGTCCTGTATCTGTCGCCCCGTTTCTAGCCCGTCCAGTCTTGTCTCTGGCACGCCTCAGTCCGTCCTATCTCCGGCCCGTCCCGTAATGTCTCTGGCCCGTCTTGTCATGTCTCTGGATCGTCCCGTCCGGTCCTGACTCTGGCCCGTCCTGTATCTGGCCCATTCCGTATCTGGCCTGTTCCGTCCTGTATCTGGCCCATCCCATTAAAGGTAGTATTATCAAATCCTCCACAAATATACACATAAAGGAACTTTAACCTGGGGTGTGTTTTAAATTAAGGTGAGTTCAATAGTTAGAAAAATATGATACTTTCCATAAATTATTAGCAAAATGTTTAAATGACACCTATCAAAAAAACAGCCTCCTCCATATCCCCTCAAGCTGTCCTATCCATCACCAAGATAGGTGCATTTTCTGCCATTTAGGTAGAAGTAATCTTCAAACAATTTGCTTCTAATTTAGATAAAGTACCAGGAAGGTATATCATGCAAACTCTACATGTGATGTTTGCCTATTAAACAATAGTTGTAATATTTATTTGCAAAATTTCCATTTTCTCTACACCTGACCTACACTACTTAATTGGAACATCCATGGCGGCGTGCTGGCATGGCTTCCCATCTCACACCATGCAAGACCGCCGACTTATCCACCAATGCAGGCTGCGCACTATGTTCCTATGCTGGCTGTGTGCATGTGTCTTGGCTGCTTGTTGAGGGCTGTAGCGGCAGCACTTCCTGATTCTTAAAGGAACAGTGCACGCATTCCTAATGTGTCCCCAGTCCTGTATCTCACCCGTCCCATCTCTGGCCCGTCCCGGTCTCTGGCCCGTCCCGTCCTGACTCTTGCCCGTCCCTGGCCCCTCCCATCCTGTCTATGGCACGTCCTGTAATGTCTAACCCGCCCCTTCCCGTATCTGGTCCGTCCAGTCCCATATCTGACCTGTTTAGTCCCGTATCTGGCTGTCCCTTATCTGGCCCATCTCATCCCGTATCTGGCCCACCTCGTCCCTTCCCGTCTCTGGCACGTCCTGTCCCGTATCTGACCATACCAGTCCCTATCTGGCCCGTCCCGTATCTGGCCATCTCGTATCAGCCCCATCCCATCCTGTCCATGGCTCATCCCATATCTAGCCTCTCCTGTCCCATATCTGGCTTGTCCCGTATCTGGCCCATGTTGTCCTGTATCTGGCCCGTCCCATATTTGGCCCGTACCGTCCTGACCTGTCTCTGGCCCGTCCCGTGCTGTCCCTGGCCCCTCCCCTCCTGTCTATGGCCCGTCCTGTAATGTCTAGCCCGTCCGTCCCATATCTGGCCTGCTTAGTCCCATATCTGACCCGACAAGTCCCGTATCTGGCCAGTCCAGTCCCATATCTGGCCAGTCCAGTCCCGTATCTGGCCCATCTCTTATCTGGCACGTCTCGTCCCTTCACTATCTAGCCCGTCCTATCCCGTATATGGCCCAACCAGTCCCGTATCTGGCCCGTCCCGTATATGGCCCAGCGTGTCACGTATCTGGCCCATCACCATAAATGGCACATCCCGTTCAGTTTCTGTCCTTTCCCATCCCTGGTTCATGTCGTATCTGGCCCGTCCTGTCCCATATCTGGCCCGTCTCATATCTGGACCGTCCCGTATCTGGCCCATCCCGTATCTGGCCCGTCCCATCGCGTATCTGGCCCGTGCCGTCCCATATCTGGGCAGTACCGTCCTGTATCTGGCCATTCTGTCTATGGCCCGGCCCGTAATGTCAAGCCCGCCCATCCTGTCTCTGGCCCGTCCCATCCTGTATTTGGCCCGTTCCGTATCTAGCCCGTCCCGTCCTGTATCTGACCCGTCCCGTACCGTCTTGTATCTGGCCCATCTCGTCCCGTCCTGAATCTGGCCCATCCTGTCCCGTATCTGACCTGTCCAGTATCTGGCCGGTCCTGTCCCGTATCTAGCCAGTCCCGTCCTGTATCTGGCCCGTCCCGTCCTGTCTCTGGCCTGTCCAGTCCTGTGTCTTGCCCGTCCCGTTCTGTCTCTGGCCTGTCCAGTCCTGTGTCTGGCCCCTCCTGTCCTGTCTTTGGCTCGTCCCATCCTGTCTCTGACCCGTCCTGTCTTTGGCTCATCCCATCCTGTCTCTAGCCAGTCCCATCCTGTCTCTGGCTAGTATCGTCCCGTATCTGGCCCGCCCCGTATCTAGCCCATCCCGTCCAGTATCTGGCCCGTCCTGTCGCTGGCACGTCCCGTATCTGTACCGTCCCATATCTGCCCCATCCCATATATGACCTGTCCCGTATCTGGCTTGTCCCGTATCTGGCCCGTCCTGTTCTGTATCTGGTCTGTCTCGTCCTGTATCTGGCCCGTCCCGTCATGTATCTGGCCCATACCGTCCCATATCTGGCCCGTACCATCCTGTATCTGGCCCGTCTTGTCCCGTATCTGGCCTGCCCCATCCCGTATCTGGCCTATCCCATCCTGTCTCTGGCCCGTCCAGTCCTGTCCTGGCCCGTACCGTGCAGTTCCGTATCTGGCCAGTCCCATCCTGTACCCGGCCCATCCCCTCCTGTCTCTGGCCCGTCCCATACAGTTCTGTATCTGGCCCGTACCGTCCTGTATCTGGCCCGTACCATCTTGTATCTGGCACGTCCTGTTCCGTATCTTTCCTGTCCCGTCCCGTATCTGGCCTGTCCCATCCTATCTCTGGCCCGTCCAGTCCTGTCTCTGGCCCATCCCGTGCAGTTCTCTATCTGGCCTGTCCCATCCTGTACTCGGACCGACCCCTCCTGCATCTGGCCCGTTCCGTACCATCCTGTATCTGGCCCATCTAGTCCCATCTTGTATCTGGCCCGTCCCGTATCTGGCTTGTACCGTCCCGTGTCTATCCTGTCGGGTCCCGTCACGTATCTGGTCTCTCCCGACCCATATCTGGCCCATCCCATCCTGTCTCTCGCCTGTCCCGTCCTGTATCTGGCCCGTCCCGTATCTGGCCCGTCCCTTCCTGTTTCTAGCTAGTCCCGTCCTTTCTCTGGCCCGTCCTGTCCTATCTCCGGCTCGTTCTGTCTCTGGCCCATCTCGTTCTGTCTCTGGCCCGTCTTGTCCTATCTCTGTCCCGTCCCGTCCTGTCTCTGGCCCGACCCGTCCTGTCCTGCCTCAGACCCGTCTGGTACTGCAGTGGCCCGTCCCTGGCCCATCCTGTATCTGGCCCATCCTGTATCTGGCCCATCCCGTCTTGTATATGTCCCGTCCTGTCTCTGGCCCGCCCCGTTCCGTCCAGTCTCTGGCCCGTCCCATCCGGTCTTTGGCCCATCCCATCCGGTCTTTGGCCCATCCCATCCGGTCTTTGGCCCGTTCCATCTGGTTTTGGCCCGTTGGCCCGTGCCGTCCTCTGTGCTTTAAATTAAGGTGAGCTCAATAGTTAGAAAAGTATGATACTTTCTATAAATTATTAGCAAAATGTTTAAATGACACCTATTAAAAAACAGCCTCCTCCATATCCCCTCAAGCTGTCCTATCCATCACCAAGATAGGTGCATTTTCTGCCATTTAGGTAGAGGTAATCTTCAAACAATTTGCTTCTAATTTAGATAAAGTACCAGGAAGGTATATCATGCAAACTCTACATGTGATGTTTGCCTATTAAACAATAGTTGTAATATTTATTTGCAAAACTTCCATTTTCTCTATACCTGTCCTACACTATTTAATTGTAACATCCCTGGCGGCGTGCTGACATGGCTTCCCATCTCACACCATGCAAGACCGCCGACTTACCCACCAATCCAGGCTGCACACTGTGTTCCTCTGCTGGCTGTGTGCATGTGTCTTGGCTGCTTGTTGAGGGCGACAGCGGCAGCACTTCCTGATTTTTAAAGGAACAGTGCACGCATTCCTAATGTGTCCCCAGTCCTGTATCTGACCCATCTCGTCTCTGGCCCGTCCAGTCCTGTCTATGGTCCGTCCTATTCCTGTCTCTGGCCCGTCCTGTATCTCTGGCCCGTCCTGTATCTGTACCGTCCCGTATCTGCCCCATCCCATATCTGCCCCATCCCGTAACTGGCCTGTCCCGTATCTGGCTCGTCCCGTATCTGGCCCGTCCTGTTCCGTATCTGTTCCATCTCGTCATGTATCTGGCCCGTCCCGTCATGTACCTGGCCCGTGCCGTCCCATTTCTGGCCCGTACCATCCCGTATTTGGCCCGTCCTGTCCTATCTCTGGCTCGTCCTGTCTCTGGCCCATCTTGTCTTGCCTCTGGCCCGTCTTGTCCTGTTTCTGGCCCGTCCCGTCCTGTCTCTGGCCCGACCCGTCCTGTCCTGCCTCTGACCCGTCCGGTACTGCAGTGGCCCGTCCCTGGCCCATCCTGTATCTGCCCCATCCTGTATCTGGCCCGCCTCGTCTCTGGCCTGTCCCGTCCTGTATATGTCCCGTCCGGTCTCTGGCCCGCCCCGTCGGTCTCTGGCCCGTCCCATCCGGTCTCTGGCCCGTCCCATCCGGTCTTTGGCCCGTCCCATCTGGTCTTTGGCCCGTGCCGTCCTCTGTGCTTTAAATTAAGGTGAGCTCAATAGTTAGAAAAATATGATACTTTCCATAAATTATTAGCAAAATGTTTAAATGACACCTATCAAAAAACAGCCTCCTCCATATCCCCTCAAGCTGTCCTATCCATCACCAAGATAGGTGCATTTTCTGCCATTTAGGTAGAAGTAATCTTCAAACAATTTGCTTCTAATTTAGATAAAGTACTAGGAAGGTATATCATGCAAACTCTACATGTGATGTTTGCCTATTAAACAATAGTTGTAATATTTATTTGCAAAACTTCCATTTTCTCTATGCCTGTCCTACACTATTTAATTGTAACATCCCTGGCGGCGTGCTGGCATGGCTTCCCATCTCACACCATGCAAGACCGCCGACTTACCCACCAATGCAGGCTGCGCACTATGTTCCTATGCTGGCTGTGTACATGTGTCTTGGCTGCTTGTTGAGGGCGGAAGCGGCAGCACTTCCTGATTCTTAAAGGAACAGTGCACGCATTCCTAATGTGTCCCCAGTCCTGTATCTGATCCATCCCGTCTCTGGCCCGTCCCGTCTCTGGCCGTCCCGTTCTGTCTCTGGCCCATCCCAGCCTGTCCCTGGCCCCTCCCATCCTGTCTATGGCCCGTCCTGTAATGTCTAACCCGCCCCGTCCCGTATCTGGTCCGTCCAGTCCCATATCTGACCCATTTGGTCCCGTATCTGACCATCCCGTCCCGTATCTGGCTATCCCTTATCTGGCCCATCTCATCACGTATCTGGCCCGCCTCATCCTTTCCCGTCTCTGGCACTTCCTGTCCCGTATCTGACCCAACCAGTCCCTATCTGGCCCGTCCCGTATGTGGCCAGGCCCATTCAGTATCTGGCCCGTCCCGTATCTGGCCATCTCATATCTGGCCCATCCCATCCTGTCCATGGCTCATCCCATATCTAGCATGTCCTGTCCCATATCTGGCCCGTCCCGTATCTGGCCCATGTCGTCCTGTATCTGGCTCGTCCCATATTTTGCCCGTACCGTCCTGTATCTGGCCTGTCCCGTACTGTATCTGGGCCATCCCGTCCAGTCTCTGGCCTCTCTTTTCCTGTATCTGGACCGTCCCGTCCGGTCTCTGGCCTGTCCGATAAAGTATAGCTTGTCCCGTCCTGTTTCTGGCCCGTCCCGTCCTGTCTCTGACTCATCCTGTCCTGTTTCTGGCCCGTCCCGTCCTATCTCTGGCTCGTCCCGTCCTGTATCTGGCCCGTCCCATCTCGTATCTGGCCCGTCCCGCATCTGGCCTGTCCTGTCCTGTATCTGGCCTGTCCCTTCCTGTATCTGGCCAGTCCCTTCCCATCTCGTCCTGTCTCTGGCCTGCCCCGTCCTGTCTATGGTATGGCCCGTCCGATGCTATCTCTGGCCTGTCCAATCCTGTCTCTTGCCCGTCCCATCTCTGGTCCGTCCCGTCCTGTATTTGGCCTGTCTCGTCCTGTCTCTGGCCCGACCTGTCCTGTCCTGCCTTTGGCCAGTCCCGTTCTGCTCTGGCCCGTCCCGTCCCTGGACCGTCCTGTATCTGGACCGTCCCATCCTGTATCTGGTCGCCCCGTCTCTAGCCCGTCCCGTCCTGTCTCTGGCACGCCTCGGTCCGTGCTATCTCCGGCCAGTCTCATCCTGTATTTGGTCCGTCCCGTCCTGTCTATAACCCGTCTCGTCCTGTCTCTGGCGTGTCCCGTCCGGTCCTGTCTCTGGCCCGTCCTGTATCTGGCCCGTCCTGTGTCTGGCTCATCCCGTATCTTTCCTGTCCCGTCCTGTATCTGGCCCATCCCATTAAAGGTAGTATTATCAAATCCTCCACAAATTTACACCTCCAGGAAATTTAACCTGGGGTGTGTTTTAAATTAAGGTGAGTTTAATAGTTAGAAAAATATGATACTTTCCATAAATTATTAGCAAAATGTTTAAATGACACCTATCAAAAAACAGCCTCCTCCATATCCCCTCAAGCTGTCCTATCCATCACCAAGATAGGTGCATTTTCTGCCATTTAGGTAGAAGTAATCTTCAAACAATTTGCTTCTAATTTAGATAAAGTACTAGGAAGGTATATCATGCAAACTCTACATGTGATGTTTGCCTATTAAACAATAGTTGTAATATTTATTTGCAAAACTTCCATTTTCTGTACACCTGACCTACACTACTTAATTGTAACATCCCTGGTGGCGTGCTGGCATGGCTTCCCATCTCACACCATGCAAGACCGCCGACTTACCCACCAATGCAGGCTGCGCACTATGTTCCTATGTGGGCTGTGTGCATGTGTCTTGGCTGCTTGTTGAGGGCGGCAGCGGCAGCACTTCCTGATTCTTAAAGGAACAGTGCACGCATTCCTTTTGTATCCCCAGTCCTGTATCTGACCAGTCCCGTGTCTGGCCTGTGAGGTCCTGTCTCTGGCCCGTCCCAGCCTGTCCCTGGCCCCATCCATCCTGTCTATGACCCGTTATGTAATGTCTAACCCGCCCAGTCCTGTATCTGGTCCGTCCAGTCGCATATCTGACCCGTTTAGTCCCGTATCTGACCATCCCGTCCCGTATCTGGCTTTCCCTTATCTAGCCCATCTCATCCCGTATCTGCCCCGCATCGTCCCTTCCCATCTGTGGCACGTCCTGTCCCGTATCTGACCATACCAGTCCCTATCTGGCCCGTCCCGTATGTGGCCAGGCCCTTTCAGTATCTGGCCCGTCCCGTATCTGGCCATCTCGTATCAGCCCCATCCCATCCTGTCCATGGCTCATCCCATATCTAGCCTCTCCTGTCCCATATCTGGCTCGTCCCGTATCTGGCCCATGTCGTCCTGTATCTGGCCCGTCCCATATTTGGCCCGTACCGTCCTGTATCTGGCCTGTCCCGTAGTGTATCTGGGCCATCCTGTCCTGTCTCTGGCCCGTCTTTTCCTGTATCTGGACCGTCTGGTCTCTGTTCCGTCCCATAATGTATAGCTTGTCCCGTCCTGTTTCTGGCCCGTCCCGTCCGGTCTCTGGCTCGTCCTGTCCTGTATCTGGCACGTCCCGTACCGTCTCTGGCCCGTCCCATCCTGTCTATTTCCCGTCCCATAATGTATAGCTCGTCCAGTCCTGTTTCTGGCCCGTCCCGTCCTATCTCCGGCTCGTCCCGTCTTGTATCTGGCCCGTCCCATCTCGTATCTGGCCCGTCCCGCATCTGGCCTGTCTTGTCCCTTATCTGGCCAGTCCCTTCCTGTATCTGGCCAGTACCTTCCCATCTCATCCTGTCTCTGGCCCGTCCGATCCTGTCTCAGGCCTGGTCAGTCCTGTCTCTGGCCCGACCGATGCTATCTCTGGCCTGTCCAATCGTGTCTCTTGCCCGTCCCATCTCTGGTCCGTCCCGTCCTGTCTTTGGCCCTTCCCGTCCTGTCTCTGGCCCGTCCCGTCCTCTCTCTTGCCCGTCCCGTCCTGTCTCTGGCTCGACCGATCCTGTCCTGCCTCAGGCCAGTCCCATCCCGCTCTGGCCAGTCCAGGCCCTGGACGGTCCTGTATCTGGACCGCCCCGTCCTGTATCTGGTCGCCCCGTCTCTAGCACGTCCCGTCTTGTCTCTGGCATGCCTCGCTCCGTCCTATCTTCGGCCAGTCTAATCCTGTATCTGGTCGCCCCGTCTCTGGCCCGTCCCGTCCTTTTTCAAGCACGGCCCGTCCGGTCCTATCTTTGGCCTGTCCTGTATCTGGCCCATTCCGTCACGTATCTGGCCTGTCACGTCCTGTATCTGGCCCATCCCACTAAAGGTAGTATTATCAAATCCTCCACAAATTTACAACTCCAGGAAATTTAACCTGGGGTGTGTTTTAAATTAAGTTGAGTTCAATAGTTAGAATAATATGATACTTTCCATAAATTATTAGCAAAATGTTTAAATGACACCTATCAAAAAACAGCCTCCTCCATATCCCCTCAAGCTGTCCTATCCATCACCAAGATAGGTGCATTTTCTGCCATTTAGGCAGAAGTAATCTTCAATTTGCCTCTAATTTAGATAAAGTACTAGGAAGGTATATCATGCAAACTTTACATGTGATGTTTGCCTATTAAATAATAGTTGTAATATTTATTTGCAAAACTTCCATTTTCTCTACACCTGACCTACACTACTTAATTGTAACATCACTGGCGGCAAGCTGGCATGGCTTCCCATCTCCCACCATGCAAGACAGCCGACTTACCCACCAATGCAGGCTGCGCACTATGTTCCTATGCTGGCTGTGTACATGTGTCTTGGCTGCTTGTTGAGGGCGGCAGCGGCAGCACTTCCTGATTCTTAAAGGAACAGTGCACGCATTCCTAATGTGTCCCCAGTCCTGTATCTGACCCATCCCGTCTCTGGCCCGTCCCGTCTCTGGCCCGTCCCGTCCTGTCTCTGGCCTGTCCCAGCCTGTCTCTGGCCCGACCGGTGCTATCTCTGGCCTGTCCAATCCTGTCTCTTGCCCGTCCCATCTCTGGTCCGTCCCGTCCTGTCTTTGGCCCTTCCCGTCCTATCTCTGGCCCGTCCCGTCCTCTCTTTGGCCCGTCCCGTCCTCTCTCTTGCCCGTCCCGTCCTGTCTCTGGCCAGACCGGTCCTGTCCTGCCTCAGGCCAGTCCCATCCTGCTCTGGCCAGTCCCGTCCCTGGACCGTCCTGTATCTGGACCGCCCCGTCCTGTATCTGGTCGCCCCGTCTCTAGCAGGTCCCGTCCTGTCTCTGGCACGCCTCGGTCCGTCCTATCTTCGGCCAGTCTCATTCTGTCTTTGGCCCATCCCGTCCCGTCTGTCTCTGGCCCGTCCCGTATCTGGCCCATCCAGTATCTGGCCTGTCCCGTCCTGTATCTGGCCCGTCCCGTCATGTATCTGGGCTGTCCCATAGCTGGCCCATACCATCCCATATCTGGCTCGTCACGTTTCTGGCCCATCCCGTCATGTATCTGGCCCGTCCCATCCTGTCTATGGCCCGATTTGTCCTGTCTATGGCCTGTCCCGTAATGTCTCTAGCACATTCCGTCCTGTCTCTGGCCCATCCCGTCCTGTATCTGGTCGGTCCCGTCCTGTATCTGGCCCGTCCCATCCTGAATCTGGCCAGTCCTGTCTATGGCCCGTCCGATAATGTATAGGTTGTCCCGTCCTGTTTCTGGCCAGTCCCGTACTATCTCTGGCTCGTCTTGTCCTGTATCTGGCCCGTCCCGTCCATTTCCCGTCCCATAATGTATAGCTCGTCCCGTCCTGTTTCTGGCCCGTCCCATCCTATCTCTGCCTTGTCCCGTCCTATATCTGGCGCGTCCCGTCTCGTATCTGGCCCGTCCCGCATCTGGCCTGTCCTGTCCCGTATCTGGCCTGTCCCTTCCTGTATCTGGCCAGTCCCTTCCCATCTCGTCCTGTCGCTGGCCTGTTCCGTCCTGTCTCTGGCCCGTCCGGTGCTATCTCTGGCCTGTCCAATCCTGTCTCTTGCCGGTCCCGTCTCTGGCCCATCCCTTCCTGTCTCTGGCCCAGGTCTGGCCCGTCTCATCCCGTATCTGGCCCATCCCGTCCAGTATCTGACCCGTTCCATATCTGGCCAGTCTCGTATCTGGCACGTCCTGCCCCTGGCCCGGCCTGTCCCGTATCTGGCCCGTCCTGTATCTGGCCTGTCCAGTATCTGGCCCGTCCCGCATCTGACCCGTCCCGTATCTGGCCCGTCCCATCCCGTATCTGGTCCGTACCGTCCTGTATCTGGCCCATCCCGTCATGTATCTGGGCTGTCGCATATCTGGCCAATACCGTCCCATATCTGGCTCGTCATGTTTCTGGCCCATCCCGTCATGTATCTGGCCCATCCCATCCTGTCTCTGGCCCGACCCGTCCTGTCTATGGCCCATCCCGTAATGTCTCTAGCACATTCCGTCTTGTCTCTGGCCCATCCCGTCCTGCATCGGTTCGGTCCAGTCCTGTATCTGGCCCATCCCGTCCTGAATCTAGCCCATCCCGTATCTGGCTTGTCCCTTCCTGTATCTGGCATGTCCTATCCTGTCCTGTCTCTGGCCCATTCCGTCTTGAATCTGGCCCGTGCCGTATCTGGCCCGTCCCTTCCTGTATCTGGCCCGTCCCGTCCTTTCTCTGGCCTGACCGGTCCTGTCCTGACTCTGGCCAGTCCAGTGCTGCTCTGGTCCGTCCCTTCCCTGGCCCGTCCTGTATCTGGACCGTCCCATTCTGTATCTAGTCGCCCCGTCCCGTATCTGGTCTGTCCAGTCCCATATCTGACCCGTTTAGTGCCGTATCTGACCATCCCGTCCCGTATCTGGCTTTCCCTTATCTGGCCCATCTCATCCCGTATCTGGCCTGCCTTGCCCCTTCCCAACTCTGGCACGTCCTGTCCCGTGTCTGACCCAACCAGTCCCTATCTGGCCCGTCCCGTATGTGGCCAGGCCCATTCAGTATCTGGCCTGTCCCGTATCTGGCCATCTCGTATCTGGCCCATCCCATCCTGTCCATGGCTCATCCCATATCCAGCCTGTCCTGTCCCATATCTGGCCCGTCCTGTATCTTGCCCATGTTGTCCTGTATCTGGCCCGTCCTATATTTGGCCTGTGCCGTCCTGTATCGGGACTGTCCCGTACTGTATCAGGACCGTCCCGTCCGGTCTCTGGCCCATCCCATAATGTATAGCTTGTCTCGTCCTGTTTCTGGCCCGTCCCTTCCTGTATCTGGCCCGTCCTCTCTTTGACCCGTCCCGTCCTCTATCTTGCCCGCCCCCTCCTGTCTCTGGCCCGACCGGTCTTGTCCTGTCTCTGACCAGTCTCGTCCTGCTCTGGCCCGTCCCGTCCCTGGACTGTCCTGTATCTGGACCGTCCCGTCCTGTATCTGTCGCCCCGTCTCTAGCCCGTCCCGTCCTGTCTCTGGTACGCCTCAGTCCATAATATCTCCGGCCAGTCTCATCCTGTCTTTCGCCTGTCCCGTCCTGTCTCTGGCCCGTCTCGTCATGTCTCTGGCGTGTGCCGTCCGGTCCTGTATCTGGCCCATTCCGTATCTTGTCTGTCCCGTCCTGTATCTGGCCCACCCCATTAAAAGTAGTATTATCAAATCCTCCACAAATTTACACACAAAGGAACTTTAGCCTGGGGTGTGTTTTAAATTAAGGTGAGTTCAATAGTTAGAAAAATATGATACTTTCCATAAATTATTAGCAAAATGTTTAAATGACACCTATCAAAAAACAGCCTCCTCCATATCCCCTCAAGCTGTCCTATCCATCACCAAGATAGGTGCATTTTCTGCTATTTAGGTAGAAGTAATCTTCAAACAATTTGCTTCTAATTTAGATAAAGTACTAAGAAGGTATATCATGCAAACTCTACATGTGACGTTTGCCTATTAAACAATAGTTGTAATATTTATTTGCAAAACTTCCATTTTCTGTACACCTGACCTACACTACTTAATTGTAACATCCCTGGTGGCGTGCTGGCATGGCTTCCCATCTCACACCATGCAAGACCGCCGACTTACCCACCAATGCAGGCTGCGCACTATGTTCCTATGTGGGCTGTGTGCATGTGTCTTGGCTGCTTTTTGAGGGCGGCAGCGGCAGCACTTCCTGATTCTTAAAGGAACAGTGCACGCATTCCTTTTGTATCCCCAGTCCTGTATCTGACCCGTCCCGTGTCTGGCCTGTCCGGTCCTGTCTCTGGCCCGTCCCAGCCTGTCCCTGGCCCCATCCATCCTGTCTATGACCCGTTCTGTAATGTCTAACCCGCCCCGTCCCGTATCTGGTCCGTCCAGTCGCATATCTGACCTGTTTAGTCCCGTATCTGACCATCCCGTCCCGTATCTGGCTTTCCCTTATCTAGCCCATCTCATCCCGTATCTGGCCCGCATCGTCCCTTCCCATCTGTGGCACGTCCTGTCCCGTATCTGACCATACCAGTCCCTATCTGGCCCGTCCCGTATGTGGCCAGGCCCATTCAGTATCTGGCCAGTCCCGTATCTGGCCATCTCGTATCAGCCCCATCCCATCCTGTCCATGGCTCATCCCATATCTAGCCTCTCCTGTCCCATATCTGGCTCGTCCCGTATCTGGCCCATGTCGTCCTGTATCTGGCCCGTCCCATATTTGGCCCGTACCGTCCTGTATCTGGCCTGTCCCGTAGTGTATCTGGGCCATCCTGTCCTGTCTCTGGCCCGTCTTTTCCTGTATCTGGACCGTCTGGTCTCTGTCCCGTCCCATAATGTATAGCTTGTCCCGTCCTGTTTCTGGCCCGTCCCGTCCGGTCTCTGGCTCGTCCTGTCCTGTATCTGGCACGTCCCGTACCGTCTCTGGTCCGTCCCATCCTGTCTATTTCCCGTCCCATAATGTATAGCTCGTCCAGTCCTGTTTCTGGCCCGTCCCGTCCTATCTCCGGCTCGTCCCGTCCTATCTCCGGCTCGTCCCGTCTTGTATCTGGCCCGTCCCATCTCGTATCTGGCCCGTCCCGCATCTGGCCTGTCTTGTCCCTTATCTGGCCAGTCCCTTCCTGTATCTGGCCAGTACCTTCCCATCTCATCCTGTCTCTGGCCCGTCCGATCCTGTCTCAGGCCTGGTCAGTCCTGTCTCTGGCCCGACCGATGCTATCTCTGGCCTGTCCAATCCTGTCTCTTGCCCGTCCCATCTCTGGTCCGTCCCGTCCTGTCTTTGGCCCTTCCCGTCCTGTCTCTGGCCCGTCCCGTCCTCTCTCTTGCCCGTCCCGTCCTGTCTCTGGCTCGACCGATCCTGTCTCTGGCCCGACCGGTCCTGTCCTGCCTCAGGCCAGTCCCATCCTGCTCTGGCCAGTCCCGTCCCTGGACCGTCCTGTATCTGGACCGCCCCGTCCTGTATCTGGTCGCCCCGTCTCTAGCAGGTCCCGTCCTATCTCTAGCACGCCTCGGTCCGTCCTATCTTCGGCCAGTCTCATCCTGTCTTTGGCCCGTCCCGTCCCGTCTGTCTCTGGCAAGTCCGGTCCTGTCTCTGGCCCGTCCCGTATCTTGCCCATCCAGTATCTGGCCTGTCCCGTCCTGTATCTGGCCCATCCCGTCATGTATCTGGGCTGTCCCATAGCTGGCCCATACCATCCCATATCCGGCTCGTCACATTTCTGGCCCATCCCGTCATGTATCTGGCCCGTCCCATCCTGTCTATGGCCCGATTTGTCCTGTCTATGGCCTGTCCCGTAATGTCTCTAGCACATTCCGTCCTGTCTCTGGCCCATCCCGTCCTGTATCTGGTTGGTCCCGTCCTGTATCTGGCCCGTCCCATCCTGAATCTGGCCCGTCCTGTCTATGGCCCGTCCGATAATGTATAGCTTGTCCCGTCCTGTTTCTGGCCAGTCCCGTGCTATCTCTGGCTCGTCTTGTCCTGTATCTGGCCCGTCCCATCCATTTCCCGTCCCATAATGTATAGCTCGTCCCATCCTGTTTCTGGCCCGTCCCATCCTATCTCTGCCTTGTCCCGTCCTATATCTGGCGCGTCCCGTCTCGTATCTGGCCCGTCCCGCATCTGGCCTGTCCTGTCCCGTATCTGGCCTGTCTCTTCCTGTATCTGGCCAGTCCCTTCCCATCTCGTCCTGTCGCTGGCCTGTTCCGTCCTGTCTCTGGCCCGTCCGGTGCTATCTCTGGCCTGTCCAATCCTGTCTCTTGCCGATCCCGTCTCTGGCCCATCCCTTCCTGTCTCTGGCCCAGGTCTGGCCCGTCTCATCCCGTATCTGGCCCATCCCGTCCAGTATCTGACCCGTTCCATATCTGGCCAGTCTCGTATCTGGCACGTCCTGTCCCTGGCCCGGACTGTCCCGTATCTGGCCCGTCCTGTATCTGGCCTGTCCAGTATCTGGCCCGTCCCGCATCTGACCAGTCCCGTATCTGGCCCGTCCCATCCCGTATCGGGTCCGTACCGTCCTGTATCTGGCCCATCCCGTCATGTATCTGGGCTGTCGCATATCTGGCCAATACCGTCCCATATCTGGCTCGTCACGTTTCTAGCCCATCCCGTCATGTATCTGGCCCATCCCATCCTGTCTTTGGCCCGACCCGTCCTGTCTATGGCCCATCCCGTAATGTCTCTAGCACATTCAGTCTTGTTTCTGGCCCATCCCGTCCTGCATCGGTTCGGTCCAGTCCTGTATCTGGCCCGTCCCGTCCTGAATCTAGCCCATCCCGTATCTGGCTCATCCCTTCCTGTATCTGGCCCGTCCTATCCTGTCCTGTCTCTGGCCCATTAAGTCTTGAATCTGGCCCGTGCCGTATCTGGACCGTCCCTTCCTGTATCTGGCCCTTCCCGTCCTTTCTCTGGCCTGACCGGTCCTGTCCTGACTCTGGCCAGTCCAGTGCTGCTCTGGTCCGTCCCTTCCCTGGCCCGTCCTGTATCTGGACCGTCCCATTCTGTATCTAGTCGCCCCGTCCCGTATCTGGTCTGTCCAGTTCCATATCTGACCCGTTTAGTGCCGTATCTGACCATCCCGTCCCGTATCTGGCTTTCCCTTATCTGGCCCATCTCATCCCGTATCTGGCCTGCCTTGCCCCTTCCCAACTCTGGCACGTCCTGTCCCGTGTCTGACCCAACCAGTCCCTATCTGGCCCGTCCCGTATGTGGCCAGGCCCATTCAGTATCTGGCCTGTCCCGTATCTGGCCATCTCGTATCTGGCCCATCCCATCCTGTCCATGGCTCATCCCATATCCAGCCTGTCCTGTCCCATATCTGGCCCGTCTTGTATCTTGCCCATGTTGTCCTGTATCTGGCCCGTCCTATATTTGGCCCGTACCGTCCTGTATCGGGTCTGTCCCGTACTGTATCTGGACCGTCCCGTCTGGTCTCTGGCCCATCCCATAATGTATAGCTTGTGCCGTCCTGTTTCTGGCCCGTCCCTTCCTGTATCTGGCCCGTCCCGTCCTCTCTTTGACCCGTCCCATCCTCTATCTTGCCCGTCCCCTCCTGTCTCTGGCCCGACCGGTCCTGTCCTGTCTCTGACCAGTCTCGTCCTGCTCTGGCCCGTCCCGTCCCTGGACTGTCCTGTATCTGGACCGTCCCGTCCTGTATCTGTCGCCCTGTCTCTAGCCCGTCCCGTCCTGTCTCTGGTACGCCTCAGTCCATAATATCTCCGGCCAGTCTCATCCTGTCTTTCGCCTGTCCCGTCCTGTCTCTGGCCCGTCTCGTCATGTCTCTGGCGTGTGCCGTCCGGTCCTGTCTCTGGCCCGTCCTGTATCTGGCCAATTCCGTATCTTGTCTGTCCCGTCCTGTATCTGGCCCACCCCATTAAAGGTAGTATTATCAAATCCTCCACAAATTTACACATAAAGGAACTTTAGCCTGGGGTGTGTTTTAAATTAAGGTGAGTTCAATAGTTAGAAAAATATGATACTTTCCATAAATTATTAGCAAAATGTTTAAATGACACCTATCAAAAAACAGCCTCCTCCATATCCCCTCAAGCTGTCCTATCCATCACCAAGATAGGTGCATTTTCTGCCATTTAGGTAGAAGTAATCTTCAAACAATTTGCTTCTAATTTAGATAAAGTACTAGGAAGGTATATCATGCAAACTCTACATGTGATGTTTGCCTATTAAACAATAGTTGTAATATTTATTTGCAAAACTTCCATTTTCTGTACACCTGACCTACACTACTTAATTGTAACATCCCTGGTGGCGTGCTGGCATGGCTTCCCATCTCACACCATGCAAGACCGCCGACTTACCCACCAATGCAGGTTGCGCACTATGTTCCTATGTGGGCTGTGTGCATGTGTCTTGGCTGCTGTTTGAGGGCGGCAGCGGCAGCACTTCCTGATTCTTAAAGGAACAGTGCACGCATTCCTTTTGTATCCCCAGTCCTGTATCTGACCCGTCCCGTGTCTGGCCTGTCCGGTCCTGTCTCTGGCCCGTCCCAGCCTGTCCCTGGCCCCATCCATCCTGTCTATGACCCGTTCTGTAATGTCTAACCCGCCCCGTCCCGTATCTGGTCCGTCCAGTCGCATATCTGACCCGTTTAGTCCCGTATCTGACCATCCCGTCCCGTATCTGGCTTTCCCTTATCTAGCCCATCTCATCCCGTATCTGGCCCGCATCGTCCCTTCCCATCTGTGGCACGTCCTGTCCCGTATCTGACCATACCAGTCCCTATCTGGATCGTCCCGTATGTGGCCAGGCCCATTCAGTATCTGGCCCGTCCCGTATCTGGCCATCTCGTAAGAGCCCCATCCCATCCTGTCCATGGCTCATCCCATATCTAGCCTCTCCTGTCCCATATCTGGCTCATCCCGTATCTGGCCCATGTCGTCCTGTATCTGGCCCGTCCCATATTTGGCCCGTACCGTCCTGTATCTGGCCTGTCCCGTAGTGTATCTGGGCCATCCTGTCCTGTCTCTGGCCCGTCTTTTCCAGTATCTGGACCGTCTGGTTTCTGTCCCGTCCCATAATGTATAGCTTGTCCCGTCCTGTTTCTGGCCCGTCCCGTCCGGTCTCTGGCTCGTCCTGTCCTGTATCTGGCACGTCCCGTACCGTCTCTGGCCCGTCCCATCCTGTCTATTTCCCGTCCCATAATGTATAGCTCGTCCAGTCCTGTTTCTGGCCCGTCCCGTCCTATCTCCGGCTCGTCCCGTCTTGTATCTGGCCCGTCCCATCTCGTATCTTGCCCGTCCCTCATGTGGCCTGTCTTGTCCCTTATCTGGCCAGTCCCTTCCTGTATCTGGCCAGTACCTTCCCATCTCATCCTGTCTCTGGCCCGTCCGATCCTGTCTCAGGCCTGGTCAGTCCTGTCTCTGGCCCGACCGATGCTATCTCTGGCCTGTCCAATCCTGTCTCTTGCCTGTCCCATCTCTGGTCCATCCCGTCCTGTCTCTGGCCCGTCCCGTCCTCTCTCTTGCCCGTCCCGTCCTGTCTCTGGCTCGACCGATCCTGTCCTGCCTCAGGCCAGTCCCATCCTGCTCTGGCCAGTCCCGTCCCTGGACGGTCCTGTATCTGGACCGCCCCGTCCTGTATCTGGTCGCCCCGTCTCTAGCACGTCCCGTCCTGTCTCTGGCATGCCTCGCTCCGTCCAATCTTCGGCCAGTCTCATCCTGTATCTGGTCGCCCCGTCTCTGGCCCGTCCCGTCCTTTTTCAGGCACGGCCCGTCCGGTCCTATCTTTGGCCTGTCCTGTATCTGGCCCATTCCGTCACGTATCTGGCCTGTCTCGTCCTGTATCTGGCCCATCCCACTAAAGGTAGTATTATCAAATCCTCCACAAATTTACAACTCCAGGAAATTTAACCTGGGGTGTGTTTTAAATTAAGGTGAGTTCAATAGTTAGAATAATATGATACTTTCCATAAATTATTAGCAAAATGTTTAAATGACACCTATCAAAAAACAGCCTCCTCCATATCCCCTGAAGCTGTCCTATCCATCACCAAGATAGGTGCATTTTCTGCCATTTAGGCAGAAGTAATCTTCAATTTGCTTTTAATTTAGATAAAGTACCAGGAAGGTATATCATGTAAACTCTACATGTGACGTTTGCCTATTAAATAATAGTTGTAATATTTATTTGCAAAACTTCCATTTTCTCTACACCTGACCTACACTACTTAATTGTAACATCACTGGCGGCGTGCTGGCATGGCTTCCAATCTCACACCATGCAAGACCGTCGACTTACCCACCAATGCAGGCTGAACACTATGTTCCTATGCTGGCTGTGTACATGTGTCTTGGCTGCTTGTTGAGGGCGGCAGCGGCAGCACTTCCTGATTCTTAAAGGAACAGTGCACCCATTCCTAATGTGTCCCCAGTCCTGTATCTGACCCATCCCGTCTCTGGCCCGTCCCGTCTCTGGCCCGTCCCGTCCTGTCTCTGGCCTGTCCCAGCCTGTCTCTGGCCCGACCGCTGCTATCTCTGGCCTGTCCAATCCTGTCTCTTGCCCGTCCCATCTCTGGTCCGTCCCGTCCTGTCTTTGGCCCTTCCCGTCCTGTCTCTGGCCCGTCCCGTCCTCTCTTTGGCCCGTCCCGTCCTCTCTCTTGCCTGTCCCGTCCTGTCTCTAGCCCGACCGGTCCTGTCCTGCCTCAGGCCAGTCCCATCCTGCTCTGGCCAGTCCCGTCCCTAGACCGTCCTGTATCTGGACCGCCCCATCCTGTATCTGGTCGCCCCGTCTCTAGCAGGTCCCGTCCTGTCTCTGGCACGCCTCGGTCCGTCCTATCTTCGGCCAGTCTCATCCTGTCTTTGGCCCGTCCCGTCCCGTCTGTCTCTGGCAAGTCCGGTCCTGTCTCTGGCCCGTCCCGTATCTGGCCCATCCAGTATCTGGCCTGTCCCGTCCTGTATCTGGCCCGTCCCGTCATGTATCTGGGCTGTCCCATAGCTGGCCCATACCATCCCATATCTGGCTCGTCACGTTTCTGGCCCATCCCGTCATGTATCTGGCCCATCCCATCCTGTCTTTGGCCCGATCCGTCCTGTCTATGGCCTGTCCCGTAATGTCTCTAGCACATTCCGTCCTGTCTCTGGCCCATCCCATCCTGTATCTGGTCGGTCCCGTCCTGTATCTGGCCCGTCCCATCCTGAATCTGGCCCGTCCTGTCTATGGCCCGTCCGATAATGGATAGCTTGTCCCGTCCTGTTTCTGAGCAGTCCTGTACTATCTCTGGCTCGTCTTGTCCTGTATCTGGCCCGTCCCGTCCATTTCCCGTCCCATAATGTATAGCTCTTCCCGTCCTGTTTCTGGCCCGTCCCATCCTATCTCTGCCTCGTCCCGTCCTATATCTGGCGCGTCCCGTCTCGTATCTGGCCCGTCCCGCAACTGGCCTGTCCTGTCCCGTATCTGGCCTGTCCCTTCCTGTATCTGGCAAGTCCCTTCCCATCTCGTCCTGTCGCTGGCCTGTCCCGTCCTGTCTCTGGCCCGTCCGGTGCTATCTCTGGCCTGTCCAATCCTGTCTCTTGCCCGTCCCGTCTCTGGCCCGTCCCGTCCAGTCTTTGGCCCATCCCGTCCTGTCTCTGGCCCATCCCTTCCTGTCTCTGGCCAGTCTCGTCCCGTATCTGGCTCGCCCGGTATCTGGCCCATCCCGTCTAGTATTTGGCACGTTCCATATCTGTCCTGTCCCGTATCTGGCCCATCCCGCATCTGACCCGTCCAGTATCTGGCCCATCCCATCCCGTATCTGGCCCGTCCCGTCATGTATCTGGGCTGTCCCATATCTGGCCCATACCGTCCCATATCTGACTCGTCACGTTTCTGGCCCATCCCGTCATGTATCTTGCCCGTCCCATCCTGTCTCTGGCCCGACCCGTCCTGTTTATGGCCTGTCCCGTAATGTCTCGAGCACATTACGTCCTGTCTTTGGCCCATCCCGTCCTGTATCTGGTCGGTCCCGTCCTGTATCTGGACCGTCCCGTCGTGAATCTGTCCCGTCCCGTATCTGGCCCATCCCTTCCTGTATCTGGCCCGTCCCATCACGTCCTATCTCTGGCCCATCCCGTGTTGAATCTGGCCCGTCCCGTCTCTGGCGCGTCCCATCCTATCTCTGGCCTGACCGGTCCTGTCCTGCCTCTGGCCAGTCCCTTCCTGCTCTGGTCCGTCCCGTCCCTGGCCCGTCCTGTATCTGAACCGTCCCGTCCTGTATCTGGTCGCCCCTTCTCTGGCCCGTCCCGTCCTTTCTCAGACACGTCCCGTTCGGTCCTGTCTCTGACCTATCCTGTATCTGGCCCATCCCGTCACATATCTGGCCTGTCCAGTCCTGTATCTGGCCCATCCCATTAAAGGTAGTATTATCAAAACCTCCACAAATTTACACCTCCAGGAAATTTAACCTGGGGTGTGTCTTAAATTAAGGTGAGTTTAATAGTTAGAAAAATATGATACTTTCCATAAATTATTAGCAAAATGTTTAAATGACACCTATCAAAAAACAGCCTCCTCCATATCCCCTCAAGCTGTCCTATCCATCACCAAGATAGGTGCATTTTCTGCCATTTAGGTAGAAGTAATCTTCAAATAATTTGCTCCTAATTTAGATAAAGTACCAGGAAGGTATATCATGCAAACTCTACATGTGATGTTTGCCTATTAAATAATAGTTGTAATATTTTTTTGCAAGACTTCCATTTTCTCTACACCTGACCTATACTACTTAATTGTAACATCCCTGGCGGCGTGCTGGCATGGCTTCCCATCTCACACCATACAAGACCACCGACTTACCCACCAATGCAGGCTACGCACTATGTTCCTATGCTGGCTGTGTGCATGTGTCTTGGCTGCTTGTTGAGGGCGGCAGCGACAGTACTTCCTGATTCTTAAAGGAAAAGTGCATGCATTCCAAATGTGTCCCTAGTCCTGTATATGACCCGTCCCGTCTCTGGCCCGTCCTGTCCAGTCTCTGGCCCATCCCTGGCCCCTCCCATCCTGTCTATGGCCTGTCCTGTAATGTCTAACCCGCCCTGTCCCGTATCTGGTCCGTCCAGTCCCATATCTGACCCGTTTAGTCCCGTGTCTGACCATCCCGTCCCGTATCTGGCTATCTCATGCCGTATCTAGCCCGCCTCATCCCTTCCCGTCTCTGGAAAGTCCTGTCCCGTATCTGACCCAACCAGTCCCTATCTGGCCGGTCGCAAATGTGGCAAGGCCCATTCAGTATCTGGCCCATCCCGTATCTGTCCATCTCGTATCTGGCCCACCCCATCCTGTCCATGGCCCATCGCATATCTAGCCTGTCCAGTCCCATATCTGGCCCGTCCCGTATCTGGCCCATGTCGTCCTGTATCTGGCCCGTCCCATATTTGGCCCGTACCGTCCTGTATCTGGCCTGTCCCGTACTGTATCTGGGGCATCCCGTCCTGTCTCTGGCCCCTCTTTTCCTGTATCTGGACCGTCCCATAATGTATAGCTTGTCCCGTCCTGTTTCTGGCCCGACCCCGTCCTGTCTCTGGCTCGTCCTGTCCTGTATCTGGCACGACCCATACCGTCTCTGGCCCATTCCATCCTGTCTATTTCTCGTCCCATAATGTATAGCTCGTCCAGTCCTGTTTCTGGCCCGTCCCGTCCTATCTCTGGCTCGTCCCGTCCTGTATCTGGCCCGTCCCATCTCGTATCTGGCCCGTCCCGCATGTGGCCTGTCCTGTCCCGTATCTGGCCTGTCCCTTCCTGTATCAGGCCAATCCCTTCCCATCTCGTCCTGTCTCTGGCCCATCCCGTCATGTCTCTGGCCAGGCCCGTTTGGTGCTGTCTCTGGACTGTCCAATCCTGTCTCTTGCCCGACCCATCTCTGGTCAGTCTCGTCCTGTCTTTGACCCGTCCTGTCCTGTCTCTGGCCCGTCCCGTCCTCTCTTTGGCCCTTCCTCTCTCTTGCCCGTCCTGTCCTGCCTCTGGCCAGTCCTGTCCTGCTCTGGCCCGTCCCATCCCTGGACCGTCCTGAATCCTGTATCTGGTCACCCCGTCTCTAGCACATCCCGTCCTGTCTCTGGCACGCCTCGGTCCGTCCTAACTCCGGCCAGTCTCATCCTGTCTTTGGCCCGTCCCGTCCTGTCTCTGGCCCGTCTCGTCCTGTCTCTGGCGTGTCCCGTCCAGTCCTGTCTCTGGCCCGTCTTGTATTTGGTCCGTCCCGTATCTGGCCTGTCCCGTCCGGTATCTGGCCCATCCCATTAAAGGTAGTATTATCAAATCCTCCACAAATTTAAACCTCCAGGAGATTTAACCTGGGGTGTGTTTTAAATTAAGGTGAGTTCAATAGTTAGAAAACTATGATACTTTCCATAAATTATTAGCAAAATGTTTAAATGACACCTATCAAAAAACAGCCTCCTCCATATCCCCTCAAGCTGTCCTATCCATCACCAAGATAGGTGCATTTTCTGCCATTTAGGTAGAAGTAATCTTCAAACAATTTGCTTCTAATTTAGATAAAGTACTAGGAAGGTATAGCATGCAAACTCTACATGTGATGTTTGCCTATTAAACAATAGTTGTAATATTTATTTGCAAAACTTCCACTTTCTCTACGCCTGACCTACACTACTTAATTGTAACATCCCTAGCGGCGTGCTGGCATGGCTTCCCATCTCACACCATGCAGACTGCGCACTATTTGGCCCATACCGTCCTGTATCTGGCCTGTCCCGTACTGTTTCTGGGCCATGCAGTCCTGTCTTTGGCCCGTCTTTTCCTGTATCTGTCCCCTTCAGTATTGTCTCTGGCCCGTCCCGTCCTTAATCTGGCCCGTCCTGCCTATGGCCGTCCCATAATGTATAGCTTGTCCCGTCCTGTTTCTGGCCGGTCCCGTACTGTCTCTGGCTCGTCTTGTCCTGTATCTGGCCCGTCGCGTACCCTCTCTGGCCCATCCCGTCCTGTCTATTTCCCGTCCCATAATGTATAGCTCGTCCCGTCCTGTTTCTGGCCCGTCCCATCCTATCTCTGCCTCGTCCCGTCCTATATCTGGCCCGTCCCGTCTCGTATCTGGCCCGTCCCGCATCTGGCCTGTCCTGTCCCGTATCTGGCCTGTCCCTTCCTTATCTGGCTACTCCCTTCCCATCTCGTCCTGTCTCTGGCCTGTCCCGTCCTGTCTCTGGCCCGTCCGGTGCTATCTCTGGCATGTCCAATCCTGTCTCTTGCCCGTCCCGTCTCTGGCCCGTCCCGTCCAGTCTTTGGCCTGTCCAGTCATGTCTGTTGCCCATCCCTTCCTGTCTCGGGCCCAGCTCTGGCCCGTCTCATCCCGTATCTGGCCCGCTCTGTATCTGGCCCATCCCGTTCACTATCTGGCCCGTTCCATATCTGGCCTGTCCCGTATCTCGCACGTCCTGTCCCTGGCCCGGCCTGTCCCGTATCTGGCCCGTCCTGGATCTGGCCTGTCCCGTATCTGGCCCATCCCGCATCTGACCCGTCACGTATCTGGCCCGTCCTGTCCCGTATCTGGTCCGTACCGTCCTAAATCTGGCCCGTCCCGTCATGTATCTGGGCTGTCCCATATCTGGCCCATACCGTCCCATATCTGTCTCGTCACGTTTCTGGCCCATCCCTTCCTGTATCTGGCCCGTCCCATCCTGTCCTGTCTCTGGCCCATCCTGTCTTGAATCTGGCCCGTCCCGTATCTGGCCCGTCCCGACCTGTCTCTGGCCTGACTGGTCCTGTCCTGCCTCTGGCCAGTCGCGTCCAGCTCTGGTCCGTCCCGTCCCTGGCCCGTCCTGTATCTGGACCGTCCCGTCCTGTATCTGGTCGCCCCGACTATGGCCCGTCCCGTTCTTTCTCAGGCACGTCCCGTCCGGTCCGGTCTCTGGCCTGTCCTGCATATGGCCCATCCCGTCACGTATCTGGCCTGTCCCGTCCTGTATCTGGCCCACCCCATTAAAGGTAGTATTATCAAATCCTCCACAAATTTACACCTCCAGGAAATTTAACCTGGGGTGTGTTTTAAATTAAGGTGAGTTCAATAGTTAGAAAAATATGATACTTTCCATAAATTATTAGCAAAATGTTTAAATGACACCTATCAAAAAACAGCCTCCTCCATATCCCCTCAAGCTGTCCTATCCATCACCAAGATAGGTGCATTTTCTGCCATTTAGGTAGAAGTAATCTTCAAACAATTTGCTTCTAATTTAGATAAAGTACTAGGAAGGTATATCATGCAAACTCTACATGTGATGTTTGCCTATTAAACAATAGTTGTAATATTTATTTGCAAAACTTCCATTTTCTCTATGCTTGACCTACACTACTTCATTTTTTAGTACGTAGTGGAACATAATGACATGGCCTTCACCTATAGCATCCGTATAGCTCCTGAACTGGGCGCAATCAATCGGGCCTCAAGTACTTAAATTAATCTCAATATGTCTTCTAGAAAGACAGTCAGGCTTATAAAGTTTACTAGAAGAATATTAACATAATAGGCAAGAGTGTGACAACTTATCAATGCTAAAGGCACATCAAAAGAACCCAGCATGGTATACAGTGGTTGTGTGTATGTCTGTTTTTATGTGCGTTTGTGTATATACATATATATATATATATATATATATATATATATATATATATATATATATGTGTGCGTGTGTGAGTGTACATAGTGGAGCTGTATGTGTATATATGAGACATGTGTGTATATAGGAAAGCTATGTATGTGAATGTAGGAGAATTGTGTGTTTGTATGTAGCTGAGCTGTGTGCATGCTGCAGAGGTGTGTGTACGTATATAGCAGAGATGTGTGTATATAAGACAGCTGTGTGTAACTGAGCTGTGTGTATATATGCAGCAGAGCTGTGTGCATGCATAGCAGAGCTCAATGTGCATGTACTGTGCATTCAGCAGTGATGTGATTATGTGTTTGCTGCATAGAATACATATAAATTGCCTGCTGCAAAAGTATAAGAGTATAATACACATGCCGCAGAGAAACACTAACATTAGATCTCTATCCACTCTATTCTACCTTACAGCATTAAAGGTAGTATTATCAAATCCTCCACAAATTTACACATAAAGGAACTTTAACCTGGGGTGTGTTTTAAATTAAGGTGAGTTCAATAGTTAGAAAACTATGATACTTTCCATAAATTATTAGCAAAATGTTTAAATTACACCAATCAAAAAACAGCCTCCTCCATATCCCCTCAAGCTGTCCTATCCATCACCAAGATAGGTGCATTTTCTGCCATTTAGGTAGAAGTAATCTTCAAACAATTTGCTTCTGATTTAGATACAGGAGACAAGAAGAGACGGGCCAGAGACAGAACGGGACGGGCCAAAGACAGGATGAGACTGGCCGGAGATAGGACGGACCGAGGCGTGCCAGAGACAGGAAGGGATGGGCTAGAGACAGGGCGACCAGATACAGGATGCGACGGTCCAGATACAGGACGGGCCAGAGACGGGACGGGCCAGAGCAGGACGGAACTGGCCAGAGGCAGGACAGGACCGGTATGTCCAGAGACAGGACGGGACGGGCAAGAGACAGGACGGGACGGGTCAAAGAGAGGACGAGACAGGTCAGAGACAGGATGGGACAGCCAAAGACAGGACGGGATGGACTAGAGATGGGACAGGCAAGAGACAGGATTGGACAGGCCAGAGATAGCACCAGAAGGGCCAGAGACAGGACGGGACACGCCAGAGACAGGACGAGATGGGAAGAGACTGGCCAGATACGGGACAGGACAGGCCAGATGCGGGACGGGCCAGATATAGGACGGGACGAGGCAGAGATAGGATGAGCCTGTCCCGTCCTGTATCTGGCCCATCCCTTCCTGTCTCTGGCCCAGCTCGGGCCCGTCTCGTCCCGTATCTGACCTGCCCTGTATCTGGCCCATCCCGTCCAGTATCTGGCACGTTCCATATCTGGCCTTTCCCGTATCTGGCATGTCCTGTCCCTGGCCCAGCCTGTCCCGTATCTGGCCCGTCCTGTATCTGGCCCATCCCGTCACGTATCTGTCCCGTTCCATATCTGGCCTGTCCCATATCTGGCACGTCCTGGCCCTGCCTTTCCCGTATCTGGCATGTCCTGTCCCTGGCCCAGCTTGTCCCGTATCTGGCCCGTCCTGTATCTGGCCCATCCCGTCACGTATCTGGCCTGTCCCGTCCTGTATCTGGCCCATCCCATTAAAGGTAGCATTATCAATTCCTCCACAAATTTACACCTCCAGGATTTTTAACCTGGGGTGTGTTTTAAATTAAGGCGAGTTCAATAGTTAGAAAACTATGATACTTTCCATAAATTATTAGCAAAATGTTTAAATTACACCAATCAAAAAACAGCCTCCTCCATATCCCCTCAAGCTGTCCTATCCATCACCAAGATAGGTGCATTTTCTGCCATTTAGGTAGAAGTAATCTTCAAACAATTTGCTTCTGATTTAGATAAAGTACCAGGAAAGTATATCATGCAAACTCAACATGTGATGTTTGCCTATTAAATAATAGTTGTAATATTTATTGGCAAAACTTACATTTTCTCTACGCCTGACCTACACTACTTAATTGTAACATCCCTGGCCAGTCAAATCCTGTCTATTTCCCGTCCCATAATGTATAGCTCGTCCAGTCCTGTTTCTGGCCCGTCCCGTTTTATCTCTGGCTCGTCCCGTCCTGTATCTGACCCGTCCCATCTCGTTTCTGGCACGTCCCGCATCTGGCCTGTCCTTTCCCGTATCTGGCCTGTCTCTTCCTGTATCTGGCCAGTCCCTTCCCATCTCGTCCTGTCTCTGGCCCGTCCGGTCCTTTCTCTGGCCTGTCCCGTCCTGTCTCTGGCCCATCCGGTGCTATCTCTGGCCTGTCCAATCCTGTCTCTTGCCCGTCCCATCTCTGGTCCGTCCCATCCTGTCTTTGGCCCTTCCTGTCCAGTCTCTGGCCCGTCCCGTCCTCTCTTTGGCCCGTCACGCCCTCTCTCTTGCCCGTCCCGTCCTGTCTCTGGCCCGACCGGTCCTGTCCTGCCTCTGGCCAGTCCCATCCTGCTCTGGCCCATCCCGTCCCTGGACTGTCCTGTATCTGGACTGTCCTGTATCTGGTCGCCCCGGCTCTAGCCCGTCCCATCCTGTCTCTGGCACGCCTCGGTCTGTCCTATCTCCGGCCAGTCTCATCCTGTCTTTGGCCCATCCCGTCCTGTTTCTGGCTCGTCTCGTCCTGTCTCCGGCGTCTCCCGTCCGGTCCTGTCTCTGGCCCGTCCTGTATCTGGCCCATCCCCTATCTGGCCTGTCCCTTCCTGTATCTGGCCCATCCCATTAAAGGTAGTATTGTCAAATCCTCCACAAATTTAAACTTCCAGGAAATTTAACCTGGAGTGTGTTTTAAATTAAGGTGAGTTCAATAGTTAGAAAAATATGATACTTTCCATAAATTATTAGCAAAATGTTTAAATGACACCTATCAAAAAACAGCCTCCTCCATATCCCCTCAAACTGTCCTATCCAACACCAAGATAGGTGCATTTTCTGCTATTTAGGTAGAAGAAATCTTCAAACAATTTGCTTCTAATTTAGATAAAGTACTAGGAAGGTATATCACGCAAACTCTACATGTGATGTTTGCCTATTAAACAATAGTTGTAATATTTATTTGAAAAACCTCCATTTTCTCTACGCCTGACCTACACTACTTAATTGTAACATCCATGGCGGCGTGCTGGCATGGCTTCCCATCTCACACCATGCAAGACCGCCGACTTACCCACCAATGCAGGCTGTGCACTATTTGGCCCATACCTTTCTGTATCTGGCCTGTCCCATACTGTATCTGGGCCATTCCGTCCTGTCTTTGGCCCGTCTTTTCCTGTATCTGTCCCGTTCCGTCTTCTCTCTGGCCCGTCTTGTCATGTCTATGGCCCGTCCCATAATGTCCTGTTTCTGGCTCGTCCAGTACTGTCTCTGGCTCGTCCTGTCCTGTATCTGGCCCGTCGCGTACCGTCTCTGGCCCGTCCCGTCCTCTGTATTCCCCGTCCCATTTCTGGCCCATCCCATCCTATCTCTGCCTCATCCCGTACTATATCTGGCACGTCCCGTCTCGTATCTGGCCCGTCCCGCATCTGGCCTGTCCTGTCCCGTATCTGGCCTGTCCCTTCCTGTATCTGGCCAGTCCCTTCCCATCTCATCCTGTCGCTGGCCTGTCCCGTCCTGTCTCTGGCCCGTCGAGTGCCAACTCTGGCCTGTCAAATCCTGTCTCTTGCCCGTCCCGTCTCTGGCCCGTCGCGTCCAGTCTTCGGCCCGCCCCGTCCTGTCTCTGGCCCATCCCTTTCTGTCTCTGGCCCAGCTCTGGTCTGTCTCATCCCGTATCTGGCCCATCCCGTCCAGTATCTGGCCCGCTCCGTATCTGGCCTGTCCCGTGTCTGGCACGTCCTATTTCTGGCCCGTCCCGTCCTATCTCTGGCTCATCCCGTCCTGTATTTGGCCCGTCCCATCTTGTATCTGGCCCGTCCCGCATCTGGCCTGTCCTGTCCCGTATCTGGCCTGTCCATTCCTGTATCTGGCCAGTCCCTTCCCATCTCGTCCTGTCTCTGGCCCGTCCCATCCTGTCTCTGGCCTGTCCCGTCCTGTCTCTGGCCCGTCCGGTGCTATCTCTGGCCTGTCCAATCCTGTCTCTTGCCCGTCCTATCTTTGGCCCATCACGTCCTGTCTCTGGCCCGTCCCGTCCTCTCTTTGACCCGTCCTGTCCTCTCTCTTGCCCGTCCCCTCCTGTCTCTGGCCCGACCGGTCCTGTCCTGCCTCTGACCAGTCCCGTCCTGCTCTGGCCCTTCCAGTCCCTGGACTGTCCTGTATCTGGACCGTCCCATCTTATATCTGTCGCCCCGTCTCTAGCCCGTCCCGTCCTGTCTCTGGCACGCCTCGGTCCGTACTATCTCCGGCCAGTCTCATCCTGTCTTTGTCCCGTCCCGTCCTGTCTCTGGCCCGTCTCGTCATGTCTCTGGCATGTCCCGTCCGGTCCTGTCTCTGGCCCGTCCAGTATCTGGCCCATTTCGTATTTGGCTTGTCCCGTCCTGTATCTAGCCCATCCCATTAAAGGTAGTATTATCAAATCCTCCACAAATTTACACATAAAGGAACTTTAACCTGGGGTGTGTTTTAAATTAAGGTGAGTTCAATAGTTAGAAAAATATGATACTTTCCATAAATTATTAGTAAAATGTTTAAATGACACCTATCAAAAAACAGCCTCCTCCATATCCCCTCAAGCTGTCCTATCCATCACCAAGATAGGTGCATTTTCTGCCATTTAGGTAGAAGTAATCTTCAAACAATTTGCTTCTAATTTAGATAAAGTACTAGGAAAGTATATCATGCAAACTCTACATGTGATGTTTGCCTATTAAATAATAGTTGTAATATTTATTTGCAAAACTTTCATTTTCTCTACACCTGACCTACACTACTTAATGGTAACATCACTGGCGGCAAGCTGGCATGGCTTTCCATCTCACACCATGCAAGACAGCCGACTTACCCACCAATGCAGGCTAAGCACTATGTTCCTATGCTGGCTGTGTGCATGTGTCTTGGCTGCTTGTTGAGGGCGGAAGCGGCAGTACTTCTTGATTCTTAAAAGAACAGTGCACGCATTCCTAATGTGTCCCCAGTCCTGTATCTGACCTGTCCTATCTCTGGCCCGTCCCGTCTCTGGCCCGTCCCGTCCTGTCTCTGGCCCGTCCCTGGCCCCTCCCATCTTGTCTATGGCCCGTCCTGTAATGTATAACCCGCCCCGTCCCGTATCTGGTCTGTCCAGTCCCATATCTGACCTGTTTAGTCCCGTATCTGACCATCCCGTCCCGTATCTGGCTATCCCTTATCTGGCCCATCTCATCCCGTATCTGGCCCACCTCGTCCCTTCCCTTCTCTGGCACATCCTGTCCCGTATCTGACCATACCAGTCCCTATATGGCCCGTCCCGTATGTGGTCAGGCCCATTCAGTATCTGGCCCGTCCCGTATCTGGCCATCTCGTATCTGGCCCATCCCATCCAGTCCATGGCTCATCCCATATCTAGCCTGTCCTGTCCCATATCTGGCCCGTCTCGTATCTGGCCCATGTCGTCCTGTATCTGGCCTGTCCCATATTTGGCCCGTACCGTACTGTATCTCGCCTGTCCCGTACTGTATCAGGGCCATCTTGTCCTGTCTCTGGCCTGTCTTTTCCTGTATCTGGACCGTCCCGCCCGGTCTCTGTCCCGCCCCATAATGTATAGCTTGTCCCGTCCTGTTTCTGGCCCGTCCCGTCCTGTCTCTGGCTCGTCCTGTCCTGTATCTGGCACGTCCCGTACCGTCTCTGGCCTGTCCCATCCTGACTATTTCCCGTCCCATAATGTATAGCTCGTCCAGTCCTGATTCTGGCCCGTCCCGTCCTATCTCCGGCTCGTCCCGTCTGGTATCTGGCCCGACCCATCTTGTATCTGGCCCGTCCCGCATCTGGCCTGTTTTCTCCCTTATCTGGCCTGTCCCTTCCTCTATCTGGCCAGTACCTTCCCATCTCATCCTGTCTCTGGCCCATCCCGTCCTGTCTCTGGCCTGGTCCGTCCTGTCTCTGGCCCGTCCGGTGCTATCTCTGGCCTGTCCAATCCTGTCTCTTGCCCGTCCCATCTCTGGTCCTTCCCGTCCTGTCTTTGGCCCTTCCCGTCCTGTCTCTGGCCCGTCAAGTCCTCTCTTTGGCCCGTCCCGTCCTCTCTCTTGCCCGTCCCGTCCTGTCTCTGGCCCGACCGGTCCTGTCCTGGCTCTGGCCAGTCCCATCCGGCTCTGGCCCGTCCCGTCCCTGGACCGTCCTGTATCTGGACCGCCACGTCCTGTATCTGGTCTCCCCGTCTTTAGCCCATCCCGTCCTGTCTCTGGCATGCCTCGGTCCGTCCTATCTTCGGCCAGCCTCATCCTGTCTTTGGCCCGTCCCGTCCAGTCTCTGGCTCGTCCGATTCTGTCTCTGGCCCGTCCTGTATCTGGCCTGTCCCGTCCTGTATCTGTCCCATCCCGTCATGTATCTGGGCTGGCCCATAGCTGGCCCATACCATCACATATCTGGCTCGTCACGTTTCTGGCCCATCCCGTCATGTATCTGGCCCGTCCCATCCTTTATATGGCCCGACCCGTCCTGTCTATGGCCTGTCCCATAATGTCTCTAGCACATTCCGTCCTGTCTCTGGCCCATCCCATCCTGTATCTGGTCGGTCCCGTCCTGTATCTGGCCCGTCCCGTCCTAAACCAGGCCCGTCCTGTCTATGGCCCGTCCCATAATGTATAGCTTTTCCCGTCCTGTTTCTGGCCAGCCCCGTACTATCTCTGGCTCGTCCTGTCCTGTATTTGGCCCGTCGCGTACCGTCTCTGGCCCGTCCCGTCGTGTCTACTTCCCGTCCCATAATGTATAGCTCGTCCCGTCCTGTTTCTGGCCCGTGCCATCCTATCTCTGCCTTGTCCCGTCCTATTTCTCGCGCGTCCCCTCTCGTATCTGGCCCGTCCCGCATCTGGCCTGTCCTGTCCCGTATCTGGCCTGTCCCTTCCTGTATCTGGCCAGTCCCTTCCCATCTAGTCCTGTCCATGGCCTGTTCCGTCCTGTCTCTGGCCCGTCCGGTGCTATCTCTGGTCTGTCCAATCCTGTCTCTTGCCCGTCCCATCTCTGGCCCGTCCTGTCCTGTCTCTGGCCCATCCCGTCCAGTATCTGGCCCGTTCCATATCTGGCCTGTCCCGTATCTGGCACGTCCTGTCCCTGGCCCGGCCTGTCCCGTATCTGGCCAGTCCTGTATCTGGCCTGTCCCGTATCTGTCCCATCCCGCATCTGACCCGTCCCATATCTGGCCCGTCCCGTCCCCTATCTGGTCCGTACCGTCCTGTATATGGCCCGTCCCTTCATGTATCTGGGCTGTCCCATACCTGGCTCGTCACGTTTCTGGCCCATCCCGTCAGGTATCTGGCCCATCCTATCCTGTCTGTGGCCCAACCCGTCCTGTCTATGGCCCGTCCCGTAATGTCTCTAGCACATTCCGTCCTGTCTCTGGCCCATCCCGTCCTGTATCTGGCCCGTCCCGTCCTGAATCTAGCCCGTCCCGTATCTGGCCCGTCCCTTCCTGTATATGGCCCGTCCTATCCTGTCCTGTCTCTGACCCATCCCGTCTTGAATCTGGCCCGTCCCGTATCTGGCCCGTGCCTTCCTGTATCTGGCCCGTCCCGTCCTTTCTCTGGCCTGACCGGTCCTGTCCTGCCTCTGGCCAGTCCCGTCCTGCTCTGGTGCGTCCCGTCCCTGGCCCATCCTGTATCTGGACCGTCCCGTCCTGTATCTGGTCACCCCGTCTCTGGCCCGTCCCGTCCTTTCTCAGGCACATCCTGTCTGGTTCTGTCTCTGGCCCGTCCTGTATCTGGCCCGTCCTGTATCTGGCCCATCCCATCACGTATCTGGCCTGTCCCGTCCTGTATCTGGCCCATCCCATTAAAGGTAGTATTATCAAATCCTCCACAAACTTACACCTCCAGGAAATTTAACCTGGGGTGTGTTTTAAATTAAGGTGAGTTCAATAGTTAGAAAAATATGATACTTTCCATAAATTATTAGCAAAATGTTTAAATGACACCTATCAAAAAACAGCCTCCTCCATATCCCCTCAAGCTGTCCTATCCATCACCAAGATAGGTGCATTTTCTGCCATTTAGGTAGAAGTAATCTTCAATTTGCTTCTAATTTAGATAAAGTACTAGGAAGGTATATCATGCAAACTCTACATGTGACGTTTACCTAATAAATAATAGTTGTAATATTTATTTGCAAAACTTCCATTTTCTCTACACCTGACCTATACTACTTAATTGTAACATCCCTGGCGGTGTGCTGGCATGGCTTCCCATCTCACACCATGCAAGACCGCCGACTTACCCACCAATGCAGGCTACGCACTATGTTCCTATGCTGGCTGAGTGCATGTGTCGTGGCTGCTTGTTGAGGGCAGCAGCGGCAGTACTTCCTGATTCTTAAAGGAAAAGTGCACGCATTCCAAATGTGTCCCCAGTCCTGTATCTGACTCGTCCCGTCTCTGGCCCGTCCCTGGCCCCTCGCATCCTGTCTATGGCCCGTCCTGTAATGTCTAACCCGCCCCGTCCCGTATCTGGTCCGTCCAGTCCCATATCTGACCCGTTTAGTCCTGTATCTGACCATCCTATCCCGTATCTGGCTATCTCATCCCGTATCTGGCCCGTCTCATCCCTTCTCGTCTCTGGAACGTCCTGTCCCGTATCTGACCCAACCAGTCCCTATCTGGCCCGACCCAAATGTGGCCAGGCCCATTTAGTATCTGGCCCGTCCCGTATCTGGCCATCTCGTATCTGGCCCATCCCATCCTGTCCATGGCACATCCCATATCTAGCCTGTCCTGTCCCATATCTGGCCCGTCCCGTATCAGGCCCATGTCGTCTTGTATCTGGCCCGTCCCATATTTGGCCTGTACCGTCCTGTATCTGGCCTGTCCCGTACTGTATCTGGGGCATCCCCTCCTGTCTCTGGCCCCTCTTTTCCTGTATCTGGACCGTCCCAAAATGTATAGCTCGTCCAGTCCTGTTTCTGGCCCGTCCCGTCCTATCTCTGGCTCGTCCCGTCCAGTATCTGGCCCGTCCCATCTGGTATCTGGCCCGTCCCGCATGTGGCCTGTCCTGTCCCGTATCTGGCCTGTCCCTTCTTGTATCTGGCCAATCCCTTCCCATCTCATCCTGTCTCTGGCCCATCCCGTCACGTCTCTGGTCCGTCCCGTTCTGTCCTGTCCAATCCTGTCTCTTGCCCGACCCGTCCTCTCTTGCCGGTCCTGTCCTGCCTCTGGCCAGTCCCGTCCTGCTCTGGCCCGTCCCGTTCCTGGACCGTCCTGTATCCTGTATCTGGTCGCCCTGTCTCTAGCCCGTCCCGTCCTGTCTCTGGCACGCCTCGGTCCGTCCTATCTCCGGCCAGTCTCATCCTGTCTTTGGCCCGTCCCGTACTGTCTCTGGCCCATCTCGTCCTGTCTCTGGCGTGTCCCGTCCGGTCCTGTCTCTGGCCCGTCCTTTATCTGGCCCATTTTGTATCTGGCCTGGCCTGTCCTGTATCTGGCCCATCGCATTAAAGGTAGTATTATTAGTATTATCAAATCCTCCACAAATTTACACATAAAGGAACTTTAACCTAGGGTGTGTTTTAAATTAAGGTGAGTTCAATAATTAGAAAAATATGATACTTTCCATAAATTATTAGCAAAATATTTAAATGACACCTATCCAAAAAACAGCCTCCTCCATATCCCCTCAAGCTGTCCTATCCATCACCAAGATAGGTGCATTTTCTGCCATTTAGGTAGAAGTAATCTTCAAACAATTTGCTTCTAATTTAGATAAAGTACTAGGAAGGTATATCATGCAAACTCTACATGTGATGTTTGCCTATTAAACAATAGTTGTAATATTTATTTGCAAAACTTCCATTTTCTCTACCCCTGACCTACACTACTTAATTGTAACATCCATGGCGGCATGCTGGCATGGCTTCCCATCTCACATCATGCAAGACCGCCGACTTACCCACCAATGCAGGCTGCGCACTATTTGGCCCGTTCCGTCTTGTATCTGGCCTGTCCCGTACTGTATCTGGCCCATCCCGTACTGTCTCTGGCTCGTCCTGTCCTGTATCTGGCCCGTCGCGTACCGTCTCTGGCCCGTCCCGTCTATTTCCCGTCCCATAATGGATAGCTCGTCCCGTCCTGTTTCTGGTCCATCCCGTCCTATCTCTGCCTCGCCCCGTCCCATCTCTGGCCCTTCCCGTCCAGTCTTTGGCCCGTCCTGTCCTGTCTCTGGCCCATCCATTCCTGTCTCTGGCGCAGCTCTGGCCCGTCTGGTCCCGTATCTGGCCCGCCCTGTATCTGGCCCATCCCGTCCAGTATCTGTCCCGTTCCATATCTGGCCTGTCCCGTATCTGGCACGTCTTGTCCCTGGCCCTGCCTGTCCCGTATCTGGCCCGTCCCGCATCTGACCCGTTTCGTATCTGGCCCGTCAAGTCCCGTATCTGGTAAGTACCGTCCTGTATCTGGCCCATCCCGTCATGTATCTGGGCGGTCCCATATCTGGCCCATACCGTCCCATATCTGGCTCATCAAGTTTCTGGCCCATCCCGTCATGTACCTGGCCCGTCCCTTCCTGTATTTGGCCCGTCCCGTCCTGTCTCTGGCCTGACCGGTCCTGTCCTGCCTCTGGCCAATCCCGTCCTGCTCTGGTCCGTCCCGTCCCTGGCCCGTCCTGTATCTGGACCATCCCGTCCTGTATCTGGTCGCCCTGTCTCTGGCCCATCCCGTCCTTTCTCAGGCACGTCCCTTCCGGTCCTGTCTCTGGCCTGTCCTGCATCTGGCCCATCCCGTCACGTATCTGGTCCATCTCATTAAAGGTAGTATTATCAAATCTTCCACAAATTTACACCTCCAGGAAATTTAACCTGGGGTGTGTTTTAAATTAAGGTGAGTTCAAAAGTTAGAAAAATATAATACTTTCCATAAATTATTAGCAAAATGTTTAAATTACACCTATCAAAAAACAGCCTCCTCCATGTCCCCTTAAGCTGTCCTATCCATCACCAAGATAGGTGCATTTTCTGCCATTTAGGTAGAAGTAATCTTCAAACAATTTGCTTCTAATTTAGATAAAGTACCAGGAAGGTATATCATGCAAACTCTACATGTGATGTTTGCCTATTAAACAATAGTTGTAATATTTATTTGAAAAACCTCCATTTTCTCTACGCCTGACCTACACTACTTAATTGTAACATCCATGGCGGCGTGCTGGCACGGCTTCCCATCTCACACCATGCAAGACCGTCGACTTACCCACCAATGCTGGCTGCGCACTATTTGGCCCGTACCGTCCTGTATCTGGCCTGTCCGGTACTGTCTTTGGCCCGTCTTTTCCTGTATCTGTCCCGTTCCGTGTTGTCTCTGGCCCGTCCTGTCCTGTCTATGGCCCGTCCCATAATGTATAGCTTGTCCCGTCCTGTTTCTGGCACGTCCCGTACCGTCTCTGGTCCGACCCCTCCTGTCTATTTCCCGTCCCATAATGTATAGCTCGTCCCGTCCTGTTTCTGGCCCGTCCCATCCTATCGCTGCCTCGTCCCGTCCTATATCTGGCCCGTGCCGTCTCGTATCTGGCCCGCCCCGTATCTGGCCTGTCCTGTCCCGTATCTGGCCTGTCCCTTCCTGTATCTGGCCAGTCCCTTCCCATATCGTCCTGTCTCTGGTATGTCCCGTCCAGTCTATGGCCCGTCCGGTGCTACCTCTGGCCTGTCCAATCCTGTCTCTTGCCCGTCCCGTCTCTAGCCCGTCCCGTCCAGTCTTTGGCCCGTCCCGTCCTAACTCTGGCCCATCCCTTCCTGTCTCTGGCCCAGCTCTGGCCCGTCTCGTCCCGTATTTGGCCTGCCATGAATCTGGCCCATCCCGTCCAGTATCTGGCCCGTTCAATATCTGGCCTGTCCCGTATCTGGCACATCCTATCCCTGGCCCGGCCTGTCCCGTATCTGGCCCGTCCTGTATCTGGCCTGTCCCGTATGTGGCCCATCCCGCATCTGACACGTCCCGTATCTGGCCCGTCCCGTCCCGTATCTGGTCCGTACCGTCCTAAATCTGGCCCGTCCCGTCATGAATCTGGGCTGTCCCATATCTGGCCCATACCGTCCAATATCTGGCTCGTCACGTTTCTGGCCCGTCGCATCCTGTCTCTGGCCCAACCCGTCCTGTCTATGGCCTGTCCCTTAATGTCTCTAGCACATTCCGTCCTGTCTCTGGCCCATCCCGTCCTGTATCTGGTCGGTCCCGTCCCGTATGTGGCCCGTCCCGTCTTAAATCTGGGCCGTCCCGTATCTGGCCCGTCCCTTCCTGTATCTGGCCCGTCCCATCCCGTCCTGTCTCTGGTACATCCCATCTTGAATCTGGCCCGTCCCGTATCGGGCCCGTCCCTTCCTGTATCTGGCCCGTCCCATCCTGTCTCTGGCCTGACCGGTCCTGTCCTGCCTCTGGCCAGTCCCGTCCTGCTCTGGTCCGTCCCGTCCTGTATCTGGACCTTCCCGTCCTGTATCTGGTCGCCCCGTCTCTGGCCCATCCCATCCTTTCTCAGGCACGTCACGTCCGGTCCTGTCTCTGGCCTGTCCTGCATCTGGCCCATCCCGTCACGTATCTGCCCTGTCCCGTCCTGTATCTGGCCCATCTCATTAAAGGTAGTATTATCAAATCCTCCACAAATTTACACCTCCAGGAAATTTAACCTGGGTGTGTTTTAAATTAAGGTGAGTTCAATAGTTAGAAAAATATGATACTTTCCATAAATTATTAGCAAAATTTTTAAAATGACACCTATCAAAAAACAGCCTTCTCCATATCCCCTCAAGCTGTCCTATCCATCACCAAGATAGGTGCATTTTCTGCCATTTAGGTAGAAGTAATCTTCAAACAATTTGCTTCTAATTTAGATAAAGTACTAGGAAGGTATAGCATGCAAACTCTACATGTGACGTTTGCCTATTAAACAATAGTTGTAATATTTATTTGCAAAACTTCCATTTTCTCTACACCTGACCTACACTACTTAATTGTAACATCCCTGGCGGCAAGCTGGTATGGCTTCCCATCTCACACCATGCAAGACCGCCGACTTACCCATCAATGCAGGCTACGCACTATGTTCCTATGCGGGCTGTGTGCATGTGTCTTGGCTGCTTTTTATGGGCGGTAGCAGCAGCACTTCCTGATTCTTAAAGGAACAGTGCACGCATTCCTAATGTGTCCCCAGTACTATATCTGACCCATCCCGTCTCTGGCCCGTCCCGTCTCTGGCCCGTCCCATCCTGTCTCTGGCCCGTCCCAGCCTGTCCCTGGCCCCTCCCATCCTGTCTATGGCCCGTCCTGTAATGTCTAACCCGCCCCGTCCCGTATCTGGTCCGTCCAGTCGCATATCTGACCCGTTTGGTCCCGTATCTGACCATCCCGTCCCGTATCTGGCTATCTCTTATCTGGCCCATCTCATCCCGTATCTGTCCCGCCTCGTCCCTTCCCGTCTCTGGCACTTCCTGTCCCGTATCTGACCCAACCAGTCCCTATCTGGCCCGTCCCGTATGTGGCCAGGCCCATTCAGTATCTGGCCCGTCCCGTATCTGGCCCATCCCATCCTGTCCATGGCTCATCCCATATCTAGCCTGTCCTTTCCCATATCTGGCCCGTCACGTATCTGGCCCATGTCGTCCTGTATCTGGCCTGTCCAATATTTGGCCCGTACCGTCCTGTATCTGGCCTGTCCCGTACTGTATCTGGGGCATCCCGTCCTGTCTCTGGCCCGTCTTTTCCTGTATCTGGACCGTCCCATACCATCTCTGGGCCATCCCATCCTGTCTATTTCCCGTCCCATAATGTATAGCTCATCCAGTCCTGTTTCTGGCCCGTCCCGTCCTATCTCTGGCTCGTCCCGTCCTGCATCTGGCCCATCCCATCTCGTATCTGGCCCGTCCCGTATGTGGCCTGACCTGTCCCGTATCTGGCCTGTCCCTTCCTGTTTCTGGCCAATCCATTCCCATCTTGTCCTGTCTCTGGCCCGTCCCGTCCTGTTTCTGGCCTGTCCCGTCCTGTCTCTGGCCCGTCTGGTGCTGTCTCTGGCCTGTCCAATCCTGTCTCTTGCCAGACCTATCTCTGGTCCGTCCCTTCCTGTCTTTGGCCCGTCCCGTCCTGTCTCTGGCCCGTCCCGTCCTCTCTTTGGCCCGTCCCATCCTCTCTCTTGCCCGTCCTGTCCTGCCTCTGGCCAGTCCCGTCCTGCTCTGGTCCATACCGTCCCTGGACCATCCTGTATCCTGTGTTTGGTCGCCCCGTCTCTAGCCCGTCCCATCCTGCCTCTGGTACACCTCGGTCCTTCCTATCTCCGGCCAGTCTCATCCTGTCTTTGGCCCGTCCCGTCCAGTCTCTGGCACGTCTCGTCCTGTCTCTGGCGTGTCCCGTCCGGTCCTGTCTCTGGCCCGTCCTGTATTTGGTCCATCCCGTATCTGGCCTGTCCCGTCCTGTATCTGGCCCATCCCATTAAAGGTAGTATTATCAAATCCTCCACAAAATTAAACCTCCAGAAAATTTAACCTGGGGTGTGTTTTAAATTAAGGTGAGTTTAATAGTTAGAAAAATATGATACTTTCCATAAATTATTAGCAAAATGTTTAAATGACACCTATCAAAAAACAGCCTCCTCCATATCCCCTCAAGCTGTCCTATCCATCACCAAGATAGGTGCATTTTCTGCCATTTAGGTAGAAGTAATCTTCAAACAATTTGCTTCTAATTTAGATAAAGTACTAGGAAGGTATATCATGCAAACTCTACATGTGACGTTTGCCTATTAAACAATAGTTGTAATATTTATTTGCAAAACTTCCACTTTCTCGATGCCTGACCTACACTACTTAATTGTAACATCCATGGCGGCGTGCTGGCATGGCTTCCCATCTCACACCATGCAAGACCGCCGACTTACCCACCAATGCAGGCTGTGCACTATTTGGTCCGTACCGTCCTGTATCTGGCCTGTCCTGTACTGTATCTGGGCCATCCCGTCCTGTCTTTGGCCGTCTTTTCCTGTATCTGTCCCCTTCCGTCTTGTCTCTGGCCCGTCCCGTCCTGTCTATGGCCCGTCCCATAATGTATAGCTTGTCCCGTCCTGATTCTGGCCCGTCCCGTACTGTCTATGGCTCGTCCTGTCCTGTATCTGGCCTGTCGTGTACCGTCTCTGGCCCGTCCCGTCCTGTCTATTTCCCGTCCCATAATGTATAGCTCGTCCCGTCTTGTTTCTGGCCCGTCCCATCCTATCTCTGCCTCGTCCCGTCCAATATCTGGCACGTCCCACATTGTATCTGGCCCGTCCCGCATCTGGCCTGTCCTGTCCCGTATCTGGCCTGTCCCTTCCTGTATCTGGCCAGTCCCTTCCCATCTCGTCCTGTCTCGTCCTGTCTCTCCCGTCCCGTCTCTGGCCCGTCCCGTCCCGTCTTTGGCCCGTCCCGTATGGTCTCCGGCCCGTGCTTTCCTGTTTCTGGCCCAGCTCTGGCCCGTCTCATCCCGAATCTGGCCCGCCCTGTATGTGGCCCATCCCGTCCAGTATCTGGCCCGTTCCATATCTGGCCTGTCCCGTATCTGGCATGTCCTGTCCCTGGGCCGGCCTGTCCCGTATCTGGCCCGTCCTGTATCTGGACTGTCCCGTATCTGGCCCGTCCCACATATGAATCGTCCCGTATCTGGCCCGTCACATATCTGGTCCGTACCGTCCTGTAACTGGCCAGTCCCGTCATGTATCTGGTCTGTCCCATTTCTAGCCCATACCGTCCCATATCTGCCTCGTCACGTTTCTGACAAATTCAGTCATGTATCTGGCCCGTCCCGTCCTGTCTCTGGCCCGACCCGTCCTGTCTATGGCCTGTCCCGTAATGTCTCTAGCACATTCCGTCCTGTCTCTGGCCGATCCCGTCCTGTAACTGTTCGGTCCCGTCCTGTATCTGGTCCGTCCCGTCCTGAATCTGACCCGTCCTGTATCTGGCCCATCCCTTCCTGTATGTGGCCCGTCCCATCACGTCCTATCTCTGGCCCATCCCATCCTGAATCTGGCCCGTCCCGTATTTGGCCCGTACCTTCCTGTATCGGGCCCGTCTCGTCCTGTCTCTGGCCTGACCGGTCCTGTCCTGCCTCTGGCCAGTCCCGTCCTGCTCTGGTCCGTCCCTTCGCTGCCCGTCCTGTATCTGGACCGTCCCGTCCTGTATCTGGTCGCCCCGTCTCGGGCCCGTCCCGTCATTTTTCAGGCACGGTCCGTCCGGTCCTGTCTCTGGCCTGTCCTGTATCTGGCCCATCCTGTCACGTATCTGGCCTGTCCCGTCCTGTATCTGGCCCATCTCATTAAAGGTAGTATTATCAAATCCTCCACAAATTTACACCTCCAGGAAATTTAACCTGGGGTGTGTTTTAAATTAAGGTGAGTTTAATAATTAGAAAAATATGATACTTTCCATAAATTATTAGCAAAATGTTTAAATGACACCTATCAAAAAACAGCCTCCTCCATATCCCCTCAAGCTGTCCTATCCATCACCAAGATAGGTGCATTTTCTGCCATTTAGGTAGAAGTAATCTTCAAACAATTTGCTTCTAATTTAGATAAAGTACTAGGAAGGTATATCATGCAAACTCTACATGTGACGTTTGCCTATTAAACAATAGTTGTAATATTTATTTGCAAAACTTCCACTTTCTCGATGCCTGACCTACACTACTTAATTGTAACATCCATGGCGGCGTGCTGGCATGGCTTCCCATCTCACACCATGCAAGACCGCCGACTTACCCACCAATGCAGGCTGTGCACTATTTGGTCCGTACCGTCCTGTATCTGGCCTGTCCTGTACTGTATCTGGGCCATCCCGTCCTGTCTTTGGCCGTCTTTTCCTGTATCTGTCCCCTTCCGTCTTGTCTCTGGCCCGTCCCGTCCTGTCTATGGCCCGTCCCATAATGTATTGCTTGTCCTGTCCTGTTTCTGGCCCGTCCCGTACTGTCTCTGGCTCGTCCTGTCCTGTATCTGGCCCATCGCGTACCGTCTCTGGCCCATCCCGTCCTTTCTATTTACCGTCCCATAACGCATAGCTCGTCCCATCCTGTTTCTGGCCCATCCTATCTCTGCCTCGTCCCGTCCTAAATCTGGCCCGTCCCGTCTCGTATATAGCCCGTTCCGCATCTGGCCTGTCCTGTCCCGTATCTGGCCTGTCCCTTCCTGTATCTGGCCAGTCCCTTCCCATCTCGTCCTGTCTCTGGCCTGTCCCGTCCTGTCTCTGGCACGTCTGGTGCTATCTCTGGCCTGTCCAATCCTGTCTCTTGCCCGTCCCGTCTCTGGCCCGTCCGGTCCAGTCTTTGGCCCGTCCCGTCCTGTCTCTGGCCCATCCCTTCCTGTCTCTGGCCCAGCTCTGGCCCGTCTCGTCCCATATCTGGCCCGCCCGATATCTGGCCCATCCCGTCTAGTATCTGGCACGTTCCATATCTGGCCTGTCCCGTATCTGGCACGTCCTGTCCCTGGCCCGGCCTGTCCCGTATCTGTCCCGTCCTGTATCTGTCCTGTCCCGTATCTGGCCCATCCCGCATCTGACCCGTCCCGTATCTGGCCCATCCCATCCCATATCTGGCCCGTCCCATCATGTATCTGGGCTGTCCCATATCTGACCCATCCCGTCTAGTATCTGGCACGTTCCATATCTGGCCTGTCCCGTATCTGGCACGTCCTGTCCCTGGCCCGGCCTGTCCCGTATCTGGCCCGTCCTGTATTTGGCCTGTCCCGTATCTGGCCCGTCCCGCATCTGACCCGTCCCGTATCTGGCCCGTCCCGTCCCGTATTTGGTCCGTACCGTCCTGTATCTGGCCCGTCCCGTCCCATATCTGGCTCGTCACGTTTCTGGCCCATCCCGTCATGTATCTGGCCCGTCCCATCCTGTCTCTGGCTCGACCCGTCCTGTGTATGGCCTATTCCTTAATGTCTCTAGCACATTCCGTCCTCTCTCTGGCCCATCCCGTCCTGTATCTGGTCGGTCCCGTCCTGTATCTGGCCCGTCCTATCCTGAATCTGGCCCGTCCCGTATCTGGCCCGTCCCTTTCTGTATCGGGCCCGTCCCATCCTGTCCTGTCTATGGCCCATCCTGTCTTGAATCTGGCCCGTCCCGTATCTGGCCCGTCCCTTCCTGTATCAGGCCCGTCCCGACCTGTCATGGCCTAACTGGTCCTGTCCTGCCTCTGGCCAGTCCCGTCCTGCTCTGATCCGTCCCATCCCTGGCCCGTCCTGTATCTGGACCGTCCCATCCTGTATCTGGTCGCCTCGTCTCTGGCCCGTCCCGTCCTTTCGCAGGCACGTCCCGTCCGGTCCTGTCTCTGGCCTGTCCTGCATCTGGCCCATCCCATTAAAGGTAGTATTATCAAATCCTCCACAAATTTACACCTCCAGGAAATTTAACCTGGGGTGTGTTTTAAATTAAGGTGAGTTTAATAGTTAGAAAAATATGATACTTTCCATAAATTATTAGCAAAATGTTTAAATGACACCTATCAAAAAACAGCCTCCTCCATATCCCCTCAAGCTGTCCTATCCATCACCAAGATAGGTGCATTTTCTACCATTTAGGTAGAAGTAATCTTCAAACAATTTGCTTCTAATTTAGATAAAGCACTAGGAAGGTATATCATGCAAACTCTACATGTGATGTTTGCCTAGTAAACAATAGTTGTAATATTTATTTACAAAACTTCCATTTTCTCTACGCCTGACCTAAACTACTTAATTGTAACATCCATGGCGGCGTTGTGGCATGGCTTCCCATCTCACACCATGCAAGAGAGCCGACTTACCCACCAATGCAGGCTGCGCACTATTTGGCCCGTACAGTCCTGTCTTTGGCCAGTCTTTTCCTGTATCTGTCCCGTTCCGTCTTGTCACTGGCCCGTCCCGTCCTGTATATGGCCAGTCCCATAATGTATTGCTTGTCCCGTCCTGTTTCTGGCCCGTCACGTACTGTCTCTGGCTCGTCCTGTCCTGTATCTGGCCCGTCGCGTACCGTCTATGGCCCGTCCCGTCCTGTCTATTTCCCGTCCCATAATGTATAGCTCGTCCCGTCCTGTTTCTGGCCCGTCCCATCCTATCTCTGCCTCATCCCGTCCTATATATGGCCCATCCCGTCTCGTATCTGGCCCGTCCCGCAACTGGCCTGTCCTGTCCCGTATCTGGCCTGTCCCTTCCTGTATCTGGCCAGTCCCTTCCCATCTTGTCCTGTATCTGGCCTGTCCCGTCCTGTCTCTGGCCCGTCCGGTGCTATCTCTGGCATGTCCAATCCTGTCTCTTACCCGTCCCGTCTCTGGCCCGTCCGGTCCAGTCTTTGGCCCGTCCTGTCCTGTCTCTGGCCCATCCCTTCCTGTCTCTGGCGCAGCTCTGGTCCGTCTCGTCCTGTATCTGGCCCGCCCTGTATCTGGCCCATCCCATCCAGTATCTGGCCCGTTCCATATCTGGCCTGTCCCGTATCTGGCACGTCCTGTCCCTGGCCCGTCCTGTATCTGGCCTGTCCCGTATCTGGCCTTCCCGCATCTGACCCGTCCCGTATCTGGCCCGTCCCGTAATGTATGTGGGCTGTCCCATATCTGTCCCATACCATCCCATATTTGGCTCGTCACGTTTCTGGCCCATCCCGTCATGAATCTGGCCTGTCCCATCCTGTCTCTGGCCCGACCCGTCCTGTCTATGGCCTGTCCCGTAATGTCTCTAGCACATTCCGTCCTGTCTCTGGCCCATCCCGTCCTGTATCTGGTCGGTCCCATCCTGTATCTGGCCCGTCCCGTCCTGTATCTGGCCCGTCCCGTCCTGAATGTGGCACGTCCAGTATATGGCCCGTCCCTTCCTGTATCTGCCCGTCCCATCACGTCCTATCTCTGGCCCATCCCGTCTTGAATCTGGCCCGTCCCGTATCTGGCCCATCCCTTCCTGTATCTGGCCCATCCCGTCCTGTCTCTGGCCTGACCAGTCCAGTCCTGCCTCTGGCCAGTCCCGTCCTATTCTGGTCCGTCCCGTCCCTGGCCCGTCCTGTATCTGAACCGTCCCGTCCTGTATCTGGTCGCCCCGTACTGTATCTGGGCCATCCCATCCTGTCTCTGGCCCGTCTTTTCCTGTATCTGGACCGTCCCGTCCAGTCTCTGGACGGTCTCATAATGTATAGCATGTCCTGTCCTGTTTCTGGCCCGTCCCATCCTGTCACTTGCTCGTCCTGTCCTGTATCTGGCACGTCCCGTACCGTCTCTGGCCCGTCCCATCCTGTCTATTTCCCGTCCCATAATGTATTACTCGTCCAGTCCTGTTTCTGGCCCGTCCTGTCCTATCTCTGGCTCGTCCCGTCCTGTATCTGGCCCGTCCCATCTCGTATGTGGCCCGTCCCGCATCTGGCCTGTCCTGTCCCATATCTGGCCTGTCCCTTCCTGTATCTGGCCAGTCCCTTCCCATCTCGTCCTGTCTCTGGCCTGTCCCGTTCTGTCTCTGGCCTGTCCCGTCCTGTCTCTGACCCATCCGGTGCTACCTCTGGCCTGTCCAATTCTGTCTCTTGCCTGTCCCATCTCTGGTCCGTCCCGTCCTGTCTTTGGCCCATCACGTCCTGTCTCTGGAACGTCCCGTCCTCTCTTTTGCCCGTCCCGTCCTCTCTCTTGCCCGTCCCCTCCTGTCTCTGGCCCGACCTGTCCTGTCCTACCTCAGACCAGTCCCGTACTGCTCTGTCCCGTCCCATCCCTGGACTGTCCTGTATCTGGACCGTCCTGTCCTGTATCTGTCGCCCCGTTTCTAGCCCGTCCAGTCTTGTCTCTGGCACGCCTCAGTCCGTCCTATCTCCGGCCCGTCCAGTATTGTCTCTGGCCCGTCTCGTCATGTCTCTGGATCGTCCCGTCCGGTCCTGACTCTGGCCCGTCCTGTATCTGGCCCATTCCGTATCTGGCCTGTTCCGTCCTGTATCTGGCCCATCCCATTAAAGGTAGTATTATCAAATCCTCCACAAATTTACACATAAAGGAACTTTAACCTGGGGTGTGTTTTAAATTAAGGTGAGTTCAATAGTTAGAAAAATATGATACTTTCCATAAATTATTAGCAAAATGTTTAAATGACACCTATCAAAAAAACAGCCTCCTCCATATCCCCTCAAGCTGTCCTATCCATCACCAAGATAGGTGCATCTTCTGCCATTTAGGTAGAAGTAATCTTCAAACAATTTGCTTCTAATTTAGATAAAGTACCAGGTAGGTATATCATGCAAACTCTACATGTGATGTTTGCCTATTAAACAATAGTTGTAATATTTATTTGCAAAATTTCCATTTTCTCTACACCTGACCTACACTACTTAATTGTAACATCCCTGGCGGCGTGCTGGCATGGCTTCCCATCTCACACCATGCAAGACCGCCGACTTACCCACCAATGCAGGCTACGCACTATGTTCCTATGCGGGCTGTGTGCATGTGTCTTGGCTGCTTGTTGAGGGCGGTAGCGGCAGCACTTCCTGATTCTTAAAGGAACAGTGCACGCATTCCTAATGTGTCCCCAGTTCTGTATCTCACCCGTCCCGGTCTCTGGCCCGTCGCGGTCTCTGGCCCATCCCGTCCTGTCTCTTGCCCGTCCCTGGCCCCTCCCATCCTGTCTATGGCCCGTCCAGTAATGTCTAACCCGCCCCTTCCCGTATCTGGTCCATCCAGTCCCATATCTGACCTGTTTAGTCCCGTATCTGGCTGTCCCTTATGTTGCCCATCTCATCCCGTATCTGGCCCACCTCGTCCCTTCCCGTCTCTGGCACGTCCTGTCCCGTATCTGACCATACCAGTCCCTATCTGGCCCGTCCCGTATATGGCCAGGCCCATTCAGTATCTGGCCCGTCCCATCCTGTCCATTGCTCATCCCATATCTAGCCTGTCCTGTCCCATATCTGGACCGTCCCGTCCTGTATCTGGCCTGTCCCGTACTGTATCTGGGGCATCCCGTCCTGTCTCTGGCCCATCTTTTCCTGTATCTGGACCGTCCTATAATGTATAGCTTGTCCCGTCCTGTTTCTGGCCCGACCCCGTCCTGTCTCTGGCTCGTCCTGTCCTGTATCTGGTCCGACCCATACCGTCGCTGGCCCGTCCCATCCTGTCTATTTCCCGTCCCATAATGTATAGCTCGTCCCATCCTGTTTCTGGCCCGTCCCATCCTATCTCTGCCTCGTCCCGTCCTATATCTGGCCCGTCCCATCTCGTATCTGGCCCGTCCCGCATCTGGCCTGTCCTGTCCCGTATCTGGCCTGTCCCTTCCTGTATCTGGCCAGTCCCTTCCCATCTCGTCCTGTCTGTGGCCTGTCCCGTCCTGTCTCTGGCCCGTCCGGTGCTATCTCTGGCCTGTCCCCAGGATGCGCAGTAATATGGGATCGTGTTCTTATCATTTCTCCCACAGTCCCTGCAGCTTCAGCCGCACAGATCGGACCCCGGGGTGAGGGGTGATACCTGCTGCAATCCTTGTATCCTGAAGTACTGCGGCCGCTGTACTGGGGTCCTAGAAAGTTATACCCCAGGGAAGACAGTGGAAGGAGGAACACGGAAAGGGATCATTCATACTTATCCGTCACTTAGTAATCGCCATCTTCCATCTGTGGCCTGGAGAAAATGCTGGTCTTGCTTGTAATCGGAGGGGAGGACACATCTGCCGGTGAGACGACTGCTCTGCTCCAGTGATCGGCTGCAACTGGTGTGAGTGGGGGATTGAGCTATGTAATAAGGGAGAAAACGATGATGTCATAAAGGAAGAAAAGGTGATGATGTCATAAGAGCAGAGAGAAGCCCAGGACGAGCACAGCAATAGCTCCTACAGCAATTCATTATTTTCACAGCTTAATGTTTTTTGTAATCTGGAATAAATCTTTATGCAGAGGCTTCTCTGTGATAGAACAACCACCCCCACCATACACAGCACAGGATGGGCCCCGGAATCACTGCTATTGTGCACTTGATGTAATCTATAAATATGGACATCCTGGCACAGAAAGTGAAATAACCAATACTTGCATTCACCAGTAGAGGGAGCGCAAGAGCGAGCAGCATAAAGCCGCACATTACATGTCCTATGTATACAATTACCGGGCGGTAGAGGGCGCAATTTGATAAAAAAGGAATAAATAAAATCACCAACTGTAGCTCGCCAGCGCCGCCTCCAGGGTCCTTCCTCCGGCATAAAGCACAGTGACGGCCTCCAACACCGCCCTCTGCCCGCCCCCGGCCGTCGGTACCTCCCAGCTCTGTCAGCGCCGCCCGGGACAGGAGATGAGGCTGCGCTTGTTACCTCAGCAGGACGCAGGATACTTCATGCCGTTGGAGCCGGTGTTACGCAGGGGACGTCGGTCAGCGCGATGACGTCACTGCATGGCACCGACAAGCGTTGACTGTGAGACGTGATAGAAGAGGAGGCGGAGGCTGCGGTGACCCGGAGCCTGGAAGAAGGAGGAGAAGAGAGTTCATTTTTATTCTTATATTATTTGGCCTCTGACTGGGGGACATTATATTATATGTGGGTCTGTGAGGACATTATATTATATGTGGGTCTGTGAGGACATTATATTATATGTGGGTCTGTGAGGACATTATATTATATGTGGGTCTGTGGTGACATTATATTATATGTGGGTCTGTGAGGACATTATATTATATGTGGGTCTGTGGGGACATTATATTATATGTGGGTCTGTGAGGACATTATATTATATGTGGGTCTGTGAGGACATTATATTATATGTGGGTCTGTGAGGACATTATATTATATGTGGGTCTGTGAGGACATTATATTATATGTGGGTCTGTGAGGACATTATATAATATGTGGGTCTGTGGGGACATTATATTATATGTGGGTCTGTGAGGACATTATATTATATGTGGATCTGTGGGGACATTATATTATATGTGGGTCTGTGAGGATATTATATTATATGTGGGTCTGTGAGGACATTATATTATATGTGGGTCTGTGAGGACATTATATTATATGTGGGTCTGTGAGGACATTATATTATATGTGGGTCTGTGGGGACATTATATTATATGTGGGTCTATGAGGACATTATATATGTGGGTCTGTGAGGACATTATATTATATGTGGGTCTGTGAGGACATTATATTATATGTGGGTCTGTGAGAACATTATATTATATGTGGGTCTGTGAGGACATTATATTATATGTGGGTCTGTGAGGACATTATATTATATGTGGGTCTGTGAGGACATTATATTATATGTGGGTCTGTGAGGACATTATATTATTTGTGGGTCTGTGAGGACATTATATTATATGTGGGTCTGTGAGGACATTATATTATATGTGGGTCTGTGAGAACATTATATTATATGTGGGTCTGTGAGGACATTATATTATATGTGGGTCTGTGAGAACATTATATTATATGTGGGTCTGTGAGGACATATTATATGTGGGTCTGTGGGGACATTATATTATATGTGGGTCTGTGAGGACATTATATTATATGTGGGTCTGTGAGGACATATTATATGTGGGTCTGTGGGGACATTATATTATATGTGGGTCTGTGAGGACATTATATTATATGTGGGTCTGTGAGGACATTATATTATATGTGGGTCTGTGAGGACATTATATTATATGTGGGTCTGTGAGGACATTATATTATATGTGGGTCTGTGAGGACATTATATTATATGTGGGTCTGTGAGGACATTATATTATATGTGGGTCTGTGAGGACATTATATTATTTGTGGGTCTGTGAGGACATTATATTATATGTGGGTCTGTGAGGACATTATATTATATGTGGGTCTGTGGGGACAATATATTAAATGCTGGTCTGTGGTAACATTATATTATATGTGGGTCTGTGAGGACATTATATTATATGTGGGTCTGTGAGGACATTATATTATATGTGGGTCTGTGAGGACATTATATTATATGTGGGTCTGTGAGGACATTATATTATTTGTGGGTCTGTGAGGACATTATATTATATGTGGGTCTGTGAGGACATTATATTATATGTGGGTCTGTGGGGACAATATATTAAATGCTGGTCTGTGGTAACATTATATTATATGTGGGTCTGTGAGGACATTATATTATATGTGGGTCTGTGAGGACATTATATTATATGTGGGTCTGTGAGGACATTATATTATATGTGGGTCTGTGAGGACATTATATTATATGTGGGTCTGTGAGGACATTATATTATATGTGGGTCTGTGGTGACATTATATTATATGTGGGTCTGTGAGGACATTATATTATATGTGGGTCTGTGAGGACATTATATTATATGTGGGTCTGTGAGGACATTATATTATATGTGGGTCTGTGGGGACATTATATTATATGTGGGTCTGTGGGGACATTATATTATATTTGGGTCTGTGGGGTCAATATATTAAATGCTGGTCTGTGGTAACATATTATATGTGGGTCTGTGAGGACATTATATTATATGTGGGTCTGTGAGGACATTATATTATATGTGGGTCTGTGAGGACATTATATTATATGTGGGTCTGTGGGGACATTATATTATATGTGGATCTGTGAGGATATTATGTTATATGTGGGTCTGTGAGGACATTATATTATATGTGGGTCTGTGGGGACATTATATTATATGTGGGTCTGTGAGGACATTATATTATATGTGGATCTGTGAGGATATTATATTATATGTGGGTCTGTGAGGACATTATATTATATGTGGGTCTGTGGGGACATTATATTATATGTGGGTCTGTGGTGACATTATATTATATGTGGGTCTGTGAGGACATTATATTATATGTGGGTCTGTGGTGACATTATATTATATGTGGGTCCGTGAGGACATTATATTATATGTGGGTCTGTGGTGACATTATATTATATGTGGGTCTGTGAGGACATTATATTATATGTGGGTCTGTGGGGACATTATATTATATGTGGGTCCGTGAGGACATTATATTATATGTGGGTCTGTGAGGACATTATATTATATGTGGGTCTGTGGGGACATTATATTATATGTGGGTCTGTGAGGACATTATATTATATGTGTGTCTGTGGGGACATTATATTATATTTGGGTCTGTGGGTACATTATATTATATGTGAGTCTGTGGGGACATTATATTATATGTGGGTCTGTGGTAATATTATATTATATTTGGGTCTGTGGTGACATTATATTATATGTGGGTCTGTGGGGACATTATATTATATGTGGGTCTGTGAGGACATTATATTATATGTGGGTCTGTGGGGACATTATATTATATGTGGGTCTGTGAGGACATTATATTATATGTGGGTCTGTGGGGACATTATATTATATGTGGGTCTGTGAGGACATTATATTATATGTGGGTCTGTGAGGACATTATATTATATTTGGGTCTGTGGGTACATTATATTATATGTGGGTCTGTGAGGACATTATATTATATGTGGGTCTGTGGGGACATTATATTATATGTGGGTCTGTGAGGACATTATATTATATGTGTGTCTGTGGGGACATTATATTATATTTTGGTCTGTGGGTACATTATATTATATATGGGTCTGTGGGGACATTATATTATATGTGGGTCTGTGGGGACATTATATGTGGGTCTGTGAGGACATTATATTATATGTGGGTCTGTGGTAATATTATATTATATGTGGGTCTGTGGTGACATTATATTATATGTGGGTCTGTGGGGACATTATATTATATGTGGGTCTGTGGGGACATTATATTATATGTGGGTCTGTGGGGACATTATATTATATGTGGGTCTGTGAGGACATTATATTATATGTGGGTCTGTGGTAATATTATATTATATGTGGGTCTGTGGTGACATTATATTATATGTGGGTCTGTGGGGACATTATATTATATGTGGGTCTGTGAGGACATTATATTATATGTGGGTCTGTGAGGACATTATATTATATTTGGGTCTGTGGGTACATTATATTATATGTGGGTCTGTGAGGACATTATATTATATGTGGGTCTGTGGGGACATTATATTATATTTGGGTCTGTGGCAGGGGTGGGCAATTAATTTTGCCAGGGGGCCGCATGAGAAATTGGGATGGTTTTAGAGGGCCGGACTAATATAATTAACTCCGTTCTAGCAATACTGTATATATATGACGCGCCCCCTGGGCCAGTGTTGTTTGGGGGATACCCGGAGCCGGATCAGATGGGGGTTGTAGTCTCCGAGTGGCGGTGACCCGGTCCGTGCCCAGGGTGTCAAGCTCAGTGTGTGGCAGTCCTACAGATGTTACTGGATGTTCTTTAGTGTCGACTACGCCACCCGTTGATTTGCGGTCAATACGGCCGCCGCTGCAGCAGGGTCCGCTGAGGCTGGTGGTGTGTGTGCAGCTCTGGTAGTATAACCCCCAACGGGAGGGGTATAGCCTCAGGGGGTCAGGTGTAGAGGATGGTGGTTGTGGTGGTGCAGTGTGGACGGTAAGAAGACTCAGAGTCGGGCTGTGCAGTTCAGGGTCTTTACTTACTGCTGTTCTTGTGGTCACTCTGGCCTTGAGTGACCGCCCGAGCCGTGCTGCGTCCACCAGGTCCTGGACTCGGCCAACCCCCAAGTAATTCTGGAGCGTGGTCCTGAGCTCCCTTTCTGACGTTCCTTTCCTCTGGCCTACCCCACCAGGGATCCACCTATGTCCGGCTCCCTCGGGCCTCTTGTTGGGTAAAACCCTTGTCTCTGGGTTCCCTGACCCTATTCTCGGTTTGCCTTCCGGGTGGATTTAGTGGGGGATCGTGGCAAATCCTGCCCACGACCTCCGGTCTCTGGCTGAGGATTAGTGCCCTCCACCAGCTTGGGATCCGGTACCCTTGTGCCAACTCTTCACCCTCTGGTCTAATTTTGGGTTCTTGGAGTTCCTTCTTCTCCCCCTCTGGGTCCTTCTCTTCTCCTCTCTCTCTTCTTTCAGGACTGCTTGACCCTCTACAACAGACTGACTGAAAACTGTCTGCCTGTCTGACCCTGATCTAAGATGGTTCCCACCTTATATACTCCCTCTATGTGTGAGCTCAGGTGACCAGAACCCAATGAGCTCCTAGCATTACCCAGACTGCTCCCCCTATCTGCCCCTACACTACTGGGATGTTCCACCCCCCCTCCCACTCCAGCCAGGGACAGACACTGTCGTACCTGCACATTTCTCTAGTGGGAGTACCATCGGTCTGTCCCCCGGAAATGGGATGTGTGTAGTGCATGCAGCCTACTGAGCTCAGTTCCACACTCCATCCTTACCCGGGAGTGGAATATCACACCTCTGGCTTGAGGTGCAATACCCCTGTAGCAGCCGAGTCCTCAGGGTGCTACATTCCCCCCTGGTAAATCACAGCACGTCCTCGGGCTGCAAGATAATAAAACATCCAAACATACAAATTTTTTTCATAAAACATCAACATATAAAACATATCAAATATTATATATGTACATTAGCAGCAATACTTTCTTGTTCCTCCGGCCACGGTGCAACTTGTGACCGGGTAAAGTGCGACAGTCTCTTGTAGAAAAACGGTTTCCTTATAAAACCAGTAGGGGGCGCCTTAGAAAGCGCAACTATATACAAGGGGAAAGTGGCCGCTCTCAGTCCTCGGCCGGGTAATTGAAATAGGGACACACGGGTAACAGTTCACACTTTGTTCCAACGGGGAACATGTTTAAAGCAGCAACAGTTCACTGTACCCCGATGGGTAACTATTTACAGTCTCTTTAACGACGGCGTCCTCCTGCTCCTTCTTTATCTTCAGACCCGTCCGGGTCCTCTTGCTCCTCCGTCAGGCGATGCACATGGAGGGCGTAGGGTCCTTTGGCACACTTGTGCCGGGTGAACGTGACCTCGTCCCCTACGTACAGGTCACGACCTCTGTGTCCCTCCGGCAGATGGCTTTCTACGTCTCTGCGGGTGACAAAGACGTCGCCGGGGGTGTGATGGTCTCTTATGAAGCCCCACCCATGCTGCAGGTTGAATTTAATCACAGTCCCGGTGGTACGGGGACCATGAGCTGCACGGGGGTTCCTCCTGGTCCGGCTCTTCTGCCCTGCGCTCTGTTCCTGCAGCCGCTGCTCACGGATCCGCCTCTCTTTCCGCTCTTGCTCGAAGGCTGCCAACTGCTGGCGGCAGCACTCCACTCGCTCTGCTGCGGCTGCCCGCGTTTCTTGAGTGAACCCCATGAGGTCTCCTCCGGTGGGGTCCCACTCGAATTGTGCTTCTTCTAGCGGGAGCGGGGTTCTCCTGACGGGCTTCGGAGCCGGAATCAGGGGATCGCACAGGGGCCTTGCTCTTTGGAGTTCCAGTTGGTAGTACTCCTGGGGCCATACAAAGGGCTGCCCATCCGGGCACGTGTGCTGGGCAAATAGATCTTCGCCCAGGTGCGGCACTCTAGATGTTGAGGGCGCGTTGATGGTAGCGGCGCCCGGGTTGACCAGGCCTTGCGACCAGGCTTGGGGCACCCTAAAGGTAAAGGGCACCGTAAGGACGGCGGTGCCCGGGGTTACTCGGCCCTGCGACCAGGCCGGTGGCTCCGCGGAGGTAGGGGGCGCTGTTGGAATTGCGGCGCCCGGGGGGGTACTAGGCCTTGCGACCAGGCCGATGGTATTTCCTGTTTGGTCGCGCTCAGGGTCGAGGCGTGTGACGTCACAGGGGTCGCGGCCGCGGCTTCTACTTGAGGCCTAGTCCGGCACGGTGACGATGCAGCGACGGGCACGGCAGGGGGAATTTCGGGCTCTGCGACGGGGAGCTGGGGCAGGCACGCGGTTTCCCGGCTCGGGGTAGAGACGTCCCCTTTACCTGCCTCCGTTCGTTCGGCTCCCTTCTCGGCGCCGTCTCCGGCCTTGGGTCCTCCTGTACCATCCTCAGAGGCGGTCTGTCTCCTCGTCTCGGGTGGCGTGCTCCGCTGACGGGTTTCGGTCTGCTGGGCCATCTCACGGCTCCACTCCGCCAACGTCTCTCGCTGCACCTGGGCCATCCTCCGTGCGAGGCCCTCCAGCGCGGTCTGTGCACACTCCCGGTCTCGGGGGAGCTGTGCCAGGACCTCCACTAGGCCTAGTGGGGTTGTTGCTTGCAGCAGGCTCCTGACCACTGGGTCGGTGCTGCCTGTCTCTCCCTCCATCTCCGGGTGTGTTCTCTCCAGACTGCTCAAGGCGGCACCCATCTTTGCTCTTTTGTTCTGTCTCCGCCCACATTGAGGGTGGTCCCGGGGCAACTTGGTGCTTGTCAGTTCCAGGGGCAGTTCTTTCACGCTGATGGACACTTCTAGCATCACAGTCTCTGTTGGTGGGCGCGGTTTCCGCTTTTGGCGCCATTCTTCGACCTGGCCCACGATGGGAGGTGGCCTCTTGCCACCCTCTGGCACGCCCATAATGGCGTCCGCTCTTCCAAGGCGGGAAATCTTTGGAAATGGCGGGAATCGTCTCCCAGTGGCGGGAAACTCCATGGATGGCGGGAAAAAGCTGCAAATGGCGGACAACCGGCGGGAAACGACCTGTGATGGGGTCCGTTGGCGGGGACCCTCCGGAACCGGCGGGAGACTTCTTTTTGAGGTAACGGTGAACTTTTCTTCAGGCACGCAGTACCCGGTTGTTGCGGGCACGTGATCCTGCCGACTACGCCAAAGTTGATGCGCCCCCTGGGCCAGTGTTGTTTGGGGGATACCCGGAGCCGGATCAGATGGGGGTTGTAGTCTCCGAGTGGCGGTGACCCGGTCCGTGCCCAGGGTGTCAAGCTCAGTGTGTGGCAGTCCTACAGATGTTACTGGATGTTCTTTAGTGTCGACTACGCCACCCGTTGATTTGCGGTCAATACGGCCGCCGCTGCAGCAGGGTCCGCTGAGGCTGGTGGTGTGTGTGCAGCTCTGGTAGTATAACCCCCAACGGGAGGGGTATAGCCTCAGGGGGTCAGGTGTAGAGGATGGTGGTTGTGGTGGTGCAGTGTGGACGGTAAGAAGACTCAGAGTCGGGCTGTGCAGTTCAGGGTCTTTACTTACTGCTGTTCTTGTGGTCACTCTGGCCTTGAGTGACCGTCCGAGCCGTGCTGCGTCCACCAGGTCCTGGACTCGGCCAACCCCCAAGTAATTCTGGAGCGTGGTCCTGAGCTCCCTTTCTGACGTTCCTTTCCTCTGGCCTACCCCACCAGGGATCCACCTATGTCCGGCTCCCTCGGGCCTCTTGTTGGGTAAAACCCTTGTCTCTGGGTTCCCTGACCCTATTCTCGGTTTGCCTTCCGGGTGGATTTAGTGGGGGATCGTGGCAAATCCTGCCCACGACCTCCGGTCTCTGGCTGAGGATTAGTGCCCTCCACCAGCTTGGGATCCGGTACCCTTGTGCCAACTCTTCACCCTCTGGTCTAATTTTGGGTTCTTGGAGTTCCTTCTTCTCCCCCTCTGGGTCCTTCTCTTCTCCTCTCTCTCTTCTTTCAGGACTGCTTGACCCTCTACAACAGACTGACTGAAAACTGTCTGCCTGTCTGACCCTGATCTAAGATGGTTCCCACCTTATATACTCCCTCTATGTGTGAGCTCAGGTGACCAGCACCCAATGAGCTCCTAGCATTACCCAGACTGCTCCCCCTATCTGCCCCTACACTACTGGGATGTTCCACCCCCCCTCCCACTCCAGCCAGGGACAGACACTGTCGTACCTGCACATTTCTCTAGTGGGAGTACCATCGGTCTGTCCCCCGGAAATGGGATGTGTGTAGTGCATGCAGCCTACTGAGCTCAGTTCCACACTCCATCCTTACCCGGGAGTGGAATATCACACCTCTGGCTTGAGGTGCAATACCCCTGTAGCAGCCGAGTCCTCAGGGTGCTACATATACATATGCTATCTTTTCATAAACAAACAGTATGTTAAACAATGCAAAGATTTAAAATACAATGAAAATACGGAGGACCTAATTACATCATTATTTAATGATAAGATGTTGAACTGCAACCAGCTTGTGATTGTTCACTTTAGAAAATTATATTATATGTGGGTCTGTGGGTACATTATATTATATGTGGGTCTGTGAGGACATTATATTATATGTGGGTCTGTGGGGACATTATATTATATGTGGGTCTGTGAGGACATTATATTATATGTGTGTCTGTGGGGACATTATATTATATTTGGGTCTGTGGGTACATTATATTATATGTGGGTCTGTGAGGACATTATATTATATGTGGGTCTGTGAGGACATTATATTATATGTGGGTCTGTGAGGACATTATATTATATGTGGATCTGTGAAGATATTATATTATATGTGGGTCTGTGAGGACATTATATTATATATGGGTCTTTGAGGATATTATATTATATGTGGGTCTGTGAGGACATTATATTATATGTGGGTCAGTGCGGACATTATATTATATGTGGGTCTGTGAGGACATTATATTATATGTGGGTCTGTGGGGACATTATATTATATGTGGGTCTGTGAGGACATTATATTATATGTGGGTCTGTGGGGACATTATATTATATGTGGGTCTGTGGGAACATTATATTATATGTGGGTCTGTGGGGACATTATATTATATGTGGATCTGTGGGGACAATATATTATATGTGGAACTGTGGGACGTTATATTATATGTGGGGCTGTGGGGACATTATATTATATGTGGGTCTGTGGGGTCATTATATTATATGTGGGTCTGTGGAGACATTATATTATATGTGGGTCTGTGGGGTCATTACATTATATGTGGGTCTGTGAGGACATTATATTATATGTGGGACTCTGGGACATTATATTATATGTGGGTCTGTGAGGGCATTATATTATATGTGGGTCTGTGGGGACATTATATTATATGTGGGTCTGTGGGAACATTATATTATATGTGGGTCTGTGGGGACATTATATTATATGTGGATCTGTGGGGTCATTACATTATATGTGGGTCTGGCGTAACATTATATTATATGTGGGTCTGTGGGAACCTTATATTATATGTGGGTCTGTGGTAACATTATATTATATGTGGGTCTGTGGTAACATTATATTATATATGGGTCTATGGGGTCATTACATTATATGTGGGTCTGGGGTAACATTATATTATATGTGGGTCTGTGGGAACATTATATTATATGTGGATCTGTGGGGTCATTACATTATATGCGGGTCTGGGGTAACATTATATTATATGTGGGTCTGTGGGAACATTATATTATATGTGGGTCTGTGGTAACATTATATTATATGTGGGTCTGTGGTAACATTATATTATATATGGGTCTATGGGGTCATTACATTATATGTGGGTCTGGGATAACATATTATATGTGGGTCTGTGGGAACATTATATTATATGTGGGTCTGTGGGGTCATTACATTATATGTGGGTCTGGGATAACATTATATTATATGTGGGTCTGTGGTAACATTATATTATATATGGGTCTGTGGGGTCATTACATTATATGTGGGTCTGGGATAACATTATATTATATGTGGGTCTGTGGGAACATTATATTATATGTGGTCTGAGGTAACTAGTGTTGAGCGATACCTTCCGATATCGGGAAATATCGGATCGGATTGGATCGGACCGATACCGAAAAAGTATCGGATATCGCCGATTCCAATACCGGAAACCAATGCAAGTCAATGGGACAGAAATATCGGAATGAAAATAAACCCTTTCTTTCCTTGTAGGTTAATTCTACATGAAGGAAAACAACTAAGAATAATGTAGAATGTATTGGGGGAGGTGGGGGAGACAATAAAGGCATAGAGGTTTAGCCCAATCAAATGGAATAGCAGGAATTAATATTTTTTTTAAGACGTTCTGAGTTACGGAAATATTGACTATGTTAAGTATTTTTATATTTTGTCAGATATTTATGTTTCACTACTTCCATGCTCTTCACCTTCTTTTTTACTTCTCCCACACTTTCTCCTTCATCATCCTCAGCATCTTTTTCATCCACTTCTTCTTCACCTTCTTCATCTTCTTCTTCTTCACCTTCTTCGTATTATTCTTTTTTTTTACATTCTTCATATTCTACTTCTTCATCTTCTTCATATTCTTCTTCTTCATCATATTCTTATTTGTGACAGGCATTCCTGTAGCTGTTATCTATAAAAGGTTGGACATTACACCTTTCGTTCTGCCCGTCACAAAAGATTTACAACAGGATTTGTCCGCGTTCAGTTTGGCCTGCAGTAGCAGGCCTTTTCCAGGGGCACCACGAGGAGGAACGGACTCACCCCCATACACTGCTTAGTCATCTTCTGCTTATAATTTAGATATTATCTTTTGCTCTGATTTTTAGTCTTATGCTTAATGTTCTTCCGCTTTTTGTTCTGCAGCTTCTTGTATTTCTGCTTCTTGGTTTTCTGTCTCTTGTTCTTCTGTATCTTGGTGCTTGTCTTCTCTTCTTTGTCCTCTTGGTCAACTTCTTCAGGGTCATCTTCTTGGTCTTCTTCGGGGTGGTCTTCAGGGTCGTCGTCTTCGGGGGTCCTCGTCTTCGGGGTCCTCGTCTTCTTCGGGTTGGTCTTCTGGGTCCTCGTCTTCGGGGTGGTCTTCAGGGTCCTCGTCTTCTTCGGGGTGGTCTTCAGGGTCCTCGTCTTCAGGGTCGTCGTCTTCGGGGTCCTCGTCTTCTTAGGGTTGGTCTTCAGGGTCCTCGTCTTCAGCGTCCTCGTCAGGGAGATCCAGAGTGATTACCAAGAACCATTTCAAAAAGCTTGAAATTCGAAATGTAGCAGAAGGTACAAGAAAGCTGAGGAACTACCGAGGACCAGCTGACGGTACTGGAACCCGGATGGGTAGCAGAAGGTACAAGAGCCAATGGAACTGCCGAAGACCAGCTGACGGTACTGGAACTCGGTTACTAAGCAGGAGGTACCTGTGCCAGAAAGCACTACCAAGGACCAGCAGACGTTGGTGGAACTTGGATACCGAGAAGGAGGCACCTAATCCAAAGGCACTGCCGAGAACCAGCTGACGGTACTGGAACCCGGATGGGTAGCAGAAGGTACCCATGTAAAAAAAAGTTCAAGGCCGCGAGCCGGCCGCAGTTACCAAAACCCACAGTCCTACAGGGGGTGCTTGTCCTATTGGCACTATGGAACCAGCCTTCATTGCCAGATCCCGCAGCCCACATAGGAGTCACCTAAACTGCAGGCACCATAGAGTCGGCTAACCCGACCGCAACACGACAGGACAACGCATTGGAGGCAAAGTGACGTTGACACTACCCGGAAACAGCTGGCGTGCTGGAACCAGGCTGGGCAGGAGGGAGTACCCGTGCCAAAGACACTGCCGAGAACCAGCTGACGGTACTGGAACCCGGATGGGTAGTAGAAGGTACAAGAGCAAATGGAACTACCGAGGACCAGCTGACGGTACTGGAACCCGGATGGGTAGAAGAAGGTACAAGAGCCAATGGAACTGCCGAAGACCAGCTGACGGTACTGGAACTCGGTTAGTAAGCAGGAGGTACCTGTGCCAGAAAGCACTACCAAGGACCAGCAGACGTTGGTGGAACTTGGATACCGAGAAGGAGGCACCTAATCCAAAGGCACTGCCAAGAACCAGCTGACGGTACTGGAACCCGGATGGGTAGCAGAAGGTACCCATGTAAAAAAAAGTTCAAGGCCGCGAGCCGGCCGCAGTTACCAAAACCCACAGTCCTACAGGGGGTGCTTGTCCTATTGGCACTATGGAACCAGCCTTCATTGCCAGATCCCACAGCCCACATAGGAGTCACCTGAACTGCAGGCACCATAGAGTCGGCTAACCCGACCGCAACACGACAGGACAACGCATTGGAGGCAAAGTGACGTTGACACTACCCGGAAACAGCTGGCGTGCTGGAACCAGGCTGGGCAGGAGGGAGTACCCGTGCCAAAGTCACTGCCGAGAACCAGCTGACGGTACTGGAACCCGGATGGGTAGTAGAAGGTACAAGAGCAAATGGAACTACCGAGGACCAGCTGACGGTACTGGAACCCGGATGGGTAGCAGAAGGTACAAGAGCCAATGGAACTGCCGAAGACCAGCTGACAGTACTGGAACTCGGTTAGTAAGCAGGAGGTACCTGTGCCAGAAAGCACTACCAAGGACCAGCAGACGTTGTTGGAACTTGGATACCGAGAAGGAGGCACCTAATCCAAAGGCACTGCCGAGAACCAGCTGACGGTACTGGAACCCGGATGGGTAGCAGAAGGTACCCATGTAAAAAAAAGTTCAAGGCCGCGAGCCGGCCGCAGTTACCAAAACCCACAGTCCTACAGGGGGTGCTTGTCCTATTGGCACTATGGAACCAGCCTTCATTGCTAGATCCCCCAGCCCACATAGGAGTCACCTAAACTACAGGCACCATAGAGTCGGCTAACCCGACCGCAACACGACAGGACAACGCATTGGAGGCAAAGTGACGTTGACACTACCCGGAAACAGCTGGCGTGCTGGAACCAGGCTGGGCAGGAGGGAGTACCCGTGCCAAAGACACTGCCGAGAACCAGCTGACGGTACTGGAACCCGGATGGGTAGTAGAAGGTACAAGAGCCAATGGAACTGCCGAAGACCAGGTGACGGTACTGGAACTCGGTTACTAAGCAGGAGGTACCTGTGCCAGAAAGCACTACCAAGGACCTGCCGACGTTGGTGGAACTTGGATACCGAGAAGGAGGCACCTAATCCAAAGGCACTGCCGAGAACCAGCTGACGGTACTGGAACCCGGATGGGTAGCAGAAGGTACCCATGTAAAAAAAAGTTCAAGGCCGCGAGCCGGCCGCAGTTACCAAAACCCACAGTCCTACAGGGGGTGCTTGTCCTATTGGCACTATGGAACCAGCCTTCATTGCCAGATCCCGCAGCCCACATAGGAGTCACCTAAACTGCAGGCACCATAGAGTCGGCTAACCCGACCGCAACACGACAGGACAACGCATTGGAGGCAAAGTGACGTTGACACTACCCGGAAACAGCTGGCGTGCTGGAACCAGGCTGGGCAGGAGGGAGTACCCGTGCCAAAGACACTGCCGAGAACCAGCTGACGGTACTGGAACCCGGATGGGTAGTAGAAGGTACAAGAGCAAATGGAACTACCGAGGACCAGCTCACAGTACTGGAACCCGGATGGGTAGAAGAAGGTACAAGAGCCAATGGAACTGCCGAAGACCAGCTGACGGTACTGGAACTCGGTTACTAAGCAGGAGGTACCTGTGCCAGAAAGCACTACCAAGGACCAGCAGACGTTGGTGGAACTTGGATACCGAGAAGGAGGCACCTAATCCAAAGGCACTGCCGAGAACCAGCTGACGGTACTGGAACCCGGATGGGTAGCAGAAGGTACCCATATAAAAAAAAGTTCAAGGCCGCGAGACGGCCGCAGTTGCCAAAACCCACAGTCCTACAAGGGGTGCTTGTCCTATTGGCACTATGGAACCAGCCTTCATTGCCAGATCCCGCAGCCCACATAGGAGTCACCTAAACTGCAGGCACCATAGAGTCGGCTAACCCGACCGCAACATGACAGGACAACGCATTGGAGGCAAAGTGACGTTGACACTACCCGGAAACAGCTGGCGTGCTGGAACCAGGCTGGGCAGGAGGGAGTACCCGTGCCAAAGACACTGCCGAGAACCAGCTGACGGTACTGGAACCCTGATGGGTAGTAGAAGGTACAAGAGCAAATGGAAGTACCGAGGACCAGCTGACGGTACTGGAACGCGGATGGGTAGAAGAAGGTATAAGAGCCTATGGAACTGCCGAAGACCAGCTGACGGTACTGGAACTCGGTTACTAAGCAGGAGGTACCTGTGCCAGAAAGCACTACCAAGGACCAGCAGACGTTGGTGGAACTTGAATACCGAGAAGGAGGCACCTAATCCAAAGGCACTGCCGAGAACCAGCTGACGGTACTGGAACCCGGATGGGTAGCAGAATGTACCCATGTAAAAAAAAGTTCAAGGCCGCGAGCCGGCCGCAGTTACCAAAACTCACAGTCCTACAGGGGGTGCTTGTCCTATTGGCACTATGGAACCAGCCTTCATTGCCAGATGCCGCAGCCCACATAGGAGTCACCTAAACTGCAGGCACCATAGAGTCGGCTAACCCGACCGCAACACGACAGGACAACGCATTGGAGGCAAAGTGACTTTGACACTACCCAGAAACAGCTGGCGTGCTGGAACCAGGCTGGGCAGGAGGGAGTACCCGTGCCAAAGTCACTGCCGAGAACCAGCTGACGGTACTGGAACCCGGATGGGTAGTAGAAGGTACAAGAGCAAATGGAACTACCGAGGACCAGCTGACGGTACTGGAACCCGGATGGGTAGCAGAAGGTACAAGAGCCAATGGAACTGCCGAAGACCAGCTGACGGTACTGGAACTCGGTTAGTAAGCAGGAGGTACCTGTGCCAGAAAGCACTACCAAGAACCAGCAGACGTTGGTGGAACTTGGATACCGAGAAGGAGGCACCTAATCCAAAGGCACTGCTGAGAACCAGCTGACGGTACTGGAACCCGGATGGGTAGTAGAAGGTACAAGAGCAAATGGAACTACCGAGAACCAGCTGGCGGTGCTGGAACCCAGGGTAAATACTAAAAATAGAGTGGAGCCAGAGGTGTAATTGGAGCAAGTCTTAAATCAGTAGTACAGTGGATGTGGACAAAGCAGGAGAATTTGCCGGACACACAGCAGGGGAACAGCTGACGTTACTGAACCCCAATAACACTGGAGCAAGCGTTGACTGTGCAGACGGCACTTCTGAGCAGCAACTAGCGGTATTGGAGCCCAGGGTAAATACTAAAAACAGAGGAGCCAGACGTGTATTTGAAGGAGGTTTTAAATCAGTAGTACAGTCGATGTGGACAAAGCAGGAGAATTTGCCGGACACACAGCTGGGGATCAGCTGACGTTACTGAACCCCAATAACACTGGAGCAAGAGTTGACTGTGCAGACGGCACTTCTGAGCAGCAACTAGCGGTATTGGAGCCCAGGGTAAATACTAAAAACAGAGGAGCCAGAGGTATATTTGGAAGAGGTTTTAAATCAGTAGTACAGTGGATGTGGACAAAGCAGGAGAATTTGCCGGACACACAGCTGGGGATCAGCTGACGTTACTGAACCCCAATAACACTGGAGCAAGCGTTGACTGCAGACGGCACTTCTGAGCAGCAACTAGCGGTATTGGAGCCCAGGGTAAATGCTAAAAACAGAGGAGCCAGAGGTGTATTTGGAGGAGGTTTTAAATCAGTAGTACAGTGGATGTGGACAAAGCAGGAGAATTTGCCGGACACACAGCTGGGGATCAGCTGACGTTACTGAACCCCAATAACACTGGAGCAAGCGTTGACTGTGCAGACGGCACTTCTGAGCATCAACTAGTGGTATTGGAGCCCAGGGTAAATACTAAAAACAGAGGAGCCAGAGGTGTATTTGGAGGAGGTTTTAAATCAGTAGTACAGTGGATGTGGACAAAGCAGGAGAAATTGCCGTCCGCACAGCAGGGGAACAGCTGACGTTACCGAACCCCAATAACACTGGAGCAAGTGTTGACTGTGCAGACGGCACTTCCGAGCGCCAACTGGCGGTGTTGGAGCTCAGGGATAATACTGAAAACAGAGGAGCCAGAGGTGTAATTGGAGCAACTTTAAAATCTGTAGTAGTGAGAATGTGGACAGAGCAGGAGAAATTGCCGTCCGCACAGCAGGGGAACAGCTGACGTTACTGAACCCCAATAACATGGCAGCAAGTGTTGACTGTGCAGACGGCATTTCCGAGCGCCAACTGGCGGTGTTGGAGCTCAGGGATAATACTGAAAACAGAGGAGCCAGAGGTGTATTTGGAGGAGGTTTTAAATCAGTAGTACAGTGGATGTGGACAGAGCAGGAGGAATTGCCGTCCGCACAGCAGGGGAACAGCTGACGTTACTGAACCCCAATAACACGGCAGCAAGTGTTGACTGTGCAGACGGCACTTCCGAGCGCCAACTGGCGGTGTTGGAGCTCAGGGATAATACTGAAAACAGAGGAGCCAGAGGTGTAATTGGAGCAACTTTAAAATCTGTAGTAGTGAGAATGTGGACAGAGCAGGAGAAATTGCCGTCCGCACAGCAGGGGAACAGCTGACGTTACTGAACCCCAATAACATGGCAGCAAGTGTTGACTGTGCAGACGGGACTTCCGAGCGCCAACTGGCGGTGTTGGAGCTCAGGGATAATACTGAAAACAGAGGAGCCAGAGGTGTATTTGGAGGAGGTTTTAAATCAGCAGTACAGTGGATGTGGAGAGAGCAGGAGAAATTGCCGTCCGCACAGCAGGGGAACAGCTGACGTTACTGAACCCCAATAACACGGCAGCAAGTGTTGACTGTGCAGACGGCACTTCCGAGCGCCAACTGGCGGTGTTGGAGCTCAGGGATAATACTGAAAACAGAGGAGCCAGAGTTGTAATTGGAGCAACTTTAAAATCTGTAGTAGTGAGAATGTGGACAGAGCAGGAGAAATTGCCGTCCGCACAGCAGGGGAACAGCTGACGTTACTGAACCCCAATAACATGGCAGCAAGTGTTGACTGTGCAGACGGCACTTCCGAGCGCCAACTGGCGGTGTTGGAGCTCAGGGATAATACTGAAAACAGAGGAGCCAGAGGTGTATTTGGAGGAGGTTTTAAATCAGTAGTACAGTAGATGTGGACAGAGCAGGAGAAATTGCCGTCCGCACAGCTGGGGAACAGCTGACGTTACTGAACCCCAATAACATGGCAGCAAGTGTTGACTGTGCAGACGGCACTTCCGAGCGCCAACTGGCGGTGTTGGAGCTCAGGGATAATACTGAAAACAGAGGAGCCAGAGGTGTATTTGGAGGAGGTTTTAAATCAGTAGTACAGTGGATGTGGACAAAGCAGGAGAAATTGCCGTCCGCACAGCAGGGGAACAGCTGACGTTACCGAACCCCAATAACACTGGAGCAAGTGTTGACTGTGCAGACGGCACTTCCGAGCGCCAACTGGCGGTGTTGGAGCTCAGGGATAATACTGAAAACAGAGGAGCCAGAGGTGTAATTGGAGCAACTTTAAAATCTGTAGTAGTGAGAATGTGGACAGAGCAGGAGAAATTGCCGTCCGCACAGCAGGGGAACAGCTGACGTTACTGAACCCCAATAACATGGCAGCAAGTGTTGACTGTGCAGACGGCATTTCCGAGCGCCAACTGGCGGTGTTGGAGCTCAGGGATAATACTGAAAACAGAGGAGCCAGAGGTGTATTTGGAGGAGGTTTTAAATCAGTAGTACAGTGGATGTGGACAGAGCAGGAGGAATTGCCGTCCGCACAGCAGGGGAGCAGCTGACGTTACTGAACCCCAATAACACGGCAGCAAGTGTTGACTGTGCAGACGGCACTACCGAGCGCCAACTGGCGGTGTTGGAGCTCAGGGATAATACTGAAAACAGAGGAGCCAGAGGTGTAATTGGAGCAACTTTAAAATCTGTAGTAGTGAGAATGTGGACAGAGCAGGAGAAATTGCCGTCCGCACAGCAGTGGAACAGCTGACGTTACTGAACCCCAATAACATGGCAGCAAGTGTTGACTGTGCAGACAGCACTTCCGAGCGCCAACTGGCGGTGTTGGAGCTCAGGGATAATACTGAAAACAGAGGAGCCAGAGGTGTATTTGGAGGAGGTTTTAAATCAGTAGTACAGTGGATGTGGACAGAGCAGGAGAAATTGCCGTCCGCACAGCAGGGGAACAGCTGACGTTACCGAACCCCAATAACACGGCAGCAAGTGTTGACTGTGCAGACGGCACTTCCGAGCGCCAACTGGCGGTGTTGGAGCTCAGGGATAATACTGAAAACAGAGGAGCCAGAGGTGTAATTGGAGCAACTTTAAAATCTGTAGTAGTGAGAATGTGGACAGAGCAGGAGAAATTGCCGTCCGCACAGCAGGGGAACAGCTGACGTTACTGAACCCCAATTACATGGCAGCAAGTGTTGACTGTGCAGACGGCACTTCCGAGTGCCAACTGGCGTTGTTGGAGCTCAGGGATAATACTGAAAACAGAGGAGCCAGAGGTGTATTTGGAGGAGGTTTTAAATCAGTAGTACACTGGATGTGGACAGAGCAGGAGAAATTGTCGTCCGCACAGCAGGGGAACAGCTGACGTTACTGAACCCCAATAACACGGCAGCAAGTGTTGACTGTGCAGACGGCACTTCCGAGCGCCAACTGGCGGTGTTGGAGCTCAGGGATAATACTGAAAACAGAGGAGCCAAAGGTGTAATTGGAGCAACTTTAAAATCTGTAGTAGTGAGAATGTGGACAGAGCAGGAGAAATTGCCGTCCGCACAGCAGGGGAACAGCTGACGTTACTGAACCCCAATAACATGGCAGCAAGTGTTGACTGTGCAGACAGCACTTCCGAGCGCCAACTGGCGGTGTTGGAGCTCAGGGATAATACTGAAAACAGAGGAGCCAGAGGTGTATTTGGAGGAGGTTTTAAATCAGTAGTACAGTGGATGTGGACAGAGCAGGAGGAATTGCCGTCCGCACAGCAGGGGAACAGCTGACGTTACTGAACCCCAATAACACGGCAGCAAGTGTTGACTGTGCAGACGGCACTTCCGAGCACCAACTGGCGGTGTTGGAGCTCAGGGATAATACTGAAAACAGAGGAGCCAGAGGTGTAATTGGAGCAACTTTAAAATCTGTAGTAGTGAGAATGTTGTCAGAGCAGGAGAAATTGCCGTCCGCACAGCAGGGGAACAGCTGACGTTACCGAACCCCAATAACACGGCAGCAAGTGTTGACTGTGCAGACGGCACTTCCGAGCACCAACTGGCGGTGTTGTAGCTCAGGGATAATACTGAAAACAGAGGAGCCAGAGGTGTAATTGGAGCAACTTTAAAATCTGTAGTAGTGAGAATGTGGACAGAGCAGGAGAAATTGCCGTCCGCACAGCAGGGGAACAGCTGACGTTACTGAACCCCAATAACATGGCAGCAAGTGTTGACTGTGCAGACGGCATTTCCGAGCGCCAACTGGCGGTGTTGGAGCTCAGGGATAATACTGAAAACAGAGGAGCCAGAGGTGTATTTGGAGGAGGTTTTAAATCAGTAGTACAGTGGATGTGGACAGAGCAGGAGAAATTGCCGTCCGCACAGCAGGGGAACTGCTGACGTTACTGAACCCCAATAACACGGCAGCAAGTGTTGACTGTGCAGACGGCACTTCCGAGCGCCAACTGGCGGTGTTGGAGCTCAGGGATAATACTGAAAACAGAGGAGCCAGAGGTGTAATTGGAGCAACATTAAAATCTGTAGTAGTGAGAATGTGGACAGAGCAGGAGAAATTGCCGTCCGCACAGCTGGGGAACAGTTAACGTTACCGAACCCCAATAACACGGCAGCAAGTGTTGACTGTGCAGACGGCACTTCCGAGCGCCAACTGGTAGTGTTGGAGCTCAGGGATAATACTGAAAACAGAGGAGCCAGAGGTGTAATTGGAGCAACTTTAAAATCTGTAGTAGTGAGAATGTGGACAGAGCAGGAGAAATTGCCTTCCGCACAGCAGGGGAACAGCTGACGTTACTGAACCCCAATAACACGGCAGCAAGTGTTGACTGTGCAGACGGCACTTCCGAGCGCCAACTGGCGGTGTTGGAGCTCAGGGATAATACTGAAAACAGAGGAGCCAGAGGTGTAATTGGAGCAACTTTAAAATCTGTAGTCGTGAGAATGTGGACAGAGCAGGAGAAATTGCCGTCCGCGCAGCAGGGGAACAGCTGACGTTACTGAACCCCAATAACACGGCAGCAAGTGTTGACTGTGCAGACGGCACTTCCGAGCGCCAACTGGCGGTGTTGGAGCTCAGGGATAATACTGAAAACAGAGGAGCCAGAGGTGTAATTGGAGCAACTTTAAAATCTGTAGTAGTGAGAATGTGGACAGAGCAGGAGAAATTGCCGTCCGCACAGCAGGGGAACAGCTGACGTTACTGAACCCCAATGACACGGCAGCAAGTGTTGACTGTGCAGACGGCACTTCCGAGCGCCAACTGGCGGTGTTGGAGCTCAGGGATTACAGTTCAGGTGGTAGAAACATGAACAGAACAGGAGACCTGGATACTGTTGCCAACCAATTATTTATTCTGGAAGAGGACTGGCAAATTCATGAGAGATCCAGGCCTTGTTCATTTTGAGAAAAGTAAGCCGGTCAACGTTATCGGAGGATAGTCGCATGCGACGGTCTGTTAGTACACCACCTGCGGCACTAAAGACGCGTTCCGATAATACACTAGCAGCAGGGCAAGCTAGCACCTCCAATGCATACTGACTAAGCTCTGGCCATGTATCCAGCTTACAGACCCAAAACTTGAAGGGAGAAGAGCCGTCTGGGAGTACACTAAGAGGGCAAGACATGTAGTCTGTCACCATCTGACGGAAACGTTGCCTCCTGCTGACTGGAGCCGTCTGTGATGGTGTAGACATTTGTGGCGGCGGGGACACAAAACTTTGCCACATTTCGGCCATACTGGTCTTGCCTTGTGCTGAGGCGCTCCTTCTGCTCCCTCTTTGTGCAGAGCTTCCTCCACTGCCTCGACGCACTGAGCTTCTTTGTAAAGCACTAGCAGCACTGCTCTCGGTTGGAATGGAGAACATGATGGAATGCACCAGTGCGTCTTGTTACTCCCGCATTTTACGCTCCCGGTTCAACGGTGTTATGAGGCTTTGTAAGTTGTCCCAGTAGCGAGGATCTAGGAGGGTGGACACCCAATAATCAGCCGTGTTGAGAATGTGGGCGATGCGGCGGTCGTTTCTCAGGCACTGCAGCATGAAATCAACCATGTGCTGCAGACTGCCAACTGGCCAAGAAACGCTGTCCCCTGCTTGAGGCGTGATCTCTGCCTGCTCTGCATCACCCCACCCTCGCTCTAGATACTGACTACTAGAGCATTGTTTACCTCCCTCCTCTGGACAGATGTCTTCCTCATCCATTCACTCCTCCTCATTCTCCTCACAAAGTGTCCCCTGCCTAGGCCTTTGTGAGGAACCACGTTGCGCAGACTGTAGAGAAGCAGATGGCATTTGTGACTCCTCATCCTCCACCTCTTCCAAAACCTCGTCCCTTAGTGCTTGCAGTGTTTTTTCAAGCAGGCAGATAAGGGGGATAGTCATGCTGACTAGTGCATCATCTGCACTCGCCATCCGCGTGGAATAATCGAAGGCACGCAAAACGTGGCAAATGTCCTTCATAGAGGCCCACTCAGTGGTGGTGAAGTGTGAACGGCGCGCACTGCGACTTGTTTGCGCCTGCTGCAGCTGGTACTCCATTACTGCTGCCTGCTGCTCACACAACCTCTCCAACATATGTAACGTTGAATTCCACCTGGTGGGTAGGTCACATATGATGCGATGTTCCGGAAGACGTGATCGGCGCTGCAGAGCTGCAATGCGTGATCTTGCATTGCTGGAACGCCGCAAGTGAGCGCACTCTATGCGGACCTTGTGAAGCAGTGCATCAAGATCCGGATAGTCCCTCAAAAAACTCTGCACGACCAAGTTGAGCACATGTGCCAGACATGGGATGTGAGTGAGGTTGCCTATGCCCAGAGTTGCCACCAGATTTCGGCCATTGTCACACACTACCATGCCTGGCTGGAGATTCGCTGGCACAAACCACACGTCGCTCTGCTGCTTGATGGCATTCCAGAGCTCCTGCGCTGTGTGGCTTCGATTCCCCAAAGAAATTAATTTTAATACGGCCTGTTGACGTTTGGCCACGGCTGTGCTCATATTGGTCACCATAACAGGTAACCGTTCACGGGTCGATGTGGAGGTAGACCGTGACGGCTCCTGCAGCGCTGATTCAGAGGAACTGGAGTATGAGGAGGAGTCAATGTGTACAGACTGGATTCCTGCAATCCTTGGAGTTGGCAGAACACGTACAACGCCACTCTCAAGATCTGTACCCGGCTCCACAACATTTACCCAATGGGCAGTGAGGGAAAGGTATCGTCCCTGTCCATGCTTACTGGTCCACGCATCGGTGGTCAGGTGGACCTTGCTACTGACGGCGTTTTGTAGCGCATGTTTAATTTTTCCCTCCACATGATGTTGCAGGGCAGGGACGGCTTGCCTGCTGAAATAAAAGCGGCTGGGCACGTTGTATTGTGGGACTGCCAATGCCATAAAGTTACGGAATGTGTCAGTGTCCACCAGCCTGACTGATAGCATTTCAAGGGCCAGTAGTTTAGCAATGCCAGCATTCAGAGCCTGTGCTCGGGGGTGGTTTGCCGAGTATGGGCGCCTTTTCTCCCATGCCTGTGCTAATGATGGCTGTAGACTGGCCTGGGAGTGTGAGGATGACTGGGAAAGTGGTGCTGTGGGTGGAATTACACTGTGTCTCTGTACAACAGTGCCAGAGATTCTTCCATGGCGATCCTGTGAGGAAGCCGAACCAGCTGTGTGTGAGCTGGAGGAAGAGGCTACAACACGAGCTGAAGAGGTGGTAGGTGGCGCTGTAGGTTGACCTAGGTCTTCAGTGTGTTTTTGTAACTCCACCACGTGCTTGGTCCGCACATGTTTCCACATATTTGTGGTATTGAGGTTGCTGACACTTTTCCCTCTTTTCACCTTCTGATTACACAGCCTGCATTTGACAAAGCAAATGTCATCTGCAACTGTGTCAACAAAGGACCAGGCACTGCAAGTCTTGGGAGCGCCCGGTTTGGATTTTGGAAGAGCCATGCTCCTAATGGGTGCCGAAGTGGAGGCTACAGGCAACCAAGTCCTCCCCCTCCCTCTCCCTCCTTTTTGGGCTGTTCAGGGAATCTCTTTCTCAGAGCTGCTCCCACCACCTTCCTGTCCCTCACGCCATGATGGGTCAAGGACCTCATCATCTACACCACCCTCTTCAAACAACTGCTTCTCCTGGGTAGTCTCGACAGCACAGTACGCACCAGAAAGTGGCACCTGAGTCTCATCATCAGATGCGTACTGAGGTGTGCTGCTGACCATAGGCACTGGCCCACCCGCCTCTTCAGATTCAGAGAGACAAAACTGTTGCGCATCGCTGCATACTACCTCTTCTTCAAATTCTCGAATTCTGCTTGGCTGGCCCCCTCTTTCCAAGCCAAGAGATTCAGAGAACAGAAGTAGAGATGGCTCCTGTCCAGGGCTCTCTGACTGCCTGGGCAATTTGGCAGGTGGTGAAGAGACAGATGGGTGCTCTTCAGTGCTCAGGACCTGAGAGGATCTGGAACTAATTGAAGTCGATGCATTAGCTGCCATCCATCCGACAACGGCTTCAATTTGGTCCTCCCGCAGCAGTGGGGTACGGCTAGCTCCTACAAAGCTGTGCATAAAGGACTGTTCCCTGGTAAAACTGGGGGATGCTGAATCACTGGTGCCCGCAGCAGGCACAGAATCCCCACGTCCTCTCCCTGCAGGCAAAGAATCCTCACGTCCTCTCCCTGCAGAAACTCCACGCCCACGACCACATGCCTTACTCCCTGCCTTCTTCATCTTGGTAGACTGATAAAGATAGGCAGAAAAGTACTAAGGGCTTAGTGTGCTTATTCCTGAACAGCTGCTAACAGGTATAAGAAACACTAATTTTATAAAGTGTTGGCTAGACTTTAATATGAGCTAATGTGGCCTACACAACTGTAAAGTGGAGTGTTTGGTGAACTTTATTTAGGTTTTTTTTGTCACAAAAAGACACTGGATGTGCCTAAAGATGTAATAACGATAGTATCACAAACTTTTTGTAGCTATTACAATGTAGGAAGGTAACCTACAATGCAATAGGTGAGGCTACAAAAAATAGGCTAATACTAATCTGGCTGGGGCTGCAGGGCCCAATGCTGCAGAAAGGCTCCTCTAACTACTCCTATATAGTGTGTTTGGAACCAATTTAGCTGAATACGGATGGAACCACCACACTAATAGGAGATATCAGGAAAAATTATGAATTGGCAAAAAAGGACAATGTATGAGGCAGTGACACACACTGAGTGCACTATAACCAGACATGGCTGAAGCACACACTACAGGGTGAGCTGCACTCACACACCAGACCTTGCAGACAGCGGTGAACAGTACAGATGCAGAGCACTGTGCACTAGCACTGCAAGACCAAAAAAATTTCTCTATCTACTCCTATATAGTGTGTTTGGGACCAATTTAGCTGAATACGGATGGAACCACCACACTAATAGGAGATATCAGGAAAAATTATGAATTGGCAAAAAAGGACAATGTATGAGGCAGTGACACACACTGAGTGCACTATAACCAGACGTGGCTGAAGCACACACTACGGGGTGAGCTGCACTCACACACCAGACCTTGCAGAAAGCGGTGAACAGCACAGAGAACTGTGCACTAGCACTGCAAGGCACAGCGATTTATAAAGTAGCTTGGGTAAAGCAGAATAGACCAAATAGGTAGCTAAAACTGTCCCTCAGAACAACAGCGTCCTATCCCTAACTGAATTCACAGCAGAGTGAGCTCAAAATGTCGGCGGCTTTTATAGTGCATCATGACATAATTACAGCAGCCAATCACAGCCATGCCATTAGTTAAGATGCCTACATGCCTAACAGGATGTGCCCACACTTCTTAGGATCCTCATTGGCTGAATAAAATGAAAATGGCTCATTGCATTATGGGAACTTCCGATTCCAGTATACGATATTGCAAAAGTATCGGAATTAAGTATCGGAATTCCGATACCGCGAATATCGGCCGATACCCGATATTTCAGTATCGGAATGCTCAACACTAGTGGTAACATTATATTATATGTGGGTCTGTGGTAACATTATATTATATGTGGGTCTGTACGGACATTATAATATATGTGGGTCTGTGGTAACATTATATTATATGTGGGTCTGTGGTAACATTATATTATATGTGGGTCTGTGGGGTCATTATATTATATGTGGGTCTGTGGTAACATTATATTATATGTGGGTCTGTGGGAACATTATATTATATGTGGGTCTGTGGTAACATTATATTATATGTGGGTCTTTGGTGACATTATGTTATATGTGGGTCTGTGAGGACATTATATTATTTATGGGTCTGTGGGAACATTATATTATATGTTGGTCTTTGGTGACATTATATTATATTTGGGTCTGTGGGGTCATTATATTATATGTGGGTTTGTGAGGACATTATATTATATATGGGTTTTTGGGGACATTATATTATATGTGGGTCTGTGAGGACATTATATTATATGTGGGTCTGTGGGGACATTATATTATATGTGGGTCTGTGAGGACATTATATTATATGTGGGTCTGTGGGGACATTATATTTATATGTGGGTCTGTGGGGACATTATATTATATGTGGGTCTGTGGGGACATTATATTATATGTGGGTCTGTGAGGACATTATATTATATGTGGGTCTAAGGACATTATATTATATGTGGGTCTGTGGGGTCATTATATTATATGTGGGTCTGTGAGGACATTATATTATATGTGGGTCTGTGAGGACATTATATTATATGTGGGTCTGTGAGGACATTATATTATATGTGGGTCTGTGGGGACATTATATTATATGTGGGTCTATGAGGACATTATATTATATGTGGGTCTGTGGGTACATTATATTATATGTGGATCTGTAGGGACATTATATTATATGTGGGTCTGTGAGGACATTATATTATATGTGGGTCTGTGAGGACATTATATTATATGTGGGTCTGTGAGGACATTATATTATATGTGGCTCTGTGGGGACATTATATTATATGTGGGTCTGTGAGGACATTATATTATATGTGGCTCTGTGGGGACAATATATTATATATGGGTCTGTGAGGACATTATATTATATGTGGCTCTGTAGGGACATTATATTATATGTGGGTCTGTGAGGACATTATATTATATGTGGGTCTGTGGGGACAATATATTATATATGGGTCTGTGAGGACATTATATTATATGTGGCTCTGTGGGGACATTATATTATATGTGGGTCTGTGAGGACATTATATTATATGTGGGTCTGTGGGGACATTATATTATATGTGGGTCTGTGGGACATTATATTATATGTGGGTCTGTGAGGACATTATATTATATGTGGGTCTGTGAGGACATTATATTATATGTGGGTCTGTGGGGACATTATATTATATGTGGGTCTGTGAGGACATTATATTATATGTGGGTCTGTTAGGACATTATATTATATATGGATCTGTAGGGACATTATATTATATGTGGGTCTGTGAGGACATTATATTATATGTGGGTCTGTGAGGACATTATATTATATGTGGGTCTGTGAGGACATTATATTATATGTGGGTCTGTGGGGACATTTTATATTATATGTGGGTCTGTGAGGACATTATATTATATGTGGGTCTAAGGACATTATATTATATGTGGGTCTGTGAGGACATTATATTATATGTGGGTCTGTGAGGACATTATATTATATGTGGGTCTGTGGGTACATTATATTATATGTGGATCTGTAGGGACATTATATTATATGTGGGTCTGTGAAGACTCGTATATTTTATGTGGGTCTGTGGTAACGTTATATTATATGTGGGTCTGTGGGGACATTATATTATATGTGGGTCTGTGGGGACATTATATTATATGTGGGTCTGTGGGGACAATATATTATATGTGGGACTGTGGGGACATTATATTATATGTGGATCTGTGTAACATTATATTATAAGTGGGTCTGAGGGAACATCCTACTAATATTATAAATGCGAAAGTTTGTGAGTATGTATGTTTGTTACTCTTTCACGAAAAAACTACTGGACGGATTTGCATGAAACTTTACAGTAATATAGATTATACATCGGAATAACATATAGGCTACAATTTCTAATGATTTTATGTAATTTTGGTCGTAATATAACGATACATGTCAATTAAGTCGGAAAAAAATCTGGCCTCTGAGAGCTATCTTGGCGTACGCTGCCTAAACCGTTGGAGTTACACAAAGATGATGTACCGTAGAATTGTTTGTCTTGAATAGTTCTAAATAAAAGTCCGCGACAGCTTATATCTACCTTTTATGTGGAAGCCACTATGACCAAAATTGTGAACCATAAATTTAATTAAATTAGATACTATTTTACAATGCACATTTTAGTATATTTATCAAACTTTTTAGTATATTTATCAAACTCTTATATACACACATACACAGGTGATGTTTAAATGGCTGATTTACAGAAGTCAGAAGAGATTGATAATACAATAATTTGCCCATATTGGATCATTGTATAGTGAGGTCACAGTTGCCGCCTGTCCACAGTCAGAATACAGGGGTGATCATATACCGTGGCCAGGTACAAGTGTGGCACAGGGGGTTCACACACGACCCCCAGGGACTGACATTTCCTAGAAACTTTGGCAGCTGTCAGTCATGAGCTCACCCTGATACATTACACTCTGGAAACAGCTGAAGAAGGATAATTTATGACATTTTCTCAGACTTAAAAAAAAAAAAAAAAAAATAGCCCAGAAAACAGCCCATATGTCAGGAACAGGTTACTAGGGAACTACACGTCCCAGGACGGCCTGCCCGCGCCCACAGCCCGGGGGGAGTGTGAGGCTTCCTCCTGCAGGTTGCCCGGCGGCACCGGGCCGTCATTGTCCTCACACAGGGGGTCCCCGCCGCCATTGTCCCTCCACATAACACCGTATAATAAAACATGCGCTCACCTGCGCCAGCTGCTGCAGCCGGGAAAGTTCCGAGCGCCTCACCTGGGCGGAGGGGAAGTGACTCACACACGGGGAGGGGCAGTAACCTGAGCGCGGCTCCATGGAGGATGCACACACTGCAGCCTGACAGCACCGGCAGCAGCGCTACACAAATGGCGTCCTCCCCTCCTGTGTGCAGCACAGCCCTGTGTGTGTGCAGCGCAGCATGTCACCCACAGCACCAGCAGGCTGCTCTCAGCTCCCACAGAGCACTGGGAATGGTTGCTATGGGTAACCGCGCCACAGCTGCTCCTCATAGACCAGTCATATACAACTGATATCGTCTGTACAGCGATCGTAATATAACTAATTAGATTGTTTTAGTATTTTGTTTGAACTTTACTAAGTACCTATTTTGTAATTAGTACTTATAAAAATGCCGCGAAAGCGTAAGTCTAACATTTTGCAAAGCTCTAATAAAGCCCGAGCTATGAAAATAATTAGACGTGATGAGACGTCTCAACAAGCTGAGCAACGAAGGCTTGAGCAGGCGGTGCGTTGTGCGGCACATAGAGCTGCAGAGACTCCAGAACAATCCCAAGCCCGACGTGAACGGAATGCGGAGTTTTTGGCATCTCAACGGGCTGCTGAAACTCAAGAACAGTCCCAAGCCCGACGTGAACAGCATGCGGAGTATCTGGCGTCTCAGCGGGCTGCTGAAACTCCAGAACAGTCCCAAGCTCGACGTCAGCAGCAAGCGACTTACATGGCGTCCCATAGAGCCACTGAAACTTATGAAATGGCCGAATCTCGCAGACGCACTGTTGCTGAAAGGGCAGCACAGCGACGTCAAACATTTACAAGAAATACATGGATATTGTTTAATAAAGCTGCATTTGAGTATGACGAGACTCTTGATTATGAAACTCACAAGCTTATAAAAATAGAAGCAATGACCATAGATTGCAAATATTGCGGAGCTCTTAACCACTTCGCACCAGAGCCTGTTTTTGCCTTTGTGACCGGGCCAATTTTTTCAATTCTGACCACTGTCACTTTATGAAGCAATTACTCTGGAACGCTTCAACGGATCCCCCTGATTCTGAGATTGTTTTTTCGTGACATATTGTACTTCATGATAGTGGTAAAATTTCTTTGATATCACATGCGTTTATATGTGAAAAAATCGGAAATTTGGCGAAAATTTTGCAATTTTCAAACTTTGAATTTTCATGCCCTTAAATCAGAGAAATATGTCACACAAAATACTTAATAAATAACATTTCCCACATGTCTACTTTACATCAGCACAATTTTGGAACCAAAATTTTTTTTTGTTAGGGAGCTATAAGGGTTAAAAGTTGACCAGCGATTTCTCATTTTTCCAACAAAATTTACAAAAACATTTTTTTAGGGACCACATCATATTTGAAGTCACTTTGAGGGGTCTTTATGACAGAAAATACCCAAAAGTGACACCGTTCTAAAAACTGCACCCCTCAAGGTGCTCAAAACCACATTGAAGAACTTTATTAACCCTTCAGGTGCTTCACAGGAATTTTTGGAATGTGGAAGAAAAAAATTAACATTTAACTTTTTTCACAAAAATGTTGCTTTAGACCCAATTTTTTTTATTTTCACAAGGGTAACAGGAAAAAATGGACCCCAAAAATTTTTGTGCAATTTCTCTTGAGCGTGCTGATACCCCATATGTGAGGGAAAACCACTGTTTGGGCGCACGGCAGGGCTCGGAAATGAAGGAGCGCCATTAGACTTTTTGAATGTAAAATTTGTCTGAATAATTAGCAGACACCATGTTGCGTTTGGAGAGCTCCTGATGTGACTAAACAGTGGAAACCCCCCACAAGTGACACCATTTTGGAAACTAGACCCCTTAGGGAACATATCTAGATGTGTGGTGAGCACCTTGAACCCCAAGGTGCTTCACAGAAGTTTATAATATTGAGCTGTAAAAATAAAATTTTCACATTTTTCCCACAACAACGTTTTTCATCCCTTAATTTTCCATTATCATAATGGTAATAGGATAAATTGCACCATGAAATTTGTTGTGCAATTTCTCCTGAACACGCCGATACCCCATATGTGGGGGAAAACCACTGTTTGGGCGCACTGCAGGGTTTGGAAGGGAAGGAGCGCCATTTGACTTTTTGAATGTAAAATTTGTCTGAATAATTAGCAGACGCCATGTTGTGTTTGGAGAGCCTCTGATGTTCCTAAACAGTGGAAACCCCCCACAAGTGACACCATTTTGGAAACTAGACCCCGTAGGGAACTTATCTAGATGTGTGGTGAGCACCTTGAACCCCAACGTGCTTCACAGAAGTTTATAATAATCAGCTGTAAAAATAAAATTTTCACATTTTTCCCGCAAAAAAACGTTTTTCATCCCTTAATTTTGCATTATCATAAGGGTAATAGGATAAATTGCACCATGAAATTTGTTGTGCAATTTCTCCTGAACACGCCGATACCCCATATGGGGAGGCAAACCACTGTTTGGGTGCACGGCAGGGCTCGGAAGGGAAGGAGCGCCATTTGACTTTTTGAATGTAAAATTTGTTTGAATAATTAGCGGACGCCATGTTGCAATTGGGGAGCCCCTGATGTGCCTAAACAGTGGAAACCCCCCACAAGTGACACCATTTTGGAAACTAGACCCCTTAGGGAACTTATCTAGATATGTGGTGAGCACCTTGCACCCCCAGCTGCTTCACAGAAGTTTATAATATTGAGCCATAAAAATAAAATTTTCACATTTTTCCCACAAAAAATGTTTTCCTTTCCCTAATTTTGTACTATCATAAGGGTAACAGGATAAATTGCACCATGAAATTTGTTGTTCAATTTCTCCTGAACACGCCGATACCCCATATGTGGGGGAAAACCACTGCTTTGGTGTACGGCAGGGTTCGGAAGAGAAAGGAGCGCTATGTTGGCTGGGATAGGCAGCAGACACCGTGTCACATTTGAAGAGTCGCTGACATGCAGAAACCCCCACAAGTGACCCCATTTTGTAAACTACACCTCTCAAGGAATTCATCTAGGGAAGTAGTGAGTATTTTTTAATTTTTAAATTTATACCATTGGGCAGTGAAAAAAGCATAATTATATTTTTACCACAAAAAAATGTTTTACCCTCAGATTTTACATTTTCACACAGGGCAATGGGTAAAAATGGTGCCGAAATGTGTCACACAATTTCTTCTAAAAGTGGCAATACCCCATATGTGGCTGTATCGTACCACTCAGCCATATGGCGAGATCTGGGGGGGACAGAGTGCTATTTGACAATTGGAGAACAAATTATTGTAGAATAGGCATTTAGATTTGGGAGCACAAAATTTTTTGAATTTCTTTTGGGGGGCAAGGGCCATTTCGCTTTTCCAGAGCCTTTCTGCTACCAGTAACTTGTAAGTCCCTTATATTTTTAACAGATGACGGACCTGTAATTCAGATGAAACCCCTGCGGGATCCATTCACTGTAATGAGGCAGCAGAGTTACTCTGGACTCCGTCTGGCCTCTGTTTAGCGGTGTCCTTTTTTTCAGAAGTGCACAAAACTGTGGCCAACCGCACTTTTATGCACGCCTAAAACAAATGACACCGTGGGATCACAGGCCAGACGGCATCCACAGTGGCCTATATCTGCCTCATTACAGGGAATCTTCCGTCATGGGTTCCGGCTGAATCACATATTTCAGAGATTTACATGGAAACTCTGGCGTAAGTGCTCAGCGCAGAGCGCAGGATAAATGTGTGCCGAGCCAGATCTTTGGGAGACATAATAAACAAATCAGTAGCAGGTGAAGAATTGGTTTTATTTATTTTTTTACGCCGTTCCTAGTGTGATATAACTGATTAGATTACTTTATTCTTCGGGTCGGTGCAATTACAGAGATACCAGATTTATATCGGGTTTTTATGACTGACAGCTGTCACACACTAAGAGACGCTTTTTTTTTGCAAAATCTAGTTTTTGCATCGCCATATTTTGAGAGCTATAATTTTTCCATATTTCGGCCGACAGTCATGTGATGGCTTGTTTTTTGCGGGACGAGTTGACATTTTTATTGGTACCATTTGTGGGTACGTGACATTTTTTGATCGCTTTCTATTCCGTTTTTTTGGGAGGTAAAATTAACAAAAACCAACAATTCAGGAATTGTTTTTTGAGGTTTTTTTTTATGCCGTTCTGCGTGTGGTAAAAGTGATCAGGCAGCGTTATTCTTCGGGTCAGTACGTTTACAGCGATACTACACTTACTGTATATTTTTTTATGTTTTGGCGCTTTTACACAATAAAACAATTTTATAGAAAAAATATTTTTTTTGCATTGCTTTATTCTGAGAGGTATAACTTTTTTATTTTTTGGCTGATGGAGCTGTATAGCGGCTTGATTTTTGTGGAACAAGATGACTTTTTCAGCGGTACCATTTCTATTTCCATTTTGCTTTTTGATCGCATTTTTTTCCACTTTTTGTTTGGCGATATGAGGAAAAAGCATAGTTTTTTGCTCCGTTTTTTATTTATTTTTATTACGGTGTACACATAAGGAGTTAATTAGTGTGACAGTTTTATAGCTCGGGTTGTTTCGGACGCGGCAATACCAAATATGTGTACTTTTTTTATTTTTGCATAACTATATGGATTTATCGGTTTAATATTTTATTTATTTATTTTTATTTATTTTGTATTTTTTTTTAACAGTTTCAAAACATTTTTTTTTACTTTTTTTTACATTTTTACTTAGTCCCTGTATGGGACATTAATTTTTATTTTTCTGATCCCTGATCTCATGTAATGTAATAGACATATATTACATTATATGAGATCTTCACTGACTGTTTCACAGTCTCCTGTCTGGCATCAGCTACAGGCTGAAGCCAGACAGGAAGGACACCATATATGGCAGAGCTGGAGGCGGTCATGTGACCTCCAGCTGCCATAGCAACGCCAGGTCCTGAAAGCAATCAAGGGGTCGTCGGAGAGGTAAGTGGACGACCCCCTCTCCTTCTGCTGTCTCCTATATGCCGCGATCACTATAGATCGCAGCATATAGAAGACAGCAAAGGGTTAACATCACTGGGACCTGATCTAATCAGGTCCCGATGATGTTCCCTGTCAGAGCTAACGCTCTGCACCGCTCTCACAGCGCTTGCAGGACCCAGGGGGTCCTGAGCACTGCGAGACCACCCACCGTTTTTAAACGTCCGTGCTGCACAGAGCCCAGGCAGCGCGGACGTTTATCTACAGTGGGCGGTCGGGAAGCGGTTAAGTGGAAAGAGGAAGCAGCAGGTATGTGTTGTTTGGGCGGGAAAGTAGCTCTTCCTTATATAGACGAGCCAGTTCAACCTTTAAAAGAGCTTATCTCTAATGAAACTGATGAATCTCGCCTTTTTCTAAATAATATAAGAAAATACAACATGTGCTTTCATATGACGTCTTCTGGAGCAGATCAAATTGTCTCAATGCCAGGGTTTTGCCCGACCTTTACAATACAAGTATACCACCGTATCGGTTCTTTAATTCCTATGTCCATTTCGCAACCACAATTTTTACAAGTTTATTTCATAGGTGACGAAGAAGAACAAATCAACAGGCGTACTGAGTGCGTGCAAAGCGTAGATAGAAACATAGTTAAAAAATTACAACGAGTACTTCACAACCACAACATTTTGGTGCATGAATTTAAAACGGCTAGAGACAGAATGATCAATGACGATCATTTCAAAGTAGTGATTCACCCAGACCGTGTACCACGTGGTCAACATGAGAGACGATTCAATGCCCCTACTACAAATGAAATAGCTGCTGTAATAGTTAGTAGCGAACAAACTATGTCTCGGGACATCGTTGTGCAGCCGCGCGATGGCATGCTCACTATGATTCCCGATACACATAGATTCTATGACGCTCTCGAGTACCCAATAATTTTTTGGAAAGGACAAGAGGGGTACAGCATTGATATTCCTCAGATAAATCCAATTACCAAACAAGCAATGCCAAGCAAAAAGGTGTCCTGCAAAGATTTTTATGCCTTTCACTTGATGGTCCGTCGCAGCGATTTTAATTTGATGCTTAAGTGTAGGCTCCTACTTCATCAGTTTCTGGTCGACATGTATGTAAAGATGGAAAGTGAGCGCTTAAGGTTCATTTCTTTAAATAAAAAAAAACTGCACGCAGAAAATTAAATTCACTTGCAAGATGCAATAAGAAATGATGCGGATTTGGATCCAAATAACTTAGGTCAGATGGTGATTCTCCCGTCATCATTTGTAAATAGCCCGAGATACCTACACGAATATACACAAGATGCGTTCACATACGTACGTAATTATGGGAGGCCTGATTAATTTATTACAATGACTTGCAACCCCGCTTGGCCAGAAATCACCAAAGAGCTTATGGCTGGTCAAAATTCAACGGACAGACATGACTTAACAGCCGGAGTATTTAGAATAAAAGTACAGAAGTTGGTAGCTCTACTTACAAAAGGTAACATATTTGGTGATATGCAATGCTTCATGTACTCGATCGAGTGGCAAAAGCGAGGTTTGCCTCATGTGCACTTACTGCTGTGGTTAAAGGAAAAATTGCATCCGAACCAAATTGACGAAATCATATGTGCTGAGATACCAAACCCAGAAACTGATCAAAAGCTCTATGATACAGTGACAAAGAATATGATTCACGGGCCATGTGGTACATTCAATTCTTCATCGCCATGCATGAAGGAAGGAAAATGTACCAAAAAATATCCGAGGAAGCTTTTAAAAGATACTCAAACCAATGACAAAGGTTATCCTTTGTACAGGCGCAGAGCACCAGAGAATGATGGACGCACGACGATTATAAAAACCCGTAGAGGAACACAGGAAATATTGGTGGACAATAGCTGGGTGGTCCCATATTCTCCACTCTTATCAAAAAATGTTAATTCTCATTTAAATGTAGAGTTCTGTAATACGGTACAGGCGATAAAATATATTTGTAAATTTATTAATAAGGGTAGCGACCAGGCTATTTTTAACATCCGCCAGCAAGGGAATGTTAACATTGACCCAAGAGATGAGGTGCAGACCTTTAGAACCGGCCGATATGTTAGTAGTAACGAAGCAGAGTGGCGGATCTTAGGTCTGCCTCTGCACGAGAGACACCCAACCGTCACTCATCTCGCGATTCATTTACCCAATGGCGAGAGGGTTTACTTTACGGAAAATAATTTTAGAGAGAGATTAGAAGCACCACCTAAAACTACACTAACTGCATTTTTCCTGTTGTGCCAAAGTGATACGTTTGCAAAAACATTACATTGACGTGCCTCGCTACTATACTTGGAATGTGGCACGGAAGCAATGGAAACGTCATTTACAAGGAACACCTGTCGATGGTTGGCCAGGTGTGAAGGCAGGAGACGCTCTAGGTCGCATTTACACGGTGCACGTTAGCAATTTTGAATGTTATTGCTTGCGTATGCTGCTGAATGTAATAAGGGGTCCAACCAACTTCTCGGATTTAAAAACATTTGAAGGTCAAGAACTTGCAACTTTTCGGCAGGTGTGTGAGAAGATGGGGTTGTTGGAAGATGATAACCACTGGGAAATCAAAGAGAGATTTATCACAAAATAGTAGGACAAGTTGAGAATGGTGAAGGCGGACTTTTTTTCCTTGATGCCCCGGGTGGTACAGGAAAAACTTTCTTGCTTAATTTACTTTTAGCAAAAATTCGTAGCGGTCATAACGTTGCATTAGCTGTGGCTTCCTCTGGAATTGCTGCAACATTGCTAAGCGGTGGACGGACGGCACATTCAGTCTTTAAATTACCTCTTAATCTGGTGAACGAAGAAACCCCATCGTGTAATATCAGCAAGAGCAGTGCCCGTGGCCTCCTGTTGCAACAGTGCAAACTAATCGTGTGGGACGAGTGCACAATGTCACACAAACGCGCCATCGAAGTTCTTGATCGTTGTCTACAAGACTTACACAGTAAACAAACAATAATGGGTGGTGTGGTTGTTTTATTGGCTGGGGACTTTAGGCAAACTTTGCCTGTCATCGAGCGAGGCACTGCAGCAGACGGAATTAACGCATGTCTGAAATCCTCATATTTATGGACCAAAGTTGAAAAGTTGCACCTCACCACCAACATGCGTGTCCAGTTATTCAGTGATCTAGAGTCGGGTGCGTACGCTGAGAAACTGCTCGAGATCGGTGAAGGTCGAATCGAAACTGACGAAGAAGGTATGGTTCTATTCACTAACCAATTTTGTCATGTTGTGGATTCGGAAGACGCACTTATTGCTCAAGTTTTTCCAAATTTGCAACAAAACATCCACGATGAAAATTGGCTATGTGAAAGAACTATACTAGCACCAAGAAATGAAACAGTTGCGAAAATCAATAAAATTATCTTGGACCAAGTAACCAGCGATGCAACAACCTACAACTCCGACACAGTCATGTCATCTGAAGACTGTACGCGCTACCCCGTGGAGTTTCTTAACTCTTTGGAGCTATCCGGGGTCCCATCTCATAAGCTCGAATTAAAGGTCGGTATACCCGTTTTGTTAATGCGCAACTTGGACGCCCCGAGATTATGTAATGGCACTAGATTGCGAGTCACTGAACTAGGCAGGCACATTGTAAAGGCCACAATTTTAACTGGAGAAGCTAAGGGTGAAAATATTCTTATACCGCGCATCCCAATAATACCCAATAACTTACCCTTTAATTTCAAACGTTTGCAGTTCCCACTTAAAGTTGCATTTTCAATGACCATCAATAAATCGCAAGGGCAAACTTTGAAGGTAGCGGGGATACATTTAGGCACGCCCTGTTTTTCCCACGGTCAGCTATACGTAGCTTGCTCACGTGTTTCTAAATCGCAAAATCTACATATTTTCGCTGAACAAAAGAAATCAAATAACATAGTTTACAGGAGTATATTGCAGTAAAAACACATAGATAAATTACCTGCAGATGTCCATTATTCCAATTACATACTAATTCTTTACTAACACGAACAATATTAAATGCAAGTAACTTCAGTCCGACCTGTTTATTAATCAGTGTTTAGTAATCCGTTTGTGATGAAATTTGATATGGATAATTTCAAGCCTGGGGAAGGACATAGGGCTACTTTTTATAAACACACCATACAGGCGAAGATTATATAAAACTGTAAACCTGATTGACTGACACAACTAGCGGTCAACGCACAGCCGAAACCACTGAACTTAGCATCTTGAAATTTGCAGATAGGTTCTATTATAGCTTAAATGAGCACTAAGAAAGGAATTTTGATAATTCCACCCTCAAGAGTTTCCCTCTTAATATTATAGGGGTTCAAAGATTGTATGGAATCAGTCAGTTTTGAAGTTAGACATCTGAAATTTTGGATGTACGAGTAACTAAATAAGATTATTTTTTTTTACTATTAAGATTATTTTTTTTTACTATTAAGATTTTTTTTTTTTTTACTATTAAAATGATCTGTCACGAAATGTGAGCGAAGCCGCGGGTAAAAGCTAGTTATATTTTATGTGGGTCTGTGAGGACATTATATTATATGTGGGTCTGTGGAGACATTATATTATATGTGGTTCTGTGAGGACATTATGTTATATGTGGGTCTGTGGGGACATTATATTATATGTGGGTCTGTGGGGACATTATATTATAAGTGGGTCTGTGAGGACATTATGTTATATGTGGGTCTGTGGGGACATTATATTATATGTGGGTCTGTGAGGACATTATATTATATGTGGGTCTGTGGGGACATTATATTATAAGTGGGTCTGTGAGGACATTATGTTATATGTGGGTCTGTGGGGACATTATATTATATGTGGGTCTGTGGTAACATTATATTATATGTGGGTCTGTGAGGACATTATATTATATGTGGGTCTGTGAGGACATTATGTTATATGTGGGTCTGTGGCGACATTATATTATATGTGGGTCTGTGGTAACATTATATTATATGTGGGTCTGTGGGAACATTATATTATATGTGGGTCTTTGGTGATATTTTATTATATGTGGGTCTGTAGGGTCATTATATTATATGTGGGGCTGTTGGGACATTATATTATATGTGGGTCGGTGGTAACATATTATATGTGGGTTTGTGGGGACATTATATTATATTTGGGTCTGTGAGGACATTATATTATATGTGGGTCTGTGAGGACATTATATTATATGTGGGTCTGTGGGGACATTATATTATATGTGGGTCTGTGGGGACAATATATTATATGTTGGTCTGTGGTAACATTATATTATATGTGGGTCTGTGAGGACATTATATTATATGTGGGTCTGTGGGGACATTATATTATATGTGGGTTTGTGGGGACATTATATTATATGTGGGTCTGTGGGGACAATATATATGTGGGACTGTGGGACATATTATATGTGGTGCTGTGGGGACATTATATTATATTTGGGACTGTGGGACATTATATTATATGTGGGTCTGTGAGGACATTATATTATATGTGGATCTGTGAGGACATTATATTATATATGGGTCTATGAGGACATTATATTATATGTGGGTCTGTGGGGACATTATATTTATATGTGGGTCTGTGGGGACATTATATTATATGTGGGTCTGTGGTAACATATTATATGTGGGTCTGTGAGGACATTAAATTATATGTGGGTCTGTGAGGACATTATATTATATGTGGGTCTGTGAGGATATTATATTATATGTGGATCTGTGAGGGCATTATATTATATGTGGGTCTGTGAGGACATTATATTATATGTGGGTCTGTGGGGACATTATATTATATGTGGGTCTGTGGTAACATTATATTATATGTGGGTCTGTGAGGACATATTATATGTGGGTCTGTGGTAACATTATATTATATGTGGGTCTGTGGGGACATTATATATGTGGGTCTGTGAGGACATTATATTATATGTGGGTCTGTGGGGACATTATATTATATGTGGGTCTGTGAGGACATTATATTATATGTGGGTCTGTGGGGACATTATATTATATGTGGGTCTGTGGTAACATATTATATGTGGGTCTGTGGGGACATTATATTATATGTGGGTCTGTGGGGACATTATATTATATGTGGGTCTGTGGGAACATTATATTATATGTGGGTCTTTGGTGACATTATATTATATGTGGGTCTGTGGGGACATTATATTTATATGTGGGTCTGTGGGGACATTATATTATATGTGGGTCTGTGGTAACATATTATATGTGGGTCTGTGAGGACATTAAATTATATGTGGGTCTGTGAGGACATTATATTATATGTGGGTCTGTGAGGATATTATATTATATGTGGATCTGTGAGGACATTATATTATATGTGGGTCTGTGGGGACATTATATTATATGTGGGTCTGTGGGAACATTATATTATATGTGGGTCTTTGGTGACATTATATTATATGTGGGTCTGTGGGGACATTATATTATATGTGGGTCTGTGGGGACATTATATTATATGTGGGTCTGTGGTAACATATTATATGTGGGTCTGTGGGGACATTATATTATATGTGGGTCTGTGAGGACATTATATTATATGTGGGTCTGTGAGGACATTATATTATATGTGGGTCTGTGGGGACATTATATTATATGTGGGTCTGTGGGGACATTATATTATATGTGGGTCTGTGGGAACATTATATTATATGTGGGTCTTTGGTGACATTATATTATATGTGCGTCTGTGGGGACATTATATTATATGTGGGTCTGTGGTAACATTATATTATGTATGGGTCTGTGTGGTCATTATATTATATGTGGGTCTGGGGTAACATTATATTATATGTGGGTCTGTGGGAACATTATATTATATGTGGGTCTTTGGTGACATTATATTATATGTGCGTCTGTGGGGACATTATATTATATGTGGGTCTGTGGTAACATTATATTATGTATGGGTCTGTGTGGTCATTATATTATATGTGGGTCTGTGGTAACATTATATTATATGTGGGTCTGTGGGGACATTATATATGTGGGTCTGTGAGGACATTATATTATATGTGGGTCTGTGTGGACATTATATTATATGTGGGTCTGTGAGGACATTATATTATATGTGGGTCTGTGGGGACATTATATTATATGTGGGTCTGTGAGGACATTATATTATATGTGGGTCTGTGGGGACATTATATTATATGTGGGTCTGTGGTAACATATTATATGTGGGTCTGTGGGGACATTATATTATATGTGGGTCTGTGGGGACATTATATTATATGTGGGTCTGTGGGGACATTATATTATATGTGGGTCTGTGGGAACATTATATTATATGTGGGTCTTTGGTGACATTATATTATATGTGCGTCTGTGGGGACATTATATTATATGTGGGTCTGTGGTAACATTATATTATGTATGGGTCTGTGTGGTCATTATATTATATGTGGGTCTGGGGTAACATTATATTATATGTGGGTCTGTGGGAACATTATATTATATGTGGGTCTGTGGTAACATTATATTATATGTGGGTCTGTGGTAACATTATAATATATGTGGGTCTGTGGGGTGATTATATTATATGTGGGTCTGTGGTAACATTATATTATATGTGGGTCTGTGGGAACATTATATTATATGTGGGTCTGTGGGAACATTATATTATATGTGGGTCTTTGGTGCCATTATATTATATGTGGGTCTGTGGGGTCAATATATTATATGTGGGTCTGTGGGGACATTATATTATTTATGGGTCTGTGGGGACATTATATTATATGTGGAACTGTGGGGACATTATATTATATGTGGGTTTGTGGTAACATTATATTATATGTGGGTCTTTGGGAACATTATATTACAGTGCTGGCCAAAAGTATTGGCACCCCTGCAATTCTGTCAGATAATACTCAGTTTCTTCCTGAAAATGATTGCAATCACAAATTCTTTGGTATTATTATCTTCATTTAATTTGTCTTCAATGAAAAAAACACAAAAAGAATTGTCCTAAAGCCAAATTGGATATAATTCCACACCAAACCTAAAAAAGGGGGTGGACAAAAGTATTGGCACCGTTTGAAAAATCATGTGATGCTTCTCTAATTCGTGTAATTAACAGCACCTGTAACTTACCTGTGGCACCTAACAGGTGTTGGCAATAACTAAATCACACTTGCAGCCAGTTAACATGGATTAAAGTTGACTCAACCTCTGTCCTGTGTCCTTGTGTGTACCACATTGAGCATGGAGAAAAGAAAGAAGACCAAAGAACTGTTTGAGGACTTGAGAAACCAAATTGTGAGGAAGCATGAGCAATCTCAAGGCTACAAGTCCATCTCCAAAGACCTGAATGTTCCTGTGTCTTCCGTGCGCAGTGTCATCAAGAAGTTTAAAGCCCATGGCACTGTGGCTAACCTCCCTAGATGTGGACGGAAAAGAAAAATTGACGAGAGATTTCAACGCAAGATTGTGCGGATGGTGGATAAAGAACCTCGACTAACATCCAAACAAGTTCAAGCTGCCCTGCAGTCCGAGGGTACAACAGTGTCAACCCGTACTATCCGTCGGCGTCTGAATGAAAAGGGACTGTATGGTAGGATACCCAGGAAGACCCCACTTCTTACCCCGAGACATAAAAAAGTCAGGCTGGAGTTTGCCAAAACTTACCTGAGAAAGCCTAAAACGTTTTGGAAGAATGTTCTCTGGTCAGATGAGACAAAAGTAGAGCTTTTTGGGAAAAAGCATCAACATAGAGTGTACAGGAAAAAAAAAGAGGCATTCAAAGAAAAGAACACGGTCCCTACAGTCAAACATGGCGGAGGTTCCCTGATGTTTTGGGGTTGCTTTGCTGCCTCTGGCACTGGACTGCTTGACTGTGTGCATGGCATTATGAAGTCTGAAGACTACCAACAAATTTTACAGCATAATGTAGGGCCCAGTGTGAGAGGTCATGGGTCTTCCAGCAGGACAATGACCCAAAACACACTTCCAAAAGCACTATAAAATGGTTTGAGAGAAAGCACTGGAGACTTCTAAGGTGGCCAGCAATGAGTCCAGACCTGAATCCCATAGAACACCTGTGGAGAGATCTCAAAATGGCAGTTTGGAGAAGGCACCCTTCAAATATCAGGGACCTGGAGCAGTTTGCCAAAGAAGAATGGTCTACAATTCCAGCAGAGCATTGTAAGAAACTCATTGATGGTTACCGGAAGCGGTTGTTCGCAGTTATTTTGGCTAAAGGTTGTGCAACCAAGTATTAGGCTGAGGGTGCCAATACTTTTGTCCGGCCCTTTTTTGGAGTTTTGTGTGAAATGATCCATGATTTGATTTTTGCTTCATTCTCTTTTGTGTTTTTTCCTTGCAAGCAAATTAAATGAAGATAATAATACCAAAGAATTTGTGATTGCAATCATTTTCAGGAAGAAACTGAGTATTATCTGACAGAATTGCAGGGGTGCCAATACTTTTGGCCAGCACTGTATATGTGGGTCTTTGGTGACATTATATTATATGTGGGTCTGTGGGGACATTATATGATATGTGGGTCTGTGGGGTAATTATTTTATTTGTGGGTTTTGGTAACATTATATTATATGTGAGTCTGTGGGGTCATTATATTATTTGTGGGTCTGTGGTAACATTATATTATATGTGAGTCTGTGGGATCATTATATTATACTAGATGGTGGCCCGATTCTAACACATCGGGTATTCTAAAATATGTATGCGGCCGACCGGGTGCATACAGCAGAGCGGTGTTTAAATCTTGCGCCAAAATCGCTGATTGGTCGCGGCCGGCAACCGCGACCAATCAGCAAAGCAGTGTTTAAATTTGGCGGCCATATCGGTGATTGGTCGCAGGCGGCGGCCACGACCAATCTGCAAACCGTGTTAGTGAGGACTGGAGAGCGTGTTTAAATTTGGCAGCAAAATCGCTGATTGGTCGTGGCCGGCAACCGTGACCAATCAGCAAAGCGGTGTTAAAATTTGGCGCCTATATCGCTGATTGTTCACGGCCGGTGGTCGCGACTAATCAGCAGAGCGGCGTTTAAATTTGGCTCCAATAATGCTGATTGGTCGCTGCCAGCGAACGCGACCAATCAGCAGAGCGGTATTTAAATTTGGCGCCAATAATGGTGATTGTTCATGGCCGCGACCAATCAGCAGAGCGGTGTTTAAATTTGGCGCCAATAATGCTGATTAATCGCGACCGGCAACCGCGACCAATCAGCAGAGCGGTGTTTAAATTTGGCGCCAATATCGCTGTTTGGTCGCGGCCGGCCACCGCGACCAATCAGCAAAGCGATGTTTAAATTTGGCGCCAATAATGCTGATTAGTCGCGGCCGGCCACCGCGACCAATAAGCAAAGCGGTGTTTAAATTTGGCGCCAATAATGCTGATTGATCAAGTTCGGCGACCGCGACCAATCAGCAGAGCGGTGTTTAAATTTGGCACCAATATCGCTGTTTGGTCGCGGCCAGCCACCGCGACCAATCAGCAAAGCGGTGTTTAAATTTGGCGCCAATATCGCTGCTTGGTCGCGGCCGGCCACCGCGACCAATAAGCAAAGCGGTGTTTAAATTTGGCGCCAATAATGCTGATTGGTCAAGTTCGGCGACCGCGAGCAATCAGCAGAGTAGTGTTTAAATTTGGCGCCAATACTGCTGATTGGTGAACCACCAAACAATGAGGAGGGCACCATCTAATAAACGGGATCTACCTGCAGCATCTCATAAAATAGTAAGTATGAAAACAGCAAAAAGAAGAGATGCAAACTAGCAGTGATCACCCAAATAGTCAAAAAGTAACCAAATAATTATCAATAACAACAAAGATCCATAAAAATATATCAATTTATTGAATACAAATAATTCCTGACACATATACACAAAATGACAAACCGACAAACAAATAAAACACCATTAAAAATAGTATAGTATAGTATAGTATTTTCATAAATACTGCTGATTGGTCGCGGCCGGCGACCGCGACCAATCAGCAGAGCAGGGCTTAAATTTGGTGCCAATATTGCTGATTGTTTGCGGGTGGCGGCCACGACCAATCAGCGAACCGTGTTAGTGAGGACTGGAGAGTGTGTTTAAATTTGGCGCCAAAATCGCTGATTGGTCGCTGCCGGCGACCGCGACCAATCAGCAGAGCAGTGTTTAAATTTGGCGCCAATGTCGCTGATTGGTCGCAGCTGGCGGTCGTGACCAATCAGCAGAGCGGTGTTTAAATTTGGCGCCAATATCGCTGATTGGTCGCAGCTGGCGGTCGCGACCAATCAGCAGAGGGGTGTTTAAATTTGGCGCCAATATTGCTGATTGGTCGCGGTCGCCGGCCGCGACCAATCAGCAGAGCGTTTTTTAAATTTGTCGCCAATCTCGCTGATTTGTCGCGGCTGGTGGCCGCCACCAATCAGCAGAGCGGTGTTTAAATTTGGCGCCAATCTCGCTGATTGGTCGCGGGCAGCGTCCACGACCAATCAGCACAGCAGTGTTTAAATGTGGCGCCAAAATTGCTGATTGGTAGCGGGCAGCGTCCGCGACCAATCAGCACAGCAGTGTTTAAATGTGGCGCTAAAATCAGCACATCAGTGTTTAACCCCTTAAGCCCCGAGGGTGGTTTGCACGTTAATGACCAGGCCAATTTTTACAATTCTGACCACTGTCACTTTATGAGGTAATTACTCTGGAACGCTTCAACGGGTCCCCCTGATTCTGAGATTGTTTTTTCGTGACATATTGTACTTCATGATTGTGGTAAAATTTCTTCGATATCACTTGCGTTTATTTGTGAAAAAAATGGAAATTTGGCGAAAATTTTGAAAATTTAGCAATTTTCAAAATTTAAATTTTTATGCCCTTAAATCAGAGAGATATGTCACGCAAAAGAGTTAATAAATAACATTTCCCACGTGTCTACTTTACATCAGCACAATTTTGGAACCAAAATTTTTTTTTGTTAGGAAGCTATAAGGGTTAAAAGTTGAGCAGCGATTTCTCATTTTTCCAACAAAATTTACAAAACCATCTTTTTAGGGACCACATCACATTTGAAGTCACTTTGAGAGGTCTTTATTAGAGATGAGCGTTGTTCTACTCGAACTGTTCGCCAATCTCAAATTCGAGCCGTTTTGGGCGGTGTTCGAGCCGTTCGGCGAACACGAACAATTTGATAAAAATTCGGCTGTTCGAGGTTATGTTCGATAACTGTTCGTGCACCAAAATCATAACTGGATTTTTTCTCAGTAATGATGAAAATTAATGTTAATACGCAGTTTGAGTGTACAGCGGGGTGGGGGGAGGGGCAGGGGATGGATCTCTGCAGGAACAATGAAGATCTCCATTTTTTTTCTCTTTTCCGCATTTGCAGTGGGGAGGTGCAATCTGTCAGCAGCGCACACACGGAGCGAAGTGCTTTTTTTCACACAAGCAAGGGCATGTGTCATTGGCAGTGTATGTCACATGTCCTTGCCCTATAAGACCAAGCCATTTTCCCCGTCGCCACCATTTTCTCACTGCTGCAGCTGCGTGTTAGACGGCACCGCTGTTGCTGTGTGCGCTATACCTTGTTAATTTCAAGCCAATTTTCGCACAAATATACAGATAGCTTGGGAGTAGGGAATAGTTGTGATTGCAGTCCTTTTAAGGACTAGGTTACAGCATTTCCTACGACTTTTATCAGGGAGGTCTGTGCTCTTAAATAGATAGGTTGTGGGAGTAAAGACTAATTGTAATTGGAGTCCTTTTCAGGACTAGGTTACATCAGTTCCTATCAGTTTTTGCCAGGCAGGTCTGTGCCAGTGCTGTGCAAGTTTTTTTCACAGCATTTGGCTGAATCTAGCAAAGCTAATCCTTTTTGGCCTATTGCAGAGTGTGTTAGTCAGTGGAGTAGCCTATCTGTGCTGCAAGATATACCACCTGTGTATAGAATACCAATTTTTTTACTGCACCTAGTGAAGTAAAATCTTTTGGGCATAGCATCATTCTATTAGTCCATCTATACTGACCTCCATCAGGTTGCAAATTAAAACTAATTTTTATCTGCATCTACAGTACCTCTGAAAAAATATTTGGGCTTCTAGCTGTGTGTGGGACTTGTTGTATTAGTCCATCTATACTGACCTCCATCAGGTTGCAAACTGAATATATTTTTTTCTGCATCTACCTCTGAAAAAATATTTGGGCTTCTAGCTGTGTGTGGGTCTTGTTCTATTAATCCATCTATGCTGACCTCCATCAGGTTGCAAACTGAATATAATTTTTTTCTGCATCTAGCTCTGAAAAAATATTTGGCCTTCTAGCAGTGTGTCGGACTTTCTCTATTAGTCCATCTATACTGACCTCCATCAGGTTGCAAATTAAAAATAATTTGTATCTGCATCTACAGTACCTCTGAAAAATTATTTGGGCTTCTAGCTGTGTGTGGGACTTGTTGTATTAGTCCATCTATACTGACCTCCATCAGGTTGCAAATTAAAAATAATTTTTATCTGCATCTACAGTACCTCTGAAAAAATATTTGGGCTTCTAGCTGTGTGTGGGACTTGTTGTATTAGTCCATCTATACTGACCTCCATCAGGTTGCAAACTGAATATATTTTTTTCTGCATCTACCTCTGAAAAAATATTTGGGCTTCTAGCTGTGTGTGGGACTTGTTGTATTAGTCCATCTATACTGACCTCCATCAGGTTGCAAATTAAAAATAATTTGTATCTGCATCTACAGTACCTCTGAAAGAATATTTGGGCTTCTAGCTGTGTGTGGGACTTGTTGTATTAGTCCATCTATACTGACCTCCATCAGGTTGCAAATTAAAAATAATTTTTATCTGCATCTACAGTACCTCTGAAAAAATATTTGGGCTTCTAGCTGTGTGTGGGACTTGTTGTATTAGTCCATCTATACTGACCTCCATCAGGTTGCAAACTGAATATATTTTTTTCTGCATCTACCTCTGAAAAAATATTTGGGCTTCTAGCTGTGTGTGGGTCTTGTTGTATTAGTCCATCTATACTGACCTCCATAAGGTTGCAAATTAAAAATAATTTGTATCTGCATCTACAGTACCTCTGAAAAAATATTTGGGCTTCTAGCTGTGTGTGGGACTTGTTGTATTAGTCCATCTATACTGACCTCCATCAGGTTGAAAATTAAAAATAATTTTTATCTGCATCTACAGTACCTCTGAAAAAATATTTGGGCTTCTAGCTGTGTGTGGGACTTGTTGTATTAGTCCATCTATACTGAGCTCCATCAGGTTGCAAATTAAAAATAATTTTTATCTGCATCTACAGTACCTCTGAAAAAATATTTGGGCTTCTAGCTGTGTGTGGGACTTGTTGTATTAGTCCATCTATACTGACCTCCATCAGGTTGCAAACTGAATATATTTTTTTCTGCATCTACCTCTGAAAAAATATTTGGGCTTCTAGCTGTGTGTGGGACTTGTTGTATTAGTCCATCTATACTGACCTCCATCAGGTTGCAAATTAAAAATAATTTGTATCTGCATCTACAGTACCTCTGAAAAAATATTTGGGCTTCTAGCTGTGTGTGGGACTTGTTGTATTAGTCCATCTATACTGACCTCCATCAGGTTGCAAATTAAAAATAATTTTTATCTGCATCTACAGTACCTCTGAAAAAATATTTGGGCTTCTAGCTGTGTGTGGGACTTGTTGTATTAGTCCATCTATACTGACCTCCATCAGGTTGCAAACTGAATATATTTTTTTCTGCATCTACCTCTGAAAAAATATTGGGCTTCTAGCTGTGTGTGGGTCTTGTTCTATTAATCCATCTATACTGACCTCCATCAGGTTGCAAACTGAATATAATTTTTTTCTGCATCTAGCTCTGAAAAAATATTTGGCCTTCTAGCAGTGTGTCGGACTTTCTCTATTAGTCCATCTATACTGACCTCCATCAGGTTGCAAACTGAATATATTTTTTTCTGCATCTAACCCAGCCAATAGTTTTGGCCTAATACCACAGTTTGGACACTCAGCTCTGCTCGGTTACCATCCATTGTTTTTTTGTGCAAACAACTCCAGAGTTGTGAATTAGTTAACCACCAAAATGAGTGGAAAAAGGCCTGCTGCTGGTGGAAAGGGGAATAGGCGTGTTGGGAAGGGGAAAAAAGGTTGTGTCCGTGGGGTAGGTGTTAAAGCAACAGTAACATCTGCAGAAGAAAGACCATCTTCCAGCCAAACTAAAATGTCTACTTCTTTTAGCGGACAATGTGATAAGATCCCTTTCTTACGGCCACGCCAATCGCTACAAATTCCAGATGAGGCACAAAAACAGCAGGTGCTTCAACGGATATCAAGTGCTCCTTTAAGTGGGCTCTCCTCCACATCAACTTCAACATCACAAATACTCCAGTCCTCAAAGGTGTCACCCAAATCGCACTTGCTTCCTCACAGCTCCCAAATCTCCAGCTGCCCGTCTGAGTATGAGGTAGAACAGATGGTTGAGTCTGCAGAGCTGTTTACTCATACTATAGCCTGGGAATCAGAGGTCGACTCCAGCGCTTCTGTGAATCCAGACGAGGAAATGATCTGCACTGATGCCCAGAATCTTTATGAGTCGGATCCAGGACCAGACGCAGAAGGTTCTGACCATAATGTAGACCCTCATTCCCAAACTGTAACTCCTGTTGGTGGAGACAATGAGGAAGACGATGATAAGACTCAAATACCTGATTGGAGCGACAACTTTAGTTTTTTGTCAGGGCAGGAACAGGTTGGCTCTGAGGACGACGGGTGTGATAACACACAGGGTGATGATGATGAGGTTGGAGATCCCACTTACTGTCAACCCACAGTCAGCCAAGAGATGAGGTCAGCAGAGGAGGTGGAGGAAGATGCTAGTGACGACGAGGTCAGGTTGCGCCTTCCTGGACAGAGACGTAGTACTGGAAGCACGTCAACAACTGCATCCTCAAACACAACTCTGCCTCTCACCACAAGTCGTGGTGGCTCTTCAGGTCGCATGGGTGCTAAGCCTTGCATAGCCTGGGCATTTTTTCAGATCGATAAAGATGACCCAACTCGTGTTATCTGTAACATTTGTCAGCAAAAGCTAAGTAGAGGCCAAAAAATACATAGTTTGAGTACTTCATGCATGAACCGGCACATGGACATGAAGCATAAGTTGCAGTGGGAAGCTCAGTGTGCTACAATGCGGCCTAGCCGGCCGGGCCAACCACCGTCTGCCATATCTTGTGCATCCGCGGCCTCTTCATCCTCTGTGACTGGGGGGACAGCAGTCACACCTGTTTTGGGGCGCAGACCTGCCACCTCTTTACCCGCAACAGCCAGCGTGATTGGCAGGTCATCATTTTCTTTGGAGGTGGTAACAGCAGCTGGTGTTGAGCGCTGTCCGACATCGATAGCACCACCTTTGGATCAAGGCAACCTAACATGTCCGCCTGCATCTTCCTCACAGACCGGCAGTTTGCCGGGGACACCCTTATCAACCCCGTCTAAGCACAATAGCCAGCCCTCGGTCCCTCAGATGTGGACAAGTAAAAGACCATTTCCTCCTAGCCATGAGAAAGCTAAGAGGTTGAATTTCACCATCTGCAAGCTCTTGGCTACAGAAATGCTGCCTTTCCGCCTGGTGGACACAGAGGATTTTCGAGACCTTATGTCCGTCGCAGTGCCCCAGTACCAGATGCCCAGTCGGCACTACTTCTCAAAGAAAGGTGTGCCTGCGCTCCACCAGCATGTCGCACACAACATCACCGCTTCTTTGAGAAACTCTGTGTGTGACAGGGTGCATTTCACCACAGACACTTGGACGAGTAGGCATGGACAGGGGCGTTACATGTCGCTGACTGGGCACTGGGTAACTATGGTGACAGCAGGACAAGGGGCTGCTGTCCAAGTCTTGCCGTCCCCACGAGTTGTGCGTCAATCCTCTTTATGTCAAAGTTCCTCCACTGCTTCTGCCTCCTCAACCTCCTCTCGGTTTTCCACCTGCACCCAAAGCCTGTCTGGTCATGCCACAAGCTTTCTAACTGCGCAGAAGGGATCCTGCACACCTCCTTACTATGCTGGCAGTAGGGCTCAACGTCATCAGGCGGTTTTTACATTGAAATGTCTGGGAAATGTGAGTCACACAGCTGAGGAGTTGTGGTCAGCTCTGGAGAACCAATTTCATGAATGGTTGTCTCCACTGGACCTGAAACCAGGGAAGGCCGTGTGCGACAATGCTGCAAACCTGGGTGCGGCCCTTCGCCGGGGCAATGTCACACACGTGCCTTGTATGGCTCACGTGTTGAACCTGGTTGTCCAGCAATTTTTAGCCCACTATCCCAGACTAGATGGCCTTCTGCAGAGGGCACGGTCGCTGTGTGCTCACTTCCGCCGTTCGCATCCCGCAGCTCAGCGACTTACATCTCTACAGAAGTCGTTGGGCCTGCCACTTCACCGGCTAAAATGCGATGTGCCTACCCGGTGGAATTCAACTCTGCACATGTTGCAGCGACTGTGGCAGCACCGACAAGCCCTGGTGCAATACGTTCTGACGTATAGCCTGGGCCAACGAGATTCAAAGGTGGGGCAAATCACGCTGGAGGAGTGGTCTCAGATCAGGGACCTATGCACCCTTCTGCACAGTTTTGAAATGGCGACGAAGATGTTTAGTGCTGACGATGCCATTATCAGCATGACTATTCCGGTGATTTACATGCTGGAGCACATGTTAAACAGAATTCGGAGTCAGGTGGTGGCACAAGAGGAGGTGGAGGAAGTAGAGGAGGAGGAGTTGTATGCGGAAGGGCTAACATCTGCAAGGTCCAGATGGTCGGCAGCACCAAGGCGGCAGGCATGTGAGGGTGGGGGAGATGGTTTTACCAGGGCGCATGGTAGCAGCCAAACTAGTGAGGAAGGTGCAGGAGCCCAGGAAGAAGTGGAGGACGAGCTGATGGAAGACTCATCAGATGAGGGAGACCTTGATCACATTTCTGTTGTGCGAGGTTGGGGGGAGAGGACAGAGGAAGGAAGCATGATTGTTACCTCGCCACCAACACAACAGGGACTTGGTGCTCCTGGATGCGCAACACACATGAGTGCCTTCTTGCTGCACTACCTGCAACATGACCCTCGAATTGTGAGAATTAGAAATAATCCTGACTACTGGGTTGCCACACTGTTAGATCCCCGGTACAAAAGTAAATTTGCAGAAATTATTCCTGCCATAGAAAGGGATGCACGCATGCAGGAGTATCAGCAGAGACTGTTGCAGAATCTTACATGTGCTTTTCCACAAAATACCAGTGGTGCACGTAGTGAATCTCACAGTTCCAACTTGCCAACCGTGGGACCGTCAAGTGTTCAGCACTCAAACCGTAACAGAACCACAGTATCTGGTGGTAACATCAATTTTGCGGAATCATTTCACCACTTTTTTAGCCCATCCTTTGCAAGGCCACAGGAGACAAGAAGTCTGACACATAGTCAACGCCTAGAGACGATGGTACAGGAGTATCTCCAAGTAAACATTGAAGCCACGACTGTGTCACTGGACCCTTGCTCTTTTTGGGCTTCCAATCTGGATAAATGGCCGGAGCTAGCCACTTACGCCTTGGAGATCTTGTCATGCCCCGCAGCCAGCGTTCTGTCTGAACGTGTGTTCAGCGCTGCTGGTGGTGTGCTGACAGATAAGCGCACGCGGCTCTCCACTGATAATGTAGACAGACTCACGTTCATAAAGATGAACAAATCATGGATCCGAAACGACTTTTCTACCCCTGTGTCATCCTGGGGAGAGTAAAAGCTTGATGATTGTTTAAAATCACCCTACCACCCGTTTTAAGCTTTCAAATTACTAATCATGTTTATCTGTATCTTGACTGGAAAATAATTTGGGCTTTGTAGCAGTGTGCAGCACTGATCCTATTAGGCCATCTATAATAAGCTCCACCAGATTTAAAATTAAAAATAATTTTTAGCTGCATCTAGCCCGGAAAATAATTTTGGGGCTCCGAGATGCGCAAGACACATAAGTGCCTTCTTGCTGCACTACCTGCAGCATGACCCTCATATTGTCAGAATTCGAAGTAATCATGACTACTGGGTTGCCACACTCTTAGATCCCCCAAACTTTTCGATCAACCTTTTCATTTTAATAAAGACCAAAAAAATGGTCATTTTTGAAATTATAAGCATTAGCAGGTTGTTAGAAACTGAAATCAAACAGTTTTCAACTCAAAACTTTATTCTAGGTGATGTTACATTTTCACATAGGACCCCTTGTTCGAAAGGAGCTTCTGAACTCTCTCGTCCATTGAATTTGTCAGGTTTTGGATGGTTTCTGCTTCAATTGTTTTGCATGAGGACAGAATACCCTCCCAGAGCTGTTGCTTAGATGTGAACTGCCTCCCGCCATCATAGACACTCCCTTTAATGATGCTCCAAAGGTTCTGAATGGGGTAGAGGTCAGGGGAGCATGGGGGTCACACCATAAGTTTGTCCCCTTTTATGCCCATATCAGCCAGAGATGCAGATGTTTTATGTGCAGCATGAGATGGTGCATTATCATGCAGAAAAATGATCTTGCTGTGAAATACACGGTTCTTCTTCTTGAACCATGGCAGGAAATGCTGTTTGAGAAAATCCACATACATTATGGAGTTCATCTTTAGCGCCTTCAGGGATCCTAAAGGGGCCGACAATCTCTCTCCCCATGATTCCAGCCCAAAACATTACTCCACCTCCTCCTTGTTGGCGCTGTAGCTGTGTTTGCGTGGGGTGTCCATCAACCAGCCATCCTCCACTCTATCCATCTGGACCATCGAGCGCTGCACGGCACTCATCTGTGAACAAAACAGTTTTGAAATCAGTCTTCATGTAATGTTTGGCCCACTGGAGCCGTTTCTGCTTGTGTGAAGTGGATAGAGGAGGTCGACAGGATGGCGTATGCACAGCTGCAAACCTCTGAAGGACCCTGCATCTTGTTGTTCGGGGGACGTTGGAGGCACAAGCAGCTTCAAAAACTTGTCTGCTGCTATGACAAGGCTTTTTTGCCGCTGCTCTTTCAACCTGACGTAATTGCCTGTAGGAAAGAGTCCTCAATTTGCCCTTATCAGCACGCACACGTGTGTACTGTGAATCAGCTACATACTTCTTGATTGCCAAGACACTTCATCCTGATCATCGCACAATGTTGATTGTAGTCATGCCTTGACCTAAACACTCCACAATTTGTTGCTTCTCAGCAGCCGACACATCCTTTTTCTTTCCCATTTTGGCAGAAAATGTAGGCTGCTGAATAATGTGAGAGAGCCTTCTTAAGTAGTCTTGCCTTTCATTGGACACACCTGACAAACTAATTAGCACTGGTGTCTGCAATTGCTTACAGTGATATAAAGAGCCCTGACACACATCACCATCAATGAGTTTAACTGACAAACAAACAAATTCTTCCCTTATCACTCCTAAACACTTTTTGCATAATAATTTGGAACACAGTGTACATGTGCTTTTCCACAAAACACCAGTGGTTCACGTAGTGAATCTTACAGTTCTAACTTGCCAACCGTGGTCTGTATGGAGTTGTTCAATAAAGGGCCCAAAATTAAGATAACATAGATGGGAGAGGTCTCTATGAATAGGAATTCCTAAGTATTTGATACCCTGTGAGGGCCAGGCAAAGGGAAAGTTGGACTGGATGGAATCCTATATGGATTTGGGGAGGGAGACATCGAGGGCCTCAGACTTCGCTGCATTGATTTTAAAATTTGACCATGTAACAAAGTGATCTATTTCAGCCATAACAGCATGGATGGATATATGTGATTGAGTGATATATACTAGGACATCATCAGCAAATAGAGAGCACTTGTACTCGGTGCCTCCCACCTCAATCCACCTAATATTGGGGTTATGGCGAATTGATGAGAGCAGGTGCTCCGTCACTAGGATGTATAAGAGAGGGGACAGAGAACATCCCTGCCTTGTCCCATTGGTGATTGTGAAAGGTGATGAAAATGTTCTGACGCGCCCCCTGGGCCTTGGGACACCCCGGACCCTTTTTGGTGGATGCTGGTGGTTGTAGTCTCCGTGGCGGCAACCCGGTTCCGTGGCTCAGGGCGGTCAAACCAGTGGCGGAACTATTTATGTGGTTTTGATGTTTAAATGTCCGACTACGCCACCCGTGGATTGCGGTCAGAGTGAACCGCCGCTCCAGGGCAGACCGCTGAGGCTGGTGTTGTGGGTGCAGCAGAGCGTAGCATAACTCCCCACGGGAGGAGTATAGCCTCAGGGCAGTGTATGCGGAGGATGGGGGTGATGGTGCAGGGCAGCAGCAGTAATGACACGGAGTCAGTGATGCAGTCCAGGGCCTTTACTCACAGTTCTTATTATCCAGACCACGTCTGCAGGTAACGGCAGCCCACGTCGTACTGTGCTCACCAGGTGAGGGGCTCAGACAACTCCCAGATAACTTTGGAGCGCTTCACAGGACCCCCTTTGTGTGTCCTTTGTCTGGCCTTTCTTACCAACCCTTCTGTCCGGCTGCCTCGGGCCTCCTCTTGGTAAACTTGGCGCCAGTTTCCCTGACCCTATGTGGTGCCTTCCTAGCGGGTGTAGCGAGGGGCTGCGCCACATAAAATGTCACAGCCTCCTGTTTCTAGCTGAGGGTCGTTTCCTGCCTCCACTAGTTTCGGGGATCGGTCTCCCCCTTTGGCCTGACCCCTCCACGCAGGTGGATTCTGGCGTGCGGTGGCGACTCGCCCGTCCGCACCCCTGAGATCCCTTCGTTCCTCGTTCCTGGAGCCTTCTCCGCTCCTCTTCCTTCCTTCTCCCTCTTCCAGGCCTGGGCCTCTGTTACTAGGCCCGCCTCCGGAGCAGAGCTCATGCAGAGCCCCTGCTCCCTGCCACTTCTGCTCAGACTTCTCTGCACTGAACTAAGATGGTGCCCACCTTTTATACTCCCTTCTCAATGCACCCAGGAACTGCTTCCTCCCTGCTCCTGCACTACAGGGTTCCCCTTCCTCAGTGTTCCCTCCCCCCACTCCAGCCAGGGACAGGGACTGTCGTGCCCATCTCAGGGGCATATTGGTCGCCCTGCCCCACGGCAATGTGGTGTAATGCATGCAGGTGTCGGGTCCTGATCCACACTACATCCTTACCTGAGAGTGAGATATCACACCTCTGGGTGAGGTGCAATACCTCTGTAGCAACCGAGCCCTCAGGGTGCTACAGTTCCATTTATCTTCAGCCTAGGTGACGTATTGCGATACAGGGCCGTGATTTTGGCTATAAAAGGGTCCCCTAGACCCCTACCCCAAGCTTTTTAAGAGAATCATATATGGCGTGCCAGGAGACTCTATGGAATGCTTTCTCAGCATCCAACGAGAGTATCTAATTACAAATTTTTAACTGCATCTAGCCCAGGAAATACTTTGTGCCTAGTAGCAGGGTCTGCTAGTCAGCGGATTATCCCGGCTGTTAAGCAAGCTACACCACCTGTAGTTTGGACACTTCATTTTTTCAAAGGAAATGCTTCGGGACCACGGGATACTCAGTGAAGAGCATCAGGAGGCACCCCAAGGCATAGGGGCTGGGACTGGCAGTAGGATGCCTTGCGGTGGACAGCCGAGCTCGATCCTTATAAAAGCTTTTTAACTGCAGCAGCTTTAGTGGACGCTACTGGAGCTGGAATTACGCGGCTGCTGGCATGAGACTTGCCCTCCAATAGATCCTTGTAAATGGATTTAAAGTGTATTCATTCAAATTAGAGAGACAATTTAAATTAAAAAGCTTAGAGCTGCCTCCACCACAGGGGGGCTCGCTCGACCCACCAGCGGACAGGCACCAGTATTGGGAGAGGGGGGCTGGCCATCAGGGTTCACCGCGGCTCTGGCACAAACCCGGCGACACGGAGGTGGCACGGGCAGGAGCGGACTGGCCGTGTCGGCTTCTCACTTTTTGGATTTTAGAAGGGCATGACATGCCTATATCTGTGTCTCCCCCTCCTTTTACTCCTCCACCTCTTTTATTTTCGCATGACTATATGTACTTGTCACTTTTCCATGTGTTAGTTATGTCTTCTGAGCAGTTTGTCAGCTTTTGGACACCTTTGAAGGTGTTTTCTATGTGTTTCTATGTGTTTTTGTTTGCCTGCCATTGGTTTTAACGGTGTTCGAAGGTGTTCGACGAACAGTTCGGCGAACACACGGGTGTTCGACGAACCGAACCGAACTCGAACACTACGGGGGTGGCTCAACACTAGTCTTTATGACAGAAAATACCCAAAAGTGACACCATTCTAAAAACTGCTCCCCTCAAGGTGCTCAAAACCACATTCAAGAACTTTATTAACCCTTCAGGTGCTTCACAGGAATTTTTTGAATGTGGAAGAAAAAAATGAACATTTAACTTTTTTCACAAAAATGTTACTTTAGACCCATTTTTTTTTATTTTCACAGGGTTAACAAGAAAAAATGGACCCCAAAATTTGTTGTGCAATTTACCCTGGGCACGCAGATACCCAATATGTGGGGAAAAAACACTGTTTGGGCGCACGGCAGGGCTCAGAAGGGAAGGAGCGTCATTTGACTTTTTGATTGTAAAATTTGCTTGAATAATTAGCGGACGCCATGTTGTGTTTGGAGAGCCCCAGTGTGCCCAAACATTGGAGCTCCCCCATAAGTGACCCCATTTTGGAAACTAGACCCCCCAAGGCACCTATCTAGATGCATAGTGAGCACTTGGAACCCCCAGGTGCTTCACAAATTGATTTGTAAAAATGAAAAAGTGAAAAAAAAAACACTTTTTCATATTTATGAATCAATTTGTGAAACACCTGGGGGTTCCAAGTGCTCACTATGCATCTAGATAGGTGCCTTGGGGGGGTCTAGTTTCCAAAATGGGGTCACTTGTGGGGAAGCTCCAATGTTTGGGCACACAGGGACTCTCCAAAAGCAACATGGTATCCGCTAACAAATTGTCGGCTCAAATTGTTAGCGGACATCATGTTTCATTTGGAGAGCCCCTGTGTGCCCAAACATTGGAGCTCCCCCACAAGTGACCCCATTTTGGAAACTAGACCCCCCAAGGCACCTATCTAGATGCATAGTGAGCACTTGGAACCCCCAGGTACTTCACAAATTGATTCGTAAAAATGAAAAAGTGAAAAAAAAAAGCATTGTTTTTTGCTTCGTTTTTTTTTTTTTTTTTTACCGTGTTCACTGAATGAGTTAACTAGTGGGACAGTTTTATAGGTCAGGTTGTTCCGGACGCGGCGATACCAAATATGTGTACTCTTTTTGTTTTTTTGTTTTTTTTTTATAATAATATTTATTGATGGGTACATTATATTTTTATTTTTGGTGGATTAATTTTTTTTTTTTTTTTTATATTTTTGCAATTTTTTTTTTTTTTTTCACTTTCTGACAGTTTTTATATTTTATTACTTTGTCCCACTCTGGGACTTTCACTTTTTTTTCTCTGATCGCCTGCATGGCACAGGAATGAAGCACCATCCCTGTGTCATGCAGGCTCTCAGCGCTGGACAGGGAGAAGATTGTTTGGAGATGCACTGCGCATATCCAAACAATCTTCCTGCTGTCTGGTGACCCGGATGTTGTCATGACGACATCGGGTCGTCATGGCAACACCCGGGAAGCCTTTGCAGACAGCGCTGGAAGTCGGAAGAGGAGGTGAGTATCTGCGATCACCTCCCCTTCCCCCCGCAATGCTGCGATCGACTTCGATCGCAGCATCGCGGGGGTTAATGTGCTGGGAGCGGTGCAGGACCGCTCCCTGCACATAGTATCGGGTGTCAGCTGTGAAAATCAGCTGACACCCGGCGGCGATCACGCCCGCACAGCCTGTGTGCGCGCGCGCGATCGCCATGACGTACTAATACAGGTCTGGCTCTTAAGTCCCAGGGCACAGACGCGTATTAGTACGTCAGATGTTGTTAAGGGGTTAAATGTGGCTCCAAGATCGCTGATTGGACGCGTGCAGTGGCCGCGACCAATCTGCACAGCGGTTTTAACTTTTGCGCCAAGATCACTGATTGGTCGCGGCAGGAGAGCGCGACCAATCAGCGAATCGTATTGGTGAGGACCGGGGAGCGGAATCGTATTGGTGAGGACCGGGGAGCGTCGCTGTTTGTGCGGGTACTTCCGCTGCGAGAAGCCGGGAGATGAGCGACTGCTCGCAGCAGAAGTGTCCCGACCCGCAGCGCCGCTCCCCGGTCCTCCCTTGACACCCTAGCCGCATGGATGTCAGCGCCGCTGCCTGTGCGGCTACTTCCGCTGCAAGAAGCCGGGAGATGAGTGGCTGCTCGCAGCAGAAGTATCCCGACCCGCAGCGCCGCTCCCCGGTTCTCCCTTGACACCCTAGCCGCATGGAGGTCAGCAGCGCCGGCGGTCGAGGTCCTTCTGCTGCTATCGGCCGGGAGATGAGCGCCTTGCGCCGGTCATCTCCCTGCTGCATCTCCGTCCCGCAGATGAGCCGCTAACGGCCGCCATCTTTTTTCAGAAATCCCGCGGCGCTGATTGGCCGCTGCCAGACCAATGAGCGACGCGGGATTTCCTGCACAGACAGAAAGACAGACAGACGGGATAAGACGATTATATATATAGATGTGTCCTGTGTGGTGTAGTATATAGAGGATCTGTCAGCTCTCCTGTGTGGTATAGTATATAGAGGATCGGTCAGCTCTCCTATGTGGTATAGTATATAGAGGATCTGTCAGCTCTCCTGTGTGGTGTAGTATATACAGGATATATAATTTCTCCTGTGTGGTGTATTATATAGAGAATGTGTCCTGTGTGGTGTAGTATATAGAGGATCTGTCAGCTCTCCTGTGTGGTGTAGTATATAGAGGATCAGTCAGCTCTCCTATGTGGTATAGTATATAGAGGATCTGTCAGCTCTCCTGTGTGGTGTAGTATATAGTGGATCTGACAGCTCTCCTGTGTGGTGTAGTATATAGAGGATCTGTCAGTTCTCGTGTGTGGTGTAGTATATACAGGATCTGTCAGCTCTCCTGTGTGGTGTAGTATATAGGTAGTTAATAGAGGATCTGTCAGCTCTCCTGTGTGGTGTAGTATATAGAGGATCAGTCAGCTCTCCTATGTGGTATAGTATATACAGGATCTGTCAGCTCTCCTGTGTGGTGTAGTATATAGAGGATCTGTCAGCTCTCCTGTGTGGTGTAGTATATAGAGGATCTGTCAGCTCTCCTGTGTGGTGTAGTATATAGAGGATCTGTCAGCTCTCCTGTGTGGTGTAGTATATAGAGGATCTGTCCGCTCTCCTGTGTGGTGCAGTATAGAGGATCTGTCAGCTCTCCTGCGTGGTGTAGTATATAGGTACTTAATAGATGATCTGTCAGCTCTCCTATGTGGTATAGTATATAGAGGATCTGTCAGTTCTCCTGTGTGGTGTAGTATATAGAGGATCTGTCAGCTCTCCTGTGTGATGTAGTATATAGAGGATCTGTCAGCTCTCCTGTGTGGTGTAGTATATAGAGGATCTGTCAGCTCTCCTGTGTGGTGTAGTATATACAGGATCTGTCAGCTCTCCTGTGTGGTGTATTACATAGAGGATCTGTCAGCTCTCCTGTGTGGTGAAGTATAAAGAGGATCTGTCAGCTCTCCTGTGTGGTGTAGTATATAGAGGATCTGTCAGCTCTCCCGTGTGGTGTGGTATATAGAGGATCTGTCAGCTCTCCTGTGTGGTGTATTACATAGAGGATCTGTCAGCTCTCCTGTGTGGTGAAGTATATAGAGGATCTGTCAGCTCTCCTGTGTGGTGTAGTATATAGAGGATCTGTCAGCTCTCCCGTGTGGTGTAGTATATAGAGGATCTGTCAGCTCTCCTGTGTGGTGTAGTATATAGAGGATCTGTCCGCTCTCCTGTGTGGTGCAGTATAGAGGATCTGTCAGCTCTCCTGCGTGGTGTAGTATATAGGTAGTTAATAGAGGATCTGTCAGCTCTCCTATATGGTATAGTATATAGAGGATCTGTCAGCTCTCCTGTGTGGTGTAGTATATAGAGGATCTGTCAGCTCTCCTGTGTGGTGTAGTATATAGAGGATCTGTCAGCGCTCCTGTGTGGTCTAGTATATAGAGGATCTGTCAGCTCTCCTGTGGGGTGTAGTATGTAGCGGATCTGTCAGCTCTCCTGTGTGGTGTAGCATATACAGGATCTGTCAGCTCTCATGTGTGGTGCAGTATAGAGGATCTGTCAGCTCTCCTGTGTTGTGTAGTATAGAGGATCTGTCAGCTCTCCTGTGTTGTGTAGTATATAGAGGATCTGTCAGTTCTCCTGTGTTGTGTAGTATATAGAGGATCTGTCAGCTCTCCTGTGTTGTGTAGTATAGAGGATCTGTCAGCTCTCCTGTGTTGTGTAGTATAGAGGATCTGTCAGCTGTCCTGTGTTGTGTAGTATATATTGTATCTCCTGCTGACGATTCTCCTGCTGCCTGTGACGTCACATTGAAAGAGCAGCTCCTACTCTTTCATCCTGCTCTGTCGGCGAAGCACCACTGCCGACGTCATTTAGAAGGAAAGCCAGCTCCCCGCTGCCTAGATGGGGGAAGTTGACTGTCAATCAGCAAGACTACTCAGCAGTGACACTTGTCAGACACTGCAGATTTCATGAAGAGGTGTGTACAGTGTCCATTTTAGGACATGATCAGATATCAAAGTCAAACATGAGAATAATGTCAGTTTGAGGCTAAATACCCTGTCTGAGAACTGACTTTAACATGTGACTTTGATATGTGACTTTGACATCTGACTTTTACAACTGATAATAATAAAAAAAAAGTTCACTGTACGATGCTGGGACTTGAACCCAAAACTCTGCCTAGAAGCCAGTACACCTACCATTGAGCTATACACTCAGTTGAAATAACTTAGGCATTCTATTTGGTTGTGATTTTCAGTGCAAATCTGTCTGAAAGTCATTGTGACTTCTACACAGACCTCGTCCATGTCGAATTCAAATGATGTGTGACTTTGATATGTGACTCTGATATCTCACTTTTTTCAAACATCAGAATCAGAATCACAATGACTTTTAAACACCCTGAGTATTTTCAGGGTTGATCCCATAAGCCAAGAAAAACTACCAGTCCCTATCATTTGACCCTATGGTTGAAATTTAAAGCTTCAGGCTCATTTAGTGGAGCTTCTGGGTTCAAATCCCAGAAGCAGAAGAATATATATACAGTACAGTTGAAACAAGAAGTTTACATGTACTGTATGTAAATGCCTTAAAACATTATCTCTCTCTCATTATTCTGGCATTTGGCAAAATTAAAACTTATTGCGATCCTAATTGATCTAAAACGGGAAAGATTTATTCTGATTTCATGTCAGATATTGAGAAAAACATGCATATGTGTCTTTTTATATAGTGTATGTAAACTTCTGGTTTCAACTGTATATATATATATATATATATATATATATATATATATATATATATATATATATACAGTACAGACCAAAAGTTTGGACACACCTTCTCATTTTAAGATTTTTCTGTATTTTCATGACTAAGAAAATTGTACATTCACACTGAAGGCATCAAAACTATGAATTAACACATGTGGAATTATATACTTAACAAAAAAGTGTGAAACAACTGAAAATATGTCTTTTATTCTAGGTTCTTCAAAGTAGCCACTTTTTGCTTTGATGACTGCTTTGCACACTCTTGGCATTCTCTTGATGAGCTTCAAGAGGTAGTCACCGGAAATGGTTTTCACTTCACAGGTGTGCCCTGTCAGGTTTAATAAGTGGGATTTCTTGCCTTATAAATGGGGTTGGGACCATCAGTTGTGTTGTGCAGAAGTCTGGTGGATACACAGCTGATAGTCCTACTGAATAGACTGTTAGAATTTGTATTATGGCAAAAAAGTAGCTAAGTAAAGAAAAACGAGTGGTCATCATTACTTTAAGAAATGAAGGTCAGTCAGTCCAAAAAATTGGGAAAACTTTGAAAGTGTCCCCAAGTGCAGTTGCAAAAACCATCAAGCGCTACAAAGAAACTGGCTCATATGAGGACCGCCCCTGGAAAAGAAGACCAAGAGTCACCTTTGTTTCTGAGGATAAGTTTGTCCGAGTCACCAGCTCAGAAATCGCAGGTTAACAGCAGCTCAGATTAGAGACCAGGTCAATGCCACACAGAGTTCTAGCAGCAGACACATCTCTACAACAACTGTTAAGAGGAGACTTTGTGCAGCAGGCCTTCATGGTAAAATAGCTGCTAGGAAACCACTGCTAAGGACAGGCAACAAGCAGAAGAGACTTGTTTGGGCTAAAGAACACAAGGAATGGACATTAGACCAGTGGAAATCTGTGCTTTGGTCTGATGAGTCCAAATTTGAGATCTTTGGTTCCAACCACAGTGTCTTTGTGCGACGCAGAAAAGGTGAACGGATGGACTCTACATGCCTTGTTCCCACCGTGAAGCATGGAGGAGGAGGTGTGATGGTGTGGGGGTGCTTTGCTGGTGACACTGTTGGGGATTTATTCAAAATTGAAGGCATACTGAACCAGCATGGCTACCTCAGCATCTTGCAGTGGCATGCTATTCCATCCGGTTTGCGTTTAGTTGGACCATCAGTTATTTTTCAACAGGACAATGACCCCAAACACACCTCCAGGCTGTGTAAGGGCTATTTTACCAAGAAGGAGAGTGATGGGGTGCTACGCCAGATGACCTGGTCTCCACAGTCACCAGACCTGAACCCAATCGAGATTGTTTGGGGTGAGCTGGACCGCAGAGTGAAGGCAAAAGGGCCAACAAGTGCTAAGCATCTCTGGGAACTCCTTCAAGATTGTTGGAAGACCATTTCCGGTGACTACCTCTTGAAGCTCATGAAGAGAATGCCAAGAGTGTGCAAAGCAGTCATCAAAGCAAAAGGTGGCTACTTTGAAGAACCTAGAATATAAGACATATTTTCAGTTGTTTCACACTTTTTTGTTAGCTATATAATTCCACATGTGTTAATTCATAGTTTTGATGCCTTCAGTGTGAATGTACAATTTTCATTGTCATAAAAATACAGAAAAACCTTTAAATGAGAAGGTGTGTCCAAACTTTTGGTCTGTACTGTATATATAGTACAGACCAAAAGTTTAGACACACCTTCTCATTTAGACTGTGTGCCCACGATGCGTTTTTAAGCGTTTCTGCAGCGGCAAAAACGCTGCAGAAACGCTAAAAAAAAGCATGGTAGAAGGCTTGCCATGTCCCCCAATGATAATCCGCATGTGCTATGCACATTCTGCGGAGATTTTCGCTGCGGATTATCATTGCGGAAAAAAACGCAGCACTACCAATTATTTTGCGGAAGTGCTGCGTTTTCGCCGCCTTGACTTGCATTGCAATGCGCCAATTCCGCAAGACTGCATCTGTACTTGCGTAATTGGCGCGTTATAATGTGCGGATGCTACCCGGGTGTGGAGGACAGGAGACTCTCCTCCACACCCAGGTACCATTATAAAAGCTGTAAAAAAAAGAATAAAATAAAAAATAAAGATTATATTCACCTTCCGACGACCCCCGGACTCCTTCCCTGTGCTTGCCGATAGATCGCGCAGGACTGAAGGACCTGCGGTGACGTCACAGTCATGTGACGGCAGGTCCTTCAGTACAGCGTACCGCGGTCTGTCGGCAGCCAGCACAGGAGCGCAGCGAGTCTGCAGGGGCCATCGGAAGGTAAGTATAGGTTTATTTTTTATTTTTTAACATTCTCTCGGGTCACACTATAGAAATCCCACTTATTAAACCTGACAGGGCACACCTGTGAAGTGAAAACCATTTCCGGTGACTACCTCTTGAAGCTCATCAAGAGAATGCCAAGAGTATGCAAAGCAGTCATCAAAGCAAAAGGTGGCTACTTTGAAGAACCTAGAATATAAGACATATTTTCAGTTGTTTCACACTTTTTTGTTAAGTATATAATTCCACATGTGTTAATTCATAGTTTTGATGCCTTCAATGTGAATGTACAATTTTCAAAGTCATGAAAATACAGAAAAATCTTTAAATGAGAAGGTGTGTCCAAACTTTTGGTTTGTACTGTATATACACAGTGGGGAAAAAAGAATTTAGTCAGTCACCAATTGTGCAAGTTCTCTCACTTAAAAAGATGAGAGAGGCCTGTAATTGACATCATAGTTAGACCTCAACTATGAGAGACAAAATGAGAAAACAAATCCTGAAAATCACATTGTCTGATTTTGAAAGAATTTTTTTTTAAATTTTGGTGGAAAATAAGTATTTGGTCAATTACAAACAAGTAAGATTTCTGGCTCTCACAGACCTGTAACATCTTCTTTAAGAGGCTCCTCTGTCCTCCACTCATTACCTGTAGCACTGGCACCTGTTTGAACTTGTTATCAGTATAAAAGACACCTGTCCGCAACCTCAAACAGTCACACTCCAAACTCCACTATGGTGAAGACCAAAGAGCTGCGAATGACACCAGAAACAAAATTGTAGCCCTGCACCATGCTGGGAAGACTGAATCTGCAATAGGCAAGCAGCTTGGTGTGAAGAAATCAACTGTGGGAGCAATAATTAGAAAATGGGAGACATACAAGACCACTGATAATCTCCCTTGATCTGGGGTTCCACACAAGATCTCACCCGTGGGGCCAAAATGATCTCAAGAACGGTGAGCAAAAATCCCAGAACCACACAGGGGCATCTAGTGAATGACCTGCAGAGAGCTGGGACCAACGTTACACAGGCTACCATCAGTAACACACTACGACGCCAGGGACTCAGATCCTGCAGTGCCAGACGTGTCCCCCTGATTAAGCCATTATGACGCGCCCCTGGGCCTGTGTCGCGCTGCGTTGCGCACGCGGGAGCTTACCCGGAGCCGGATCTCTTGAGGGTTGTAGTCTCGTGGCGGTGATCCGGTCCGTGCCCAGGGAGTCAGACTAAGTGGCGCTGTATTAGCGGTAGATGTTGGACGACTACGCCACCCGTTGAGTACAGCTAAGGAGCTGCTGCTGCAGGGCAGACCGCTGAGGCCGGTGGTAGGATTGTGCAGCGTGATAGTATAACCCCCAACGGGAGGGGTATGGCCTCAGGGCAGCCGACGTGGATGATGGGGGTAGCAGGAACCACTCGGAGACGGTACGGTGTAGTTCAGGGTCTTTACTGGTGACAACGATAGACCCTCCCGGAGTACTGGCTAGCGATTGGGGCCTGGTCAGTCCTTGAGCAGATGGGATCTCCCCTGGCCAGGCGGAGTTGTAGGCCTCCCAAACTAACGATACTCTTCTGGCTACCTTGCTAGAAGCGGGTATAAGTAGCCCACGTCCCTGAGTGTACCTTGTGGTGCTCACCCGTATGGCCGGTGACTCGGGGCCTTCTAGTAGCTTCCGCTCCACGACGGCGGTGCTGGTCCCACGCGTGTGACCGTGCCTTCGGGTTTCTGGGCCAGAGGACCTGCAATCCCCTGCCGGTCGGTTTCTGCTGCTGGATAGGAGTTAGTCCCCACAGCCTCGGACTCCGGGTCCGGTGATAACTTCTCAGTCAGGGCGAGCTCTGCAGCTGCCAGCCCCTGACTCCTTGTAGCACTGCTCCCACAGAGCTCCTGATGTTCTTTTCCTATATCTGCTTCTCTTCTCTGTCTCTACTTCTTCTCTACTCACTAACCCTGCCTCAGCCCTAGGTTTATATAGGGGAAGGTCTTCCCCTCCCAGGGACTGGGCAGGAGGTGTGGCATGCACAGGATCCCTGACCAAGAGACCTCCCACCTGCTCTCAGACATAACATTGCCGTTACTGTGGAAACCAGACCCCTGGGGTGCCACATTCCCCCCTAGTGAAATTTAGTACTCCGGGACTAAACATATTTTTAGAAAAACATAACAAGATAATAACAATAATAATACAATAAGAAAAACACATAAAGATGGTTACGGCGTGTCCGCAACCGGGCGCAGTCTTTGAAGAAAAGCAAGGTGTCCATTTCACCAAAACAGGGAGACGTAACCAGGTAGGGGTCTGTCCTGCCCCGAGTCCTTAACAGTCTTTAGTCCGTCCTGGGTTACGCTCCAACTATACACAAAGGATTCCCGGTAAATCCACCAAGGACTCCTATAAATAACTAGAAACACATAATTATACACAAGCAACAAGAAAAACAGGTAACCACAAATAAAACAATTTATACACTTCAAATCCTCCAACGTGCGGGTAACTGGCCTCTAGTGGCCCTAGTGGACCTACGGAGCTGACTGTCTAGCCCTGAACTACAGGGTGTAGGAGCTGTCAAGGGTAAACTGGGCAGCTGTCTACCGGCTCTTTGACTCACTAGGGGTACGGCAGGCTCACTATAAGCAGAGGGTTGATCCTCCTGTTCTGCTTGTGTGGAGTCTTCTGCCTCCTGGACCGGCTGCTCTTCCAGCTCTACCTGTTGCTCCGTAGGCACTTGGGATGCTGGTTGGAGGAACGTGAGGACGGGTACCACAACTGCACCATTGACTTGAGTCCAGGACCGAGGGAAGTCTCCGAGCACAGTACTAACCATATCTTCCCTTTCCTCTACGGGTTGATGGTCTTCCTGTTCCTCTTCAGGGTTCCGTAGCTGTTCAGGACACTTCTTCAGGTGATCCCGGGATACAATGGCTATGGTCTCCCCTCCGTCTTTACTGATGGTACAGACTTTCGGGTTCTCGTGGCTTGAGGGCAGTACGGTGTACGGGTCCTTCTCCCACTGGTCGTCCAACTTGTGGAGCCGTCTTTTCCTCTTCAAGACCTGCTCTCCGGGTACCAGGGGAACAGCGGGAGCATACTGGTTGTAAGTTTTCTCTTGTCTTTCCCTAGCCTGACAGAGACTTCGCTCCACGCTCTCCTGTACTTTCCGGTACTGCTGCTGCCTCTCTGTGTCCCAGTCTGCTTCTGGTGAAGTGTCCTCGGGTGTCAGGACTCCCATTTCCAGGTCAACAGGTAACTTACCAGGTCTCGCCCTCATTAGGTAAGCCGGGGTACAGTTGGTGGAACCTACCGGGATGTGGTTGTATAGGTCCACTAGATCGGGCAGCTTCTCAGGCCACAGACTGCGTTCTTCCAGGGGCAATGTTTTCAGGAGATCCATTACCACCTGGTTCATTTTCTCACAAAGTCCATTAGTTTGCGGATGATAGGGTGTCGTCCTTATCTTTCGGCAGCCATACAGATTGCAGAATTCCTGGAAGACCTCCGCTTCAAAGGCAGGTCCCTGGTCCGTCAGCACTTGGTCCGGGTACCCGTGTGGACGGCAGAAGTGCTGCTGGAAGGCTCTAGCTGCTGTTTGAGCCGTTAAGTCCTTAACGGGGACGACAACCAAGAACCGGGAGTAATGATCCACAATGGTTAACGCGTAGACGTAGCCACTTCTGCTTGGGGTCAGTTTTACATGATCCAAGGCTACCAGTTCCAACGGCTGCCGGGTGACGATGGACTGCAGGGGAGTCTTCTGGCTGGCACGGTCCTTCCTTCTTAGGTTGCATGGGCCACAGTCTCTGCACCACCTCTCGATGGTTCCCCTCATGCCTACCCAGTGGAACCGCCCACGCAGCAGGAACTCCAGCTTCTTCCATCCGAAGTGTCCAGCCCCGTCGTGGTATGCTTCCATCACCATGGCTGCGTCTCTCCGTGGCACCACTACTTGCCAGATTAGTTCATGCGTCCGGGAGTTAACCATTCTGCGGCACAACTTCCCCTTGTAAAGGAACAGTCGACTCTTCTCAGCCCACAGTTGCTTGGCTTCCTCCGGAGCGTCTGGGTCAAGGCGAGCCTCTGGCCGAGTCAGCATCTCCTTCACCAGCCGGACGGCAGGGTCACTGTCTTGCGTTTCCTCCCAGTTGTAGTGAGGCAAGGGGTTAAACGTAGCGGCTTGCTTACTCCTTACCCGATGGGAATACTGGATAGTCCCATGACGGTGGAACGCGGGGAGTTCGACTTCTTCCAGTCCCTCTGGATCTTCTCCTACGTCCGGTAGGTTTGGCATCCTGGACAGGGCGTCCGCGTTGGTATTGGAGCGTCCTGCCCGGTATTTGATTGTGAACTCGTAGTTGGACAGACGGGCCATCCATCTCTGCTCTAGGGCACCGAGTCTTGCCGTGTCCAGGTGTGTCAACGGGTTGTTATCCGTGTACACGGTGAACCGGGAAGAAGCGAGGTAGTGCTTAAAGCGTTCGGTGACTGCCCACACCACTGCCAGGAACTCTAGCTTAAATGAGCTGTAATTCTCAGGGTTTCTTTCGGTGGGTCGCAGTTTTCGGCTGGCGTAAGCGATTACTCGTTCTTTCCCCTGCTGGATCTGGGATAGCACGGCTCCTAGCCCGATGTTACTTGCGTCGGTGTAGAGGATAAAGGACTGGCTGTAATCAGGGTACGCCAGGATTTCATCCCCCGTGAGGGCCATCTTCAGCTGGCGGAAGGACTCTTCTTCTAACTTCTCCCATCTGAAGGGTAGCTTCTGGTTCTTGGCCTTCCGGGACTGGCCTATCAGGAGGTCCTGCATAGGAGCTGCCTTTTTGGTGAAACCGGGGATGAATCTGCGGTAATAGCCTACCAACCCGAGGAACTGCCGCACTTCCTTTACACTGGAGGGACTTGGCCATTCCTTAATTGCGGTGATCTTAGCAGGGTCGGGAGCCACTCCATCAGCGCTCACCACGTGTCCCAGGTACTGCACCTTTGGTTTCAGGAGGTGACACTTGGAGGGTTTCACCTTTAGGCCGTAGCTTGCCAGAGCTTCGAACACTTCCGCCAGGTGTTTCAGGTGGTCCTCATACGTCTTGGAATATACGATGACATCGTCCAGGTACAGCAGGACCGTCTCGAAGTTTCTGTGGCCCAGACAGCACTCCATTAATCGTTGGAAGGTTCCTGGTGCATTGCAGAGTCCGAACGGCATGCAGGTAAACTCGCTAAGTCCCATCGGGGTGGTGAATGCGGTCTTCTCCCGGTCCGCCTCTGCTACAGGAACCTGCCAGTACCCACTAGTGAGATCCAAGGTAGAGAAGAAGTTAGCAGATCTTAAAGCAGCCAAAGACTCCTCTATCCTTGGTAAGGGGTACGCATCCTTGTTTGTGATACGGTTGATTTTCCGGTAATCTACACACATCCTCATGGTGTTGTCTTTCTTTTTGACTAAGACTAGTGGAGCTGCCCAGGGGCTACAGCTATCCCTGATCACCCCAGCCTCCTTCATGTCTCTAAGCATCCCCTTGGCGTGTTGGTAGTGTGCAGGGGGTACGGGTCGATACCTCTCTTTTATGGGAGGATGGTCTCCCGTGGGGATGTGGTGTTCTACCCCCTTGACTCGCCCGAAGTCTAACGGGTGTTTACTAAACACTCTCTCGTACTCTTGAACCACCCGATAGACTCCCTGTTTCTGGTGTGAGGGAGTGGAGTCAGTACCCAAATGTAGTTGCTGACACCAGTCCTCCATTGTTTTCTGAGAGCCGTTACCTTCCTCCGGGGAAGATGGAGGCAAGGGTTCTACGGACTGTATGGAATCTTGATTGATGGTATACAATTTGGCTAGCGTGGCATACCGGGGCAGGTACACTTCCCTCTTCCCGATATTTATTATGCGAACGGGCACCCTCCCATGGCGTACATTGACCACCCCCCGTGCTGTCAAAATGGTGGGCCTACTGTCTGAGTAAACTGGTTCTACCATTGCCTGGTAATCTCTACCTCTCAGACCAATAGCTGCCCGGCACCAAATCATCATTTCACTTTTCGGGGGCATGGCAATAGGGAAAGGGTCACACATTCGCACGCTACCAATCTCACCACCGGAGAGTTCTAGCTGTTGCCGTCGCATCAGTGCCCGGATCTCTTTCTGGAGCACTCGCTGCTGGCCGGAGCTGGCGTTCTTGGCAACCTGCTGTAAAAGGAAAATCACCTCTGCAAGACAATTTTCAATTACATTAGTTCCTAGAGTTATCTTTGGGTGACTCTCGTGTTTGTCAATGTCTACAATGATCAGTCCCTGTGCTGCCAGTTCGACTCTACCGATTTTAATGGTCACCTCTTTAAATCCAATCTGTGGCACGGGCTGACCATTGCTGGCGATGATACTCAAGTCGTCGTCAGGGTAGCGGGTGATATCCGAGTCATTCCAGTACTGCTTGAAGAGCACGTACGGGATGGTGGTGACCTGTGACCCGGTGTCCAGTAGGGCACTCATAGGAATGCCATCCAGTACCACGGGTAAGACTGGACGTCCTCCCACATATTTGTCGCGCCAGTTCGATGGGCCTGGTGATCTTTTTCCTGGGGGTTGGCCCTCTACCCCAGGTTGTGCCAGTTTAAAGGACAGTACCTTGCCATATGTCCGGGTTGATTGCAGCGGCGGCAGATGGGTCGTCCGTCCTCGTTGTATCGGTCGCTGGGTCTTCCTCTGGCCGGTGGGGTCCTCCTTGGTCGACGCCACGGGATGTCCTCCGGTCCGGATGCCAGCTGGATCTTCCCTGGAGTGGAAACCTGTAAAGACTGCACAGTTCGGGTTAGCGCAGCAACGCGTTTAGCTAGCTCTTGGACCTGATGGTGCAGGTCTGGAGCCGGGTCATTGTTCAAAGCCTGCGCATTAGCTCCCACAGGCCCTGCCGACAAGGGCGCCGCCTCCTGGTGGTAAGTGGTAGTGGGGCGTCTGGGGGTCACAACGCCACCTGGTGCCGGTTCTCGAAGCACCCGGATGGCTCTGTCCTTGAACTGTGCAAATCCCAGATGAGGGTCCTGTAAGGCCATTGCCCGCAACTGGGTTCGGTGGGCATTGCAATATAAACCCTCTATAAATTGTTCAGTCAACAGCCTGTCCTCGTCTCCCACGCCGTCAGGGTCGGTCTGCTTAATGGCTCTCAGGGCCTCTTGTAGGTTCAGGGCATAGTCCCTTATACTCTCATGTGCCCGCTGTTTGCACCCGTAGAATCTAAGCTTGATCTCGGCTGAGGTGCGGGTATCAAAGGTGTCCCTCAGCCGGGTTAGTATCCCTGCGACAGTCCTCCCCCCAGGTGGCCAGGACTTTACCTCCCTTTGGGCTGCCCCGGTTAATTGGGCCACCAGGATGCTCACTTTTTGCTCCTCTGTGAGGGGGTACACCTGGAAGAGGCTATCCAGCTTTTCTCTAAAGTCATGCAGGGTATGTGACTCCCCTGAGTACTGGGGTAGCCAGGCTGCCCCCGGGATATAGGGCATGGTGAAAGGCATGACCGCAACAGCGGTGGCGCTGGCGGGGGTTGAAGCGGTGAAGCTCTCCTCCGTATCCGGCATCCTTCTCCCCCCTAGTGGACCGTGGCCTACCTTGCGATGATCCTCTTCCGTAGGCCGCGGCTCCGCAGTGAATCGTCAGGGTTGAGGACCTTCCGTCGCGCTCCTGTGACGTCGGCGTCTGCTGGGCTCCTTCCAGGACCTTACGCAACGTCCGGACGTGAGGCGGGGCTTCAGTTCTCGCGCGCTTTCGGAGTCCACGCCCCTCTACTTCCCGCGCGGCGTCCTCAAGATGGCGTCCAATGGCGGGAAAACTCCACGTATGGCGGGAAGAAGGCTGAAGATGGCGCCGGATGGCGGGAAAACTCCACCGATGGCGGGAAGGAAGCGGAAGATGGCGCCGGATGGCGGGAATCTTCACCACAGGTAAGTTTGAACAGTCTTTTTCAGGCACGCAGTACCCGGTGGTTGCGGGCACGAGATCCTGCCGACTACACCAAAAGTTGACGCGCCCCTGGGCCTGTGTCGCGCTGCGTTGCGCACGCGGGAGCTTACCCGGAGCCGGATCTCTTGAGGGTTGTAGTCTCGTGGCGGTGATCCGGTCCGTGCCCAGGGAGTCAGACTAAGTGGCGCTGTATTAGCGGTAGATGTTGGACGACTACGCCACCCGTTGAGTACAGCTAAGGAGCTGCTGCTGCAGGGCAGACCGCTGAGGCCGGTGGTAGGATTGTGCAGCGTGATAGTATAACCCCCAACGGGAGGGGTATGGCCTCAGGGCAGCCGACGTGGATGATGGGGGTAGCAGGAACCACTCGGAGACGGTACGGTGTAGTTCAGGGTCTTTACTGGTGACAACGATAGACCCTCCCGGAGTACTGGCTAGCGATTGGGGCCTGGTCAGTCCTTGAGCAGATGGGATCTCCCCTGGCCAGGCGGAGTTGTAGGCCTCCCAAACTAACGATACTCTTCTGGCTACCTTGCTAGAAGCGGGTATAAGTAGCCCACGTCCCTGAGTGTACCGTGTGGTGCTCACCCGTATGGCCGGTGACTCGGGGCCTTCTAGTAGCTTCCGCTCCACGACGGCGGTGCTGGTCCCACGCGTGTGACCGTGCCTTCGGGTTTCTGGGCCAGAGGACCTGCAATCCCCTGCCGGTCGGTTTCTGCTGCTGGATAGGAGTTAGTCCCCACAGCCTCGGACTCCGGGTCCGGTGATAACTTCTCAGTCAGGGCGAGCTCTGCAGCTGCCAGCCCCTGACTCCTTGTAGCACTGCTCCCACAGAGCTCCTGATGTTCTTTTCCTATATCTGCTTCTCTTCTCTGTCTCTACTTCTTCTCTACTCACTAACCCTGCCTCAGCCCTAGGTTTATATAGGGGAAGTTCTTCCCCTCCCAGGGACTGGGCAGGAGGTGTGGCATGCACAGGATCCCTGACCAAGAGACCTCCCACCTGCTCTCAGACATAACATTGCCGTTACTGTGGAAACCAGACCCCTGGGGTGCCACAATTACATGTCCTGGCCCGTCTGAAGTTTGCTAGAGAGCATTTGGATGATCCAGAAGAGTATTGGGAGAATGCCATATGGTCAGATGAAACCAAAGTTGAACTGTTTGGTAGAATCACAACTCATCATGTTTGGAGGAGAAAGAATGCTGAGTTGCATCCAAAGAACAGCATACCTACTGTGAAGCATGGGGGTGGCAACATCATGCTTTGGGGCTTTTTCTCTGCCAAGGGACCAGGAAGACTGATCCATGTACATAAAAGAATGAATGGGGCCATGTATCGTGAGATTTTGAGTGCAAACCTCCTTCCATCAGCAAGGGCATTGGAGATGAACCATGGCTGGGTCTTTCAACATGACAATGATCCCAAGCCACCGCCAGGGCAACGAAGAAGTGGCTTCGTAAGAAGCATTTCAAGGTCCTGGAGTGTCCTAGCCAGTCTCCAGATCTAAACCCTATAGAAAACCTTTGGAGGGAATTGAAAGTCCGTGTTGCCTAGCGACATTCCCAAAACATCACTGCTCTAGAGGAGATCTGCATGGAGGAATGGGCCAACATACCAGCAACAGTGTGTGCCAACCTTGTGAAGACTTACAGAAAACGTTTGACCTCTGTCATTGCCAACAAAGGATATATAACAAAGTATTGAGATTAACTTTTGTAATTGACCAAATACTTATTTTTCACCAAAATTTGAAACAAATTTCTTTCAAAATCAGACAATGTGATTTTCAGGATTTGTTTTCTCATTTTGTCTCTCATAGTTGAGGTCTAACTATGATGTCAATTACAGGCCTCTCATCTTTTTATGTGGGAGAACTTGCACAATTGGTGGCTGACTAAATATTTTTTTCCCCACTGTATATCTATAAAATAACGGGAGATGCGTACCTCTGTCTGAATCCTTTATAGACTGCACAAGCGCGACACGCCTGCGCAGTCTGGCTCCAAACAGAAGCACGCATGGAGCCATTACAGGTAAGAGGAGTGTGTATGGCGCCGGAGATCACGGTATGCGTAGACACTGAGTGCATACCGCGAACTCCGGCGCCATGCTTACATACTTACTTGACCGGGAGGAGCGTTGCCGGAGACCGGGGCAGGAGTGAAGGCGTCGGAATCGGCGCATGTGCATAGCGCTATCCGCCGCCATTTTACTGAAGATACATTCGCAGCAAAATGGCGGCGGACAGCGCGGTATGGGCACGTGCGTACTCCGGAGCCACACTCCATCCCCGGCCTCTGGCAGAAAAGGACACCGCAGCGCTGGAGCACAGGGAAGAAAGGTGAGTATAAGTGTTTATTTTTTTATATGTGGGCAGCGTAAAAGGGATGAGGGGTGTCATACATACCAGGATTGTGGGGTGAGGGGACCATACACACCATGCTAGGGATGAGGGGTACCATGCATACAAGGATTGGGGGGTGAGAAGTGCCATGCATGCCAGCATTGGGGATGAGGGGGCCACACATACCAGGATTGGGGGATGAGGGGTGCCATGCATACCAGGATTAGGGGGTGAAGGGCCACATATACCAGCATTGGGGGATGAGGGGTACCATACTTACCAGGATTGGGGATGAGGGGCCCACACATACCAGGATTGGGGGATGAGGGGTACCAAGCATACCAGGATTGGGGGATGAGGGGTACCATACATACCAGGATTGGGAGATGAGGGGTACCATACATACCAGGATTGGGGGATGAGGGGTACCATACATACCAGGATTGGGGGATGAAGGGTACCATACATACCAGGATTGGGGGATGAGGGGTGCCATACATACTAGGATTGGGGGATGAGGGGTGCCATACATACCAGTATTGGGGGATGAGGGGTACCATACATACCAGGATTGGGGAATGAGGGGTGCCATACATACCAGGATTGGGGGATGAAGGGTACCATACATACCAGGATTGGGGGATGAGGGGTACCATACATACCAGGATTGGGCGATGAGGGGTGCCATACATACCAGGATTGGGGGATGAGTGGTGCCATGCATACCAGGATGAGGAATGGGGTGCAATACATACCAGGATTGGGGGTGAGGGGTGCCATGCATACCAGAATAGGGATGAGGGGTACCATGCATACCAGAATAGGGATGAGGGGTACCATGCATACCAGGATGAGGGATGGGGTGCCATGCATACCAGGATGAGGGATGGGATGCCATGCATACCAGGATGAGGGATACCATACATACCAGGATAGGGATGAGGGGTACCATACATACCAGGATGAGGGATGGAGTGCCATGCATACCAGGATTGGGGGATGAGTGGTGCCATATATACTAGGATGAGGGATTGGGTACCATACATACCAGAATTGGGGGATGAGGGGTGCCATGTATACCAGATTTGGAATGAGGGGTGCCATGCATAGCAGGATTGGGGATGAGGGGTGCCATGCATAGCAGGATTGGGGATGAGGGGTGTCACGCATACCAGGATTGGGGATGAGGGGTGCCATGCATAGCAGGATTGGGGATGAGGGGTGCCATGCATAGCAGGATTGGGTATGAGGGGTGCCATGCATAGCAGGATTGGGGATTAGGGGTGCCATGCATAGCAGGATTGGGAATGAGGGGTGCCATACATACCAGGATTGGTTATGAGGGGGCCATGCATACCAGCATAGGAATGAGGGGTACCATGCATACCAGGATAGGGATGTGGGGGGCCATGCATACCAGGATTCGGATGAGGGGCCATGCATACCAGGATAGGGATGAGGGGTACCATGCATACCAGGAAGAGGGATGGGGTGCCATCCATACCAGGACAGGGATGAGGGGTACCATCCATACCAGGATGAGGGGTACCATACATACCAGGATAGGGATTGGGTACCATGCATACCAGGATTGGGGGTGAGGGGTGCCATGCATACTAGGATTGGGGGTGAGAGGTGCCATGCATACCAGGATTGGGGGTGAGGGGTGCTATGCATACCAGGATTGGGGGTGAAGGGTGCCATGCATACCAGGATTGGGGGTGAGGGGTGCCATGCATACCAGGATTGGGGGTGCCAAGAGAATGCCAAGAGTGTGCAAAGCAGTCATCAAAGCAAAAGGTGGCTACTTTGAAGAACCTAGAATATAAGACATATTTTCAGTTGTTTCACACTTTTTTGTTAACTATATAATTCCACATGTGTTAATTCATAGTTTTGATGCCTTCAGTGTGAATGTACAATTTACATAGTCATGAAAATACAGAAAAATCTTTGAATGAGAAGGTGTGTCCAAACTTTTGGTCTGTACTATATATATATATATATATATATTTTTTTTTTTTTTTTTAATTATGCTGGTTAGGACACAAACTACAGTGATATTTTACTTTTAATATCTGACATTTTGATTGTCATCCTGCCATGTTAAGAAAGAGTTTCAGACACGCTGTCTATTTGCATGATAAATCACGTAGCCAAAGTAAATTAGGAGGCACTAATTTACTATATATCAATTTCCATGTGACTGTACGTTTGCCGAGCTTCTTAAGAAAGGGTCTAATGACCAAATTTATTTTTTGTAAATTTTTCTTTCCATCCACAAAAGAACTGCCTGCAAACTCCAGACCACTGGCTGCTAATTCATAAGTCTGCAGTCACACTGTCACGGGTGTGTCAGAAGTGACAGACAGTCGCCTTGATGTTGGTTGCAGGAGATTTCTTCGTTTGGTATTACAGACACCTTCTTAGAGGCTAGAAATCCTATCAATGAAGGAAATGCCAATAATTAAAGTTAGTTACCCAACTAACCAAAGACCTTATAAAGAGTACCCAACAGGCTTTATATAATGCAATAACCTTTATTATACAAAAAAGATTAAAAAATACACACAGGCAAGGACATTAAAAATGCAACAAACAAATTAAAAATTAATATAAGAGGGGGGATGAGCATGTCCGCAATAGATAAATTAATAATTGCACTTCATGATTATACAACAAAAGATGAATACACAAGGTCCGTAATTTATGTACATACACAGCTATATATTTAATATGGATGGTCAATTCCAAGATAAATCATAATGAACACATATAGTTTAGTCATTCAGATATAGTAAATAATGCCGATGTCTTTAAGATCAAGTGCAATGCTGACATGTTGTATTATATTACATCAGAAAGCTGGACCACAGAAATAGTATATGTGGCGCCCCTGAGGGTTCAGTCGCCACAGAGGTACTGCCCCTCACCCAGAGGTGTAGTGCCTCCTTCTCTCAGGTAAGGAGGGAGTGCTGCCCGGAACCCCCAACACCCGCACACAACACTACACTACTCCATGCCAGCTGGAAGGGCAAGATGCATTGTGTCTCTGCTGAGCCCTGTCCCTGGCTGGAGTGGGGGGAACCAAAGAGAGGGGGAACCAGTAGTGGGTGTGGGTGGAGGATGTAGTGTAGGGGAGCACCATTGTAGGAGGTATTTAAAGGGAAGCCATCTTAGGGTGGCAGGTCAGTGAGGACAGTCAGTCAGTGAGTAGTAAGGAGAGGAGGGGAGCAGAGTCTCTTCAGGAGCTCTGCTCCACAAGTGGGGCCTAGTAACAGAGGCCCAGGAGGGGAGCAGAGGATGAAGGCTCCGGTAACTGAAGGGGTACCAGGGGTACGGAAGGAGCAGGAAGCCACCCGTACACTCTAATCTGTCAAGTGACGGAGGGACCAGGCCGCAAGAAGGGAACCAGTCCCTGGACCAACCGTGTTACTCCAGGTCTCGGCTGGAAAACTGGAGGCTTCTGCACTTTCATGGTGCAGTTGCCACAGTCTCACCCTAGTCACCGTGAAGGGCATCAAGTAGGTCCGGGAACCCCAGGTTGCCCAGGCGGACTTCAGAGCACCCGATCAGGACTGTGTGTGGGAAAGCGCAGGGCAGGAGGGAGAAGACCCGGCGCGAGAAGTCGGTCTAGTAAGGAACATAAAGAAAGTGGGGTTCCGTCAAGCGCTCCTGATATACTTGAGAAAGTGCTGGACCCCTTACCAGGTGGACGCAGTGCGACGCGGAGGCTGACACCCGTGCAGTGTACCTGAGAAACTTGAACAAGAACTGTGAGTAAAACTCAGATGACTGCACTGCCTCCGTCAGTTATTTCCACTGCGCCATCTCTCCTGCACCACAAGCCCCAGCATCACCACGATCTACACCTACACTGCCCCGGGGGCCCGCTCTGCCTGTGGGGAGCAGAAACATCCCAGCTGCCATCCTATCACCCCCCCCCACCCCCCCGGAGGTCTGCAGCAGCGCCGGTAACCATTACCGGAAACCACAGGTGGCGTCACGAGACAAACTGTACACTAAAACCCCTTTTTAAAGAGAGACCCAGAGTACGGGCCCGGGAGCCGACTGCCGTGACCTCCTAAACAAGGTAAAAGGCCAGGGTACCGAGTCCCCTTTATCTCCCTGGGTGACACATATATATACACCACTAGAGGTCAGTAAAATCTCAGTAAATAAAGCAACTCAGCTTATAAAATTCTCAAGTGAGGTATCCCAATGATAAAAGTGCAGAGTGCCTTAACATAATACAAATAAGAAAAAATGGCCAAAAGTGCAATAAACATCCAGATGTTAGTAATAGGGACATACCACAACCCCCTCACACCACTCCAATGCCGCTTCGCTCCTGCTTCATCAGGGAGTGTGGTGTGAGGGGATGTGGGAGTTTTATATTGACAATTCCACAGCTGCAAATGATTACAAAAATGGGTAGCGCCATCTTACTGGGCACCGCTGTCCTTCTTAGAGGCTGTGTCTCTAGGACCCAGGGGCTACCTTCCTCTGGCTAATTAACACCCTGGCCTGGGTGTTTAAATACCTGCTGTCTGCTAGAGGGAGGTGCCGGCGATACTCACATTATCCCTTGTGAAGGCTCGGAGCAAGTGCATTACTTCTTCCTCTCTGGAGCAATGAGGAAGGGTGTTTATCTCTCTGAAGTCAACTTAAAGCTAAGCTATCTTCCCTTGTTTGTTCCCCCTTGTTGTCTTTAGTTGTCAGTGGAGATCGATTAGCGCTCATCCCCCTCCCTTCCCTAGCCAGGGCTTAACGCCAGGGAAAGACAGGGCGAGGTTCGCGTGCGGCGATTGTTAAAGAACCAATATAGGGATGTTAGTGGAGACAGGGTGATATTAGATCAGCCTAGGAGGTCTCCACTCCCCCCTTACCCCAGAGTCTGGGCTCCCTTTCCCATTGTGTTACCCTAAGTCTTTCCACATCTTGTGTGACATTATCACCGGCCGAGCACATTTTGAAAAGGAAAAAAAAATTGACACTTTTTTTTGTGTGTGTGTGTGTTTTTTGGGCGTGTTTTTTTTTTCCTTTCTCCTTGGTATGGGTTCAGTTGCAGAGCTCACAGAGCGGCTGTGCAGTCTGTCTCTGGAGGTGAATGACATCCGTTGTGAGGTTCAGCAGCAGCATTAGCGGCTACTGGTCGCCAATGTGGGGGTCTCTGCAGGTAGGCCTATCCAGCCTGAACCCAAGGTTGCCCTCCCGGAAAGGTTTTCAGTAGGTAGAGACAAGTTTTTTGTATTCAATGAGGCCTGCAAACTGTATTTTAAACTTTGTCCTTACCCCTCTGGAAATGAAGAGCAATGGGTTGGAATTGTGATCTCTCTACTGCAGGGAGATCCTCAGTCGTGGACGTTTTCTTTACCACAGGACTCGGTTTGTCTCCTGTCTGTGGAGGGGTTTTTCGGTCAGTGGAAACGTACAGTCCGGAATTCCGTAGATGGGCAACGGATTCCAAATGGAATGACTCAGCCCTTAGAAGTCAATTTTGTAAGGGTCTTACTGAAAGGTTGAAAGATTCCTTGGTAGTATATGGAACCCCTCAGTCCTTGGAGGCGGCCATGTCGTTGGTCATACGTCTTAATAGATGCCTTCGGGGTAGGTGGGTGAGACCACCTTCTCCGGAGCCTTCTTGTCGGGGTTATGTACCTCTGCAGGGGGAGCGGTCTGGCAGTGAACCAGTACTACGGGAGGTGGAGGAACCCATGCAGTTAGGGGGTGTCTCTGCATCATACATTTCCCAGGAGATTTGCAAAAAAAAGGCGTATGTTTTTTTTGTGGAAAAAAGGGATATATTCTTGGGACCTGTCCAAACAAAAGGAGACTCGATTAACTCTTGGTAGTCTGGAGTTGGATAAACAAGGGGTGAATTTGTTGCCAACCTGCAGTTCCCGGTTGGTCCTGACAGCAGAGGTGGTGCTAGAGAGCAAAACCGAGAAAATTTCTGTGTTTGTTGACAGTGGAGCCGGAGTCAACATGGTTGATGCTGAGTTTGTGAAAACTCATAAACTTGCTTGCTGTACTTTAGCTAAACCTAGTTCAATCTTCTCCATCGACTCGGCGCCACTTGCACAGAGAGCATTTACTCAGATTGTACATAATGTAAAACTGAGAGTGGGGTCAGTTCATTGTGAAAAAATCCCTTGCTATGTCCTGGACAGTCTTTCCATACCTATTGTTTTGGGTATTCCTTGGCTTGTTAAACATAATCCGTTGGTGAATTGGCAAACCGGGGAGATTATTGAATGGACGGATTACTGCCATGAGAACGGTTTAGATATTTCCCTTGCTACTGTCTCTACGGAAATATTACCTGCTTTTCTGCCTGGTTTTGAGGATGTATTTTTCTGAGAGGGGGTATCAGGATTTGCCTCTTCATCGTGCATATGACTGTCCTATTAACCTGACCCCCGGAGCTAAACTACCGAAGTCCAGACTGTATCATCTTTCTGGCCCTGAGAGACAAGCCATGAAGGATTTCATTGCGGAAAGTCTGGAAAAGGGACATATCAGACCATCATCTTCGCCCGTGGCGGCAGGGTTTTTCTTTGTGAAGAAAAAAGATGACGGTCTACGTCCCTGTTTAGATTTCCGGGAATTAAATCAAATTACCATCTGTGATCCATATCCCCTTATTCCTGATTTGTTCAGCCAGGTTGTATGAGCTAAGGTATTCTCCAATTGATTTAAGGGGAGCCTACAATCTGGTTAGAATCAGAGAAGGGGACGAAAGGAAAACAGCATTCAATACCCCTGAAGGGCATTTCGAGAGTCTGGTTATGCCTTTCAGTTTGACCAATGCACCTGTGGTATTCCAGCATTTCATAAATGATATTTTCCATCATTTGGTGGGGAGGTTTGTGGTGGTCTATCTGGATGAGATTTTGGTTTACTCACCTGATTTTGAGACACATCGGGGGCATGTTAAGAAGGTGCTCCAGATATTAAGGGATAACAAACTTTATGCCAAACTGTAAAAATGTGTTTTCGCTGTTAAGGAGGTGCAGTTTTTTGGGTACTTGATGTCATCTTCGGGTTTTCGGATGTATTCGGAGAAGATCCTTGCAATCCTTGATAGGGACTGTCCCAAGAACCTTAAGGCTCTTCAATGTTTTCTGGGCTTTACTAATTTTTACCGGAAATTCATCCAAAATTACTCTGTAATTGTGCAACCCCTTACTGACATGACTAAGAACTAAGAAGGGGTCCAATTTTTCCAAATGGTCGGATGCCTCCCTCCAGGCTTTTTCTTCCTTAAAGAATCATTTTGCCACTTCACCTATACTCAGTCAACCCGATATTTCCCAACTCTTTATTGTGGAGGTTGATGCGTCGGATGTCGGGGGTTGGGGCTGTGTTGTCTCAGGGTCCGTCCCCTGGTAAATGGCATCCATGCGCCTTCTTTTCTAAAAAATTGTCTTCGACTGAGAGAAATTATGACGTGGGTAATAGTGAACTTTTGGCGATCATATTGGCGTTCGAAGAATTTGCTGTTCATTATCCCTGTTACTAACCCCCCTTGCATAATACTTGTTATACATATAAAGTCGTTTTATATATATCCCTGACTGTTCCCGTCTTGTGTCTCTGTGCGTTGCATTCAGGCACCTGTGTTATATTTGGCGTAGTCGGCAGGATGCAACGTTTGAAGATCATCTCCGCCAGCTGGAACAAGCGTTAGAGCGACTTCGGAGACATGGCTTGAAGATCAAGCCTCGCAAGTGTCATTTATTCAAGCAGGAGATTGACTATTTGGGACACACTGTGTCCAGTGCAGGAGTGCACCCCCACTGCAGAGAAAGTAGCTGCGGTACAGAGGTGGCCCACACCCACCAACCTGAGGGAACTGAGGGCATTTCTGGGGCTCGTCGGATATTACCGCCGATTCGTGAAAGACTTTGCTAAGATTGCGGTACCGCTCAATGAGCTCCTGAGAGGAACAGCGGTGGGAGCCAAGTGACAACCTATTTAGTGGGGCCCACGACAAGAGGAAGCCTTCCGAGCATTAAAGATGGCGCTAACGGATGCTCCAATTGTAGCCTACGCTGACTTTTCACAGCCCTTCGTGTTGTACACCGATGGAAGCTTGCATGGTCTGGGAGCAGTGTTGGCACAAGTACAGGAAGAAAGAGAGAGGGTGATCGCATATGCTAGTCGGTCACTACGGGATACAAGGGAAGAACCCAGACAACTATAGTTCGTTCAAACCGGAGTTGCTGGCATTGGTGTGGGCCATGACAGAGAAATTTGCGGAGTACTTGTCGGGATCAGAAGTACAAGTGCGAACAGACAACAACCCATTGGCCCACCTGGAGAATGCGAAGTTGGGTGCGTTGGAACAGCGGTGGGTCGCGAGGATGTCTAAGTACCAGTACAAGATCGCATATCGGTCTAAGGCCCTGAACATGCATGCAGGCGCCTTGTCCCGAGTCACCCAAGCGGGACCAAAGAGAGATATAGACGAAGAGCTTGAAGGCGACGAGATCCCGGATTTCAGTTAGCTTGCCGCTGCTGTAGTAGACGCTCAGGAGTCTGGAGAAGAGCCTAGACCCACTCAAATTCTAGGACGATCAAGAGACGAGAGGATACATCTACAGCAGTCTGACCCAGATCTGGCGAAACTTAGAGAATGGGTCGCCCTGGGGAAAAAGCCAGATTAGAAGGCCAGGGCTGCTTTGCTCCCAACTACCCTGCAAATCTTGGGCCAGTGGGAAAGGCTCTTTCTGAGGGATGGCTTGGTATGCCAAAGGATCCAACTACCTCGAGAGTTCGACGTTACCTGGCAAGTACTGGTTCCAGAGGCACTAGTGGTACAGCTGACCAAAGAAGCTCATGAGAGGGGCGCTCACTTTGGTGTGGAGAAAACCTTCCGGTGGTTACAACAACTGCTGTACTGGCCTTAACTGTGGCAGGAAGTTGAGGGAGTTTGCCGAAAATGTCGCCAGTGTGAGCTAAGTAAGCCCCCGGAACAGAGGGCTCCTGTTCAGACCATGTGAACTTCTGCACCCTTGGAGGTCCTGATCATTAACTACCTGATGATCGGAACTTCATACAATGGCTACGGGTACTGCTTGGTGATGACTGACCACTTGACCAAGTTCGCAGTGGTGACTCCTACTCGAGACCAGACAGCAGAAGCTGCGGCTAAGGACATCTGCCAAGATTTCATTCGAATATATGGGTGCCCGAAGCGAATACATTCCGACCAGGGGACCTGCTTCCAGGGGCGAGTGATGGATGAGCTGTATCGTATCTCTGGAATCGATAAGTCTCGAGCAACGCCATATCACCCCCAGGGGAATGGGGCCTGCGAAGCAGATGTTGCCAACTCTGGAAGAAGACAAGAAGATGAAGTGGTCCGAATTTGTGTCTGAGCTGGTGTGGGTGTATAACAATCGAATACATGCGACTACTGGCTACACCCCTTACATGTCGCTGTTTGGGAGGAATGGATGATAAATCACCGAACTGGAGCTAGAAGCAGAAGACCCCTGCCCGGGCAGCAGCCCAAGTACCTGGATTCGGGTGCACCGACGCCGACTTCACACTTTGAGGAGGTTGGTTGAATAGAAGTACGGGGAAGTGGAACATTCAAGTCGGCCCCTGACCTTGGGTGGACCACTCCAGTCAGGAGACCGTGAGCTATTGCGAGCCAAGCAGCTCGGAAGTAAACTGGGTCACCGTTGGGAGGCGATACCTTATCGAGTGGTGAAGAAGGTCCACCCAGATAACCCGGTCTACGAGGTCCGACCCAAAGGGAATGACACCACGACATCTAGGGTGTTTCACCGTAACATGCTGCGGCCCTGCTCTTCCAAAGTGGAGGACTGTCATGGGACTGAATCTCCAACTGAGGTTGCTGAGGCACCACAAACAGGGGTCTTGGGGGATGAAGAAGGATGGGCTACAGTACTGTTGAGTCTGTCAGAGTTGCCAGTGTCATCCTCAAGTGGGGCAGAGAATGAATCGGGAGGCGATTTGCAGTCCCCAGTGATTGATTATTCAGGACCTCCAGAATCACCTCTGGAAGAGCAGCTCCGCCAGACTGGGCGGGCTAATGCCGGAATTCCCAATAACCGGTTTGCCCAAGAGGAGTTTATATGGTCTCAGATTCAACAGAAAACAGAAGAGTGTGCTCAACTCTTGTCTCAACTTGTGCTGCCTGGAAGGAGACGTCAACCCAGCAAGAAGTCCACTTGCCCGAGGACTGGCAAGCAAAGAGGTGGGAGGAATGTAGTAGAGTGCAATAAAGGAGGATTCTTGCAGGATGTGCCAGAGATGAGGAAAGGTTGCCATCTGCTGGCCAGACGAAATAAAGCAGAATCAAGTTATGCCAGAAGAGTTGAAGGGGGAAGAGATTCAGATGCTGCACCTGATCAGGTGACCTCCAGGAAGGATTTCCTGGATATAAAAGCCCAGCGCGCCAAGACACAGAGAGATTTGACGCCATGCTGCAGAGTGGAGCAGACATGTTCCAGAGGGACCACAGATCCCAGGCCCCAGCCAGAGGCCTGTGCTGCATCAGAGTCAGACGCAGCCTGAGAAGTTCTGGACTCCCCACAGAAGCGACCTGATCCCTCCATGTGTGGCCCAGAGTCAGGGCCTGCGTCCCACACAGAGTAAATTCCTGGGAACTGATGCCGTCTGTCAATAGCCGAGGTCTGGATCCCCTTACCCCAAGCCTGAGAGACTACCGTCGACGGTCAAGCTGAGAAGAGCTGAGAGAGGACTGTGACAGGAGAGACGCGCCAGCAGCAGCGGAGGAATCGCGCAAGTGAACAGGGCCGTCACTTCCAATTTCCACTCACGGTACCAGGGACAGTTGCGATTAGGATTTCAGGTTGGGAGGGGGCTGGTTGGTGTGTGGGAGGCTAAAAGGGATCTGATAGACTTTATCCGGAAGAGACTTGCGGCCTAGCGGGAATAACCGGTGACCCCCCCGCTACGGCCATACAAAGAGAAACTCACGTGGTGACTCCCACGACTGGATGCATCACACTTTTGCAAAGAACTTTACCATTATTCACTGAAGCTGTTTCTCATTGTTATTCCAATTTGCTGTTCATTATCCCTGTTACTAACCCCCTTGCATAATACTTGTATAAAGTGGTTTTATATATATCCCTAACTGTTCCCATTTTGTGTCTCTGTGCGTTGCATTCCAGCACCTGTGTTACATATGTATGGAGCAGAGCAGTGTGCATGCATAGCAGAGCTTAATGTGCATTGTACTGTGCATTCAGCAGTGATGTGATTACACTGTGTTCCAAATTATTATACAAATAATATTTTCTCAGATTTTCCCAAATTACCTATATGAATTGCAGTCATTGTAATTTTCCAGTCAAATAACTATTAGAGTACAATTGAAAGGTTTTTGTACAAACTGCCTATGATAACAGTATATTTTAAAAAAAATAAAACACTCAAACTGCACTCAAAATGCATGTTCCAAATTATTATGCACAGCAGAGCTTCCAACCTTTTCATTTTAATAAAGAACAAAAAAATGGTCATTTTTGAAATTATAAGCATTAGCAGGTTATTACAAACTGAAATCAAACAGTTTTCAACTCAAAACTTTATTCTAGGTGATGTAACATTTGCACATAGGACCCCTTGTTCGAAAGGAGCTTCTGAACTCTCTCATTCATTGAATTTGTCAGGTTTTGGATGGTTTCTGCTTCAATTGTTTTGCATGAGGACAGAATACCCTCCCAGAGCTGTTGCTTAGATGTGAACTGCCTCCCGCCATCATAGACACTCATTTTGATGATGCTCCAGAGGTTCTCAATGGGGTTGAGGTCAGGGGAGCATGGGGGCCACACCATAAGTTTGTCCCCTCTTATGCCCACAGCAGCCAGAGATGCAGATGTGTCATGTGCAGCATGAGACGGGGCATTATCATGCATGAAATGATCTCGATGGTCCAGATGGATGGAGTGGAGGATGGCTGGTTGATGGACACCCCATGCAAACACGGCTACGGCGCCAACAAGGAGGAGGTGGAGTAATGTTTTGGGCTGGAATCATGGGGAGAGAGATTGTCGGCCCTTTTAGAATCCCTGAAGGGGTAAAGATGAACTCCATAATGTATGTTGAGTTTCTCAAACAGCACTTCCTGCCATGGTTCAAGAAGAAGAACCGTGCATTCCGCAGCAAGATCATTTTCGTGCATGATAATGCCCAGACTCATGCTGCACATAACACATCTGCATCTCTGGCTGCTGTGGGCATAAAAGGGGACAAACTTATGGTGTGGCCCCCATGCTCCCCTGACCTCAACCCCATTGAGAACCTCTGGAGCATCATCAAAAGGAGTGTCTATGATGGCGGGAGGCAGTTCACATGTAAGCAACAGAAAAGGAATAGTCGGCACTCTGTATAGCTAGGGTGGTGCACGTGGAAAACAATGTCTGTAGAAAAAGAAAATCCCGGCACTCACGTGTTGATAATCAGTTGATTTATTCCACAACTCATACAAGACGTTTCAGCCTGTCCAAGGCTTTTTTCAATTGTGGTTAAATACATTCAGTCAAGACATTTATACACAGATCCACGGAAATTACATAATTCTCATTAACATAAAAAAAGAGTAGACCAACAAGACAAAAAATATATAACAAAACTTTACAACAACATACAAAAATTAAACAATAATACACTTAAATTCCACAATAAAAAAGAACAAGTGAACTCATATATTTAGATAATCCCCAACTAAATGTAAGGACATATAAAATAAAAAGGTTGGAAGCTCTGCTGTGCATAATAATTTGGAACATGCATTTTGAGTGCAGTTTGAGTGTTTTATTTTTTTTAAAATATACTGTTATCATAGGCAGTTTGTACAAAAACCTTTCAATTGTACTCTAATAGTTATTTGACTGGAAAATTACAATGACTACAATTCATATAGGTAATTTGGGAAAATCTGAGAAAATATTATTTGCATAATAATTTGGAACACAGTGTATGTATGTGCTGTATAAAAGACATATAAATTGCCTGCTGCAAATGTATAGGAGTATAATATACATGTCGCAGAGAAGCACTAACATTAGATCTCTATCCACTCTATTCTACCTTACAGCATTAAAGGTAGTATTATCAAATCCTCCACAAATTTACACCTCCAGGAAATTTAACCTGGGGTGTGTTTTAAATTAAGGTGAGTTCAATAGTTAGAAAAATATGATACTTTCCATAAATTATTAGCAAAATGTTTAAAATACACCTATCAAAAAAACAGCCTCCTCCATATCCCCTCAAGCTGTCCTATCCATCACCAAGATAGATGCATTTTTTGCCATTTAGGTAGAAGTAATCTTCAAAATCTTCAAACAATTTGCTTCTAATTTAGATAAAGTACTAGGAAGGTATATCATGCAAACTCTACATGTGATGTTTGCCTATTAAATAATAGTTGTAATATTTATTTGCAAAACTTCCATTTTCTCTATGCCTGACCTACACTACTTAATTGTAACATCCCTGGCGGTGTGCTGGCATGGCTTCCCATCTCCCACCATGTAAGACCGCCGACTTACCCATCAATCCAGGCTGCGCACTGTGTTCCTCTGCTGGCTGTGTGCATGTGTCTTGGCTGCTTGTTGAGGGCGGCAGCACATCCTGATTCTTAAAGGAACAGTGCACGCATTCCTAATGCGTCCCCAGACTATTGCTATGAGACACTGGATACTTAAACCACCTCCACCCATTGGAAGGTGCCTGAGCAACACTATCCTTCAGCGTGATCTGTGCAACTGCTGAGTTGCCAGGTCCTGTCCCGTGTTTGGCCCATCCCGTGTCTGGCCCATCCCGTATCTGGCCCGTCCCGTCCTGTATCAGGCCCATCCCGTATCTGGCCTGTCCCGTTCTGTATTTGGCCCAGCCTGTCCCGTATCTGGCCCGTCCCCTATCTGGCCAGTCTCGTATCTGGCCTGTCCCGTATCTGGCCCGTCCTGTATCTGGCCAGTCTTGTATCTGGCCTGTCCCGTATCTGGCCCGTCCCATTCTATCTCTGACCCGTCCCATCCTGTCTCTGGCCCGTCCCGTCCTGTATCTGGCCCGTCCCGTCCTGTATCTGGCCCGTCCTGTTTCTGTATCTAGCCCGTCCCATCCTGTCTCTGGCCAGTCCTGTCCTGTCTCAGGCCCGTCTTGTCCTGTCTCTGGCCCGACCCGACCCGTCCTACTTAATTGTAACATCCCTGGCGGCGTGCTGGCATGGCTTCCCATCTTACACCATGCAAGACCGCCGACTTACCCACCAAGCCAGGCTGCACACTGCCTTCTTCTGCTGGCTGTGTGCATGTGTCTTGGCTGCTTGTTGAGGGCTCCCATATCTGGCCCGTCCTGTCCCGTATCTGGCCTGTCCTGTCCCATATCTGGCCAGTCCCTCCCAGTCTCGTCCTGTATCTGGCCTGTCCCATCCTGTCTCTGGCCTATCCAGTCCTGTCTCTGGCCCGTCCAGTCCTGTCTCTGGCCTGTCCAGTCCTGTCTCTGGTCCCTCCCGTCCTGTCTTTGGCCCTTCCTGTCTCTGGCCCGTCCTGTCTTTGGCTCATCCCGTCCCGTCTCTAGCCCGTCCCGTCCTGTCTCTGGCCAGTATCGTCCCGTATCTGGCCCATCCTGTCTAGTATCTGGCCCGTCCCGTATCTGTACCGTCCCATATCTGCTCCGTTCCGTATCTGCCCTGTCCCGTATCTGGCTCGTCCCGTATCTGGCCCGTCCTGTTTCGTATCTGGTCCGTCTCGTCCTGTATCTTGCCCGTCCCGTCATGTATCTGGCCCGTCCCGTCATGTATCTGGCCCGTCCCATATCTGCCCCGAACCGTCCCATATCTGGCCCGTATCTAGCCTGTACCATCCCGTATCTGGTCCATCCTGTCCCGTATCTGGCCTGTCCCATCACATATCAGGCCTGTCCCATCCTGTCTCTGGCCTGTCCCGTCCTGTCTCTGGCCCGTCCTGTGCAGTTCTGTATCTGGCCCGTCCCATCCTGTACCCGGCCTGTCCCCTCCTGTATCTGGCCCGTAGCATCCTGTATCTGGCCCGTTTCGTACCATCCTGTATCTGGCCCATCTCATCCCGTCCTGTATCTGGCCCGTCCTGTATCTGGTTTGTACAGTCCTATATCTGTCCTGTCCTGTCCCGTCACGTATCTGGCCTGTCCCGTCACGCATATGGCCTGTCCCGTCCCATATCTGGCCTGTCCCATCCTGTCTCTGACCCGTCCCATCCTGTCTCTGGCCCATCCCGTCCTATATCTGGCCCGTCCCGTATCTGGCCTGTCCCTTCCTGTAACTAGCCAGTCCCGTCCTGTCTCTGGCCCGTCCTGTCCTATCTCCGACTCGTCCTGTCTCTGGCCCGTCCCGTCCTGTCTCAAGCTCGTCTTATCATGTCTCTGGCCCGTCCGGTCCTGTCTCTGGCCCGACACGTCCTGTCCTGCCTGTGGCCCGTCCGGCACTGCTCTGGCCCGTCCCTGGCCCATCCTGTATCTGAACCATCCTGTATCTGGCTTGCCCCGTCATGTATCTGGCCCATCCTGTCTTGTTTCTGGCCAGCCCCATCCCGTCCTGTCTCTGGCCAGTCCCATCCGATAATTGGCCTGTCCCAACCTGTCTCTGGCCCGTCCCGTCCTGTGTGGTTTAAATTAAGGTGAGCTCAATAGTTAGAAAAATATGATACTTTCCATAAATTATTAGCAAAATGTTTAAATGACACCTATCAAAAAAAGAGCCTCCTTCATATCCCCTCAAGCTGTCCTATCCATCACCAAGATAGGTGCATTTTCTGCCATTTAGGTAGAAGTAATCTTCAAACAATTTGCTTCTAATTTAGATAAAGTACCAGGAAGGTATATCATGCAAACGATACATGTGATGTTTGCATATTAAACAATAGTTGTAATATTTATTTGCAAAACTTTCATTTTCTTTATGCCTGTGCTACACTACCTAATTGTAACATCCCTGGAGGCGTGCTGGCATGGCTTCCCATCTCACACCATGTAAGACCACCGAATTACCCACCAATCCAGGCTGCGCACTGTGTTCCTCAACTGGCTGGGTTCATGTGTCTTGGCTGCTTGTTGAGGGCGACAGTGGCAGCACTTCCTTCTTCTTAAAGGAACAGTGTACGCATTCCTAATGTGTCCCCAGTCCTGTATCTGGCCCATCCCGTCTTTGGCTCATCCCGTACTGACCTGTCTCTGGCCCGTCCCGTGCTGTCCCTGGCCCCTCCCCTCCTGTCTATGGCCCGTCCTGTAATGTCTAGCCCGTATGTCCCATATCTGGCCTGCTTAGTCCCATATCTGACTCGACAAGTCCCGTATCTGGCCAGTCCAGTCCCATATCTGGCCAGTCCAGTCCCGTATCTGGCCCATCTCTTATCTGGCACGTCTCGTCCCTTCACTATCTAGCCCGTCCTATCCCGTATATGGCCCAACCAGTCCCGTATCTGGCCCGTCCCGTATATGGCCCAGCGTGTCACGTATCTGGCCCATCACCATAAATGGCACATCCCGTTCAGTTTCTGTCCTTTCCCATCCCTGGCTCATGTTGTATCTGGCCCGTCCTGTCCCATATCTGGCCCGTCTCATATCTGGACCGTCCCGTATCTGGCCCATCCCGTATCTGGCCCGTCCCATCGCGTATCTGGCCCGTTCCGTCCCATATCTGGGCAGTACCGTCCTGTATCTGGCCCGTCCCATTCTGTCTATGGCCCGGCCCGTAATGTCAAGCCCGCCCATCCTGTCTCTGGCCCGTTCCGTCCTGTATTTGGCCCGTTCCGTATCTATCCCGTCCCGTCCTGTATCTGACCCGTCCCGTACCGTCTTGTATCTGGCCCATCTCGTCCCGTCCTGAATCTGGCCCATCCCGTCCCGTATCTGACCTGTCCAGTATCTGGCCGGTCCTGTCCCGTATCTAGCCAGTCCCATCCTGTATCTGGCCCGTCCTGTCCTGTCTCTGGCCTGTCCAGTCCTGTGTCTTGCCCGTGCCGTTCTGTCTCTGGCCTGTCCAGTCCTGTGTCTGGCCCCTCCCGTCCTGTCTTTGGCTCGTCCCATCCTGTCTCTGACCCGTCCTGTCTTTGGCTCATCCCATCCTGTCTCTAGCCAGTCCCATCCTGTCTCTGGCTAGTATCGTCCCGTATCTGGCCCGCCCCGTATCTAGCCCATCCCGTCCAGTATCTGGCCCGTCCTGTCGCTGGCACGTCCCGTATCTGTACCGTCCCATATCTGCCCCATCCCATATATGACCTGTCCCGTATCTGGCTTGTCCCGTATCTGGCCCGTCCTGTTCTGTATCTGGTCTGTCTCGTCCTGTATCTGGCCCGTCCCGTCATGTATCTGGCCCATACCGTCCCATATCTGGCCCGTACCATCCTGTATCTGGCCCGTCTTGTCCCGTATCTGGCCTGCCCCATCCCGTATCTGCCTATCCCATCCTGTCTCTGACCCGTCCAGTCCTGTCTCTGGTCCGTACCGTGCAGTTCCGTATCTGGCCCGTCCCATCCTGTAACTGGCCCATCCCCTCCTGTCTCTGGCCCGTCCCATACAGTTCTGTATCTGGCCCGTACCGTCCTGTATCTGGCCCGTACCATCTCGTATCTGGCCCGTCCTGTTCCGTATCTTTCCTGTCCCGTCCCGTATCTGGCCTGTCCCATCCTATCTCTGGCCCGTCCCGTCCTGTCTCTGGCCCATCCCGTGCAGTTCTCTATCTGGCCTGTCCCATCCTGTACTCGGACCGTCCCCTCCTGTATCTGGCCCGTTCCGTACCATCCTGTATCTGGCCCATCTAGTCCCATCTTGTATCTGGCCCATCTCATTAAAGGTAGTATTATCAAATCCTCCACAAATTTACACCTCCAGGAAATTTAACCTGGGTGTGTTTTAAATTAAGGTGAGTTCAATAGTTAGAAAAATATGATACTTTCCATAAATTATTAGCAAAATGTTTAAAATGACACCTATCAAAAAAACAGCCTCCTCCATATCCCCTCAAGCTGTCCTATCCATCACCAAGATAGGTGCATTTTCTGCCATTTAGGTAGAAGTAATCTTCAAATAATTTGCTTCTAATTTAGATAAAGTACTAGGAAGGTATATCATGCAAACTCTACATGTGACGTTTGCCTATTAAACAATAGTTGTAATATTTATTTGCAAAACTTCCATTTTCTCTACACCTGACCTACACTACTTAATTGTAACATCCCTGGCGGCGTGCTGGCATGGCTTCCCATCTCACACCATGCAAGACCGCCGACTTACCCACCAATCCAGGCTGCACACTGTGTTCCTCTGCTGGCTGTGTGCATGTGTCTTGGCTGCTTGTTGAGGGCGACAGCGGCAGCACTTCCTGATTCTTAAAGGAACAGTGCACGCATTCCTAATGTGTCCCCAGTCCTGTATCTGACCCCTCCCGTCCTGTCTATGGCCCGTCCTATTCCTGTCTCTGGCCGGTCCTGTATCTCTGGACCGTCCCGTATCTGTACCGTCCCGTATCTGCCCCGTCCCATATCTGCCCTGTCCCGTATCTGGCTCGTCCCGTATCTGGCCCGTCCTGTTCCGTATCTGGTCCGTCTCATCCTGTATCTGGCCCGTCCCGTCTTGTATCTGGCCCGTACCATCCCATTTCTGGACCGTACCATCCCGTATCTGGCCCGTCCAGTCCTATCTCTGGCTCGTCCTGTCTCTGGCCCATCTCGTCCTGTCTCAGGCCCGTCCCGTCCTGTCTCTGGCTGGACCCTTCCTGTCCTGCCTCTGACCCGTCCGGTACTGCAGTGGCCCGTCCCTGGCCCATCCTGTATCTGGCCCGCGTCGTCTCTGGCCCGTCCCGTCCTGTATATGTCCCGTCCTGTCTCTGGCCTGCCCCATTCGGTCTCTGGCCCGCCCCATCCGGTCTCTGGCCCGCCCCATCCGGTCTTTGGTCTGTGCCGTCCTCTGTACTTTAAATTAAGGTGAGCTCAATCGTTAGAAAAATATGATACTTTCTATAAATTATTAGCAAAATGTTTAAATGACACCTATCAAAAAAACAGCCTCCTCCATATCCCCTCAAGCTGTCCTATCCATCACCAAGATAGGTGCATTTTCTGCCATTTAGGTAGAAGTAATCTTCAAACAATTTGTTCTAATTTACATAAAGTACCAGGAAGGTATATCATGCAAACTCTACATGTGATGTTTGCCTATTAAACAACAGTTGTAATATTTATTTGCAAAACTTCCATTTTCTCTACACCTGACCTACACTACTTAATTGTAACATCCATGGCGGCGTGCTGGCATGGCTTCCCATCTCACACCATGCAAGACCGCCGACTTACCCACCAATCCAGGCTGCACACTGTGTTCCTCTGCTGGCTGTGTGCATGTGTCTTGGCTGCTTGTTGAGGGCGACAGCACTTCCTGATCCTTAAAGGAACAGTGCACGCATTCCTAATGTGTCCCCAGTCCTGTGTCTGACCCGTCCCGTCTCTGGCCCATCCCGTCCTGTCTATGGCCCGTCCTATTCCTGTCTCTGGCCCGTCATGTATCTCTGGACCGTCCCGTATCTGTACCGTCCCCTATCTGCCCCGTCCCCTATCTGCCCCGTCCCGTATCTGGCCTGTCCCGTATCTGGCTCGTCCCGTATCTGGCCCGTCCTGTTCCGTATCTGGTCCGTCTCGTCCTGTATCTGTCCCGTCCCGTCATGTATCTGGTCCGTACCATCCCATTTCTGGCCCATACCATCCCGTATCTGGCCCGTCCTGTCCTATCTCTGGCTCGTCCTGTCTCTGGCCCATCTCGTACTGTTTCTGGCCCGTCCCGTCCTGTCTCTGGCCGGACCCGTCCTGTCCTGCCTCTGACTCGTCCGGTACTGCAGTGGCCCGTCCCTGGCCCATCCTGTATCTGGCCCGCCTCGTCTCTGGCCCGTCCCGTCCTGTATATGTCCCGTCCCATCCGGTCTCTGGCCCGCCCCATCCGGTCTCTGGCCCGCCCCATCCGGTCTCTGGCCCGTCCCATCCGGTCTTTGGCCCGTGCCGTCCTCTGTGCATTAAATTAAGGTGAGCTCAATAGTTAGAAAACTATGATACTTTCCATAAATTATTAGCAAAATGTTTAAATTACACCAATCAAAAAACAGCCTCCTCCATATCCCCTCAAGCTGTCCTATCCATCACCAAGATAGGTGCATTTTCTGCCATTTAGGCAGAAGTAATCTTCAAACAATTTGCTTCTAATTTAGATAAAGTACTAGGAAGGTATATCATGCAAACTCTACAGTTCTGTATCTGACCCGTCCCGTCTCTGGCCCGTCCCGTCTCTGGCCCGTCCCGTCCTGTCTCTGGCCCATCCCAGCCTGTCCCTGGCCCCTCCCATCCTGTCTATGGCCCGTCCTGTAATGTCTAACCCGCCCCGTCCCGTATCTGGTCCGTCCAGTCCCATATCTGACCCGTTTGGTCCTGTATTTGACCATCCGTCCCGTATCTGGCTATCCCTTATCTGGCCCATCTCATCACGTATCTGGCCCGCCTCATCCTTTCCCGTCTCTGGCACTTCCTGTCCCGTATCTGACCCAACCAGTCCCTATCTGGCCCGTCCCGTATGTGGCCAGGCCCATTCAGTATCTGGCCCGTCCCGTATCTGGCCATCTCGTATCTGGCCCATCCCATCCTGTCCATGGCTCATCCCATATCTAGCCTGTCCTGTCCCATATCTGGCCCGTCCCGTAGCTGGCCCATGTCGTCCTGTATCTGGCCCGTCCCATATTTTGCCCGTACCAGCCTGTATCTGGCCTGTCCCGTACTGTATCTGGGCCATCCCGTCCAGTCTCTGGCCTGTCTTTTCCTGTATCTGGACCGTCCCGTCCGGTCTCCGGCCCGTCCCATAAAGTATAGCTTGTCCCGTCCTGTTTCTGGCCCGTCCCGTCCTGTCTCTGGCTCATCCTGTCCTGTATCTGGCACGTCCCGTTCTGTCTCTGGCCCGTCCCATCCTGTCTATATCCCGTCCCATAATGTATAGCTCGTCCAGTCCTGTTTCTGGCCCGTCCCGTCTTATCTCTGGCTCGTCCCGTCCTGTATCTGGCCCGTCCCATCTCGTATCTGGCCCGTCCCGCATCTGGCCTGTCCTGTCCTGTATCTGGCCTGTCCCTTCCTGTATCTGGCCAGTCCCTTCCCATCTCGTCCTGTCTCTGGCCTGCCCCGTCCTGTCTATGGTATGGCCCGTCCTGTGCTATCTCTGGCCTGTCCAATCCTGTCTCTTGCCCGTCCCATCTCTGGTCCGTCCCGTCCTGTATTTGGCCCGTCTCGTCCTGTCTCTGGCCAGTCCCGTCCTCTCTTTGGCCTGTCCCGTCATCTCTCTTGCCCGTCTCGTCCTGTCTCTGGCCCGACCTGTCCTGTCCTGCCTTTGGCCAGTCCCATTCTGCTCTGGCCCGTCCCGTCCCTGGACAGTCCTGTATCTGGACCGTCCCATCCTGTATCTGGTCGCCCCGTCTTTAGCCCGTCCGGTCCTGTCTCTGGCACGCCTCGGTCCGTGCTATCTCCGGCCAGTCTCATCCTGTATTTGATCCGTCCCGTCCTGTCTCTAGCCCGTCTCGTCCTGTCTCTGGCGTGTCCCGTCCGGTCCTGTCTCTGGCCCGTCCTGTATCTGGCCGGTCCTGTGTCTGGCCCATCCCGTATCTTTCCTGTCCCGTCCTGTATCTGGCCCATCCCATTAAAGGTAGTATTATCAAATCCTCCACAAATTTACACCTCCAGGAAATTTAACCTGGGGTGTGTTTTAAATTAAGGTGAGTTCAATAGTTAGAAAAATATGATTCTTTCCATAAATTATTAGCAAAATGTTTAAATTACACCTATCAAAAACAGCCTCCTCCATATCCCCTCAAGCTGTCCTATCCATCACCAAGATAGGTGCATTTTCTGCCATTTAGGTAGAAGTAATCTTCAAACAATTTGCTTCTAATTTAGATAAAGTACCAGGAAAGTATATCATGCAAACTCTACATGTGATGTTTGCCTATTAAATAATAGTTGTAATATTTATTTGCAAAACTTCCATTTTCTCTACACCTGACCTACACTACTTAATTTTAACATCCCTGGCGGTGAGCTGGCATGGCTTCCCATCTCACACCATGCAAGACCGCCGACTTACCCACCAATGCAGGCTGCGCATTATGTTCCTATGCTGGCTGTGTGCATGTGTCTTAGTTGCTTGTTGAGGGCGGCAGCGGCAGCACTTCCTGATTCTTAAAGGATCAGTGCACGCATTCCTAATGTGTCCCCAGTCCTGTATCTGACCCGTCCCATCTCTAGCCCGTCCCGTCTCTGGCCCGTCCCGTCCTGTCTCTGGCCAGTCTCAGCCTGTCCCTGACCCCTCCCATTCTGTCTATGTCCTGTGTTGTAATGTCTAACCCACCCCGTCCGTATCTGGTCCGTCCAGTCCCATATCTGACCCGTTTAGTCCCGTATCTGACCATCCCGTCCCGTATCTGGCTGTCCCTTATCTGGCCCATCTCATCCCGTATCTGGCCCGCCTCGTCCCTTCCCGCCTCTGGCACGTCCTGTCCTGTATGTGACCCAACCAGTCCCTATCTGGCCCGTCCCGTATCTGGCCCATGTCGTCCTGTATCTGGCCCGTCTCATTTTTGGCCCGGACCGTCCGGTATGTGGCCTGTCCCGTACTGTATCTGGGCCATCCTGTCCTGTCTCTGGCCCGTCTTATCCTGTATCTGGACCGTCCGGTCTCTGGACGGTCCCATAATGTATAGCTTGTCCCGTCCTGTTTCTGGCCCGTCCCGTCCTGTCACTGGCTAGTCCTGTCCTGTATCTGGCACATCCTGTACCGTCTCTGGCACGTCCCATCCTGTCTATTTCCCGTCCCATAATGTATAGCTCGTGAAGTCCTGTTTCTGGCCCGTCCCGTCCTATCTCTGGCTCGTCCCGTCCTGTATCTGGCCCGTCCCATCTCGTATCTGGCCCGTCCCGCATCTGGCCTGTCCTGTCCCATATCTGGCCTGTCCCTTCCCATCTCGTCCTGTCTCTGGCCCGTCCCGTCCTGTCTCTGGCCTGTCCCGTCATGTCTCTGGCCCGTTCGGTGCTATCTCTGGCCTGTCCAATCCTGTCTCTTGCCCATCCCATCTCTTGTCCATCCCGTCCTCTCTTTGGCCCGTCCCATCCTCTCTCTTGCCCGTCCCGTCCTGTCTCTGGCCTGATCGGTCCTGTCCTGCCTCTGACCAGTCCCGTCTTGCTCTGGCCCGTCCTGTCCCTGGACTGTCCTGTATCTGGACCGTCCCGTCCAGTATCTGTCGCCCCGTCTCTAGCCCGTCCCGTCCTGTCTCTGGTACGCCTCGGTCCGTCCTATCTCCGGCCAGTCTCATCCTGTCTTTGGCCTGTCCCGTCCTGTCTCTGGCCCGTCTCGTCATGTCTCTGGCGTGATCCGTCCGGTCCTGTCTCTGGCCCGTCCTGTATCTGGCCCATTCCGTATCTGGCCTGTCCCGTCCTGTATCTGGCCCATCCCATTAAAGGTAGTATTATCAAATCCTCCACAAATTTACACATAAAGGAACTTTAACCTGGGGTGTGTTTTAAATTAAGGTGAGTTCAATAGTTAGAAAAATATGATACTTTCCATAAATTATTAGCAAAATGTTTAAATGACACCTATCAAAAAACAACCTCCTCCATATCCCCTCAAGCTGTCCTATCCATCACCAAGATAGGTGCATTTTCTGCCATTTAGGTAGAAGTAATCTTCAAACAATTTGCTTCTAATTTAGATAAAGTACTAGGAAAGTATATCATGCAAACTCTACATGTGATGTTTGCCTATTAAACAATAGTTGTAATATTTATTTGAAAAACTTCCATTTTCTCTACGCCTGACCTACACTACTTAATTGTAACATCTATGGCGGCGTGCTGGCATGGCTTCCCATCTCACACCATGCAAGACCGCCGACATACCCACCAATGCAGGCTGCACACTATTTGGCCCGTACCGTCCTGTATGTGGCCTGTCCCGTACTGTATCTGGGCCATCCCGTCCTTTCTTTGGCCCGTCTTTTCCTGTATCTGTCCCGTTCCGTCTTGTCTCTGGCCCGTCCAGTCCTGTCTATGGCCCGTCCCATAATGTATAGCTTGTCCCGAACTGTTTCTGGCCCGTCCCGTACTTTCTCTGGCTCGTCCTGTCCTGTATCTGGCCCGTCACGTACCCTCTCTGGTCCGTCCCGTCCTGTCTATTTCCCGTCCCATAATGTATAGCTTGCCCCGTCCTATTTCTGGCCCGTCCCATCCTATCTCTGCGTCGTCCCGTCATATATCTGGCCCGTCCCGTCTCGTATGTGGCCCGTTCCGCATCTGGCCTGTCCTGTCGCGTATCTGGCCTGTCCCTTCCTGTATCTGGCCAGTCCCTTCCCATGTCGTCCTGTCTCTGGCCTGTCCCGTCCTGTCTCTGGCCGGTCCGTTGCTATTTCTGGCCTGTCCAATCCAGTCTCTTGCCCGTCCCTTCTCTGGCCCGTCCCGTCCAGTCTTTGGCCCGCGCCGTCTCTGGCCCATCCCTTCCTGTGTTTGGCCCAGTTCTGGCCCGTCTCGTCCCGTATTTGGTCCGCCCTGCATCTGGCCCATCCCGTCCAGTATCTGGCCCGTTTCATATCTGGCCAGTCCCGTGTCTGGCACGTCCTGTCCCTGCCCGGCCTGTCCCGTATCTAGCCCGTCCTGTATCTGGCCTGACCCGTATCTGGCCCATCCCGCATCTGACCCGTCCCGTATCTGGCCCGTCCCGTCCCGTATCTGGTCCGTACCATCCTAAATCTGGCCCGTCCCGTCATGTATCTGGGCTGTCCCATATCTGGCCCATACCGTCCCATATCTGGCTCGTCACGTTTCTGGCCCATCCCGTCATGTATCTGGCCCGTCCCATCCTGTCTCTAGCCCGACCCATCCTGTCTCTGGCCCGACCCGTCCTGTCTATGTCCTGTCCCTTAATGTCTCTAGCACATTCTGTCCTGTCTCTGACCCATCCCTTTCTGTATCTGGCCCGTCCCATCACGTCCTATCTCTGGCCCATCCCGTCTTGAATCTGGCCGGTCCCGTATCTGGCCCGTCTCTTCTAGTATCTGGCCCGTCCCATCCTGTCTCTGGCCTGACTGGTCCTGTCCTGCCTCTGGCCAGTCGCGTCCTGCTCTGGTCCATCCCGTCCCTGGAGCGTCCTGTATCTAGACCGTCCCGTCCTGTATCTGGTTGCCCCGTCTCTGGCCAGTCCCGTCCTTTCTCAGGCACGTCCCGTCCGTCCTGTCTCTGGCCTGTCCTGCATCTGGCCCATCCCGTCACGTATCTGGCCTGTCCCGTCCTGGATCTGGCCCATCCCATTAAAGGTAGTATTATCAAATCCTCCACAAATTTACACGTCCAGGAAATTTAACCTGGGGTGTGTCTTAAATTAAGGTGAGTTCAATAGTTAGAAAAATATGATACTTTCCATAAATTATTAGCAAAATGTGTAAATGACACCTATCAAAAAACAGCCTCCTCCATATCCCCTCAAGCTGTCCTATCCATCACCAAGATAGGTGCATTTTCTGCCATTTAGGTAGAACTAATCTTCAAACAATTTGCTTCTAAGTACTAGGAAGGTAAATCATGCAAACTCTACATGTGATGTTTGCCTATTAAACAATAGTTGTAATATTTATTTGAAAAACTTCCATTTTCTCTACGCCTGACCAACACTATTTAATTTTAACATCCAAGGCAGCGTGCTGGCATGGCTTCCCATCTCCCATCATGCAACACCGCCGACTTACCCACCAATGCAGGCTGCGCACTATTTGGCCCGTTCTGTCTTGTCTCTGGCCCGTCCCGTCCTGTCTATGGCCCGTCCCATAATGTATAGCTTGTCCCGTCCTGTTTCTGGCCCGTCCCGTACTGTCTCTGGCTCGTCTTGTCCTGTATCTGGCCCGTCGAGTACCGTCTATGGCCCGTCCCGTCCTGTCTATTTCCCGTCCCATAATGTATAGCTCGTCCCGTCCTGTTTCTGGCCCGTCCCGTCTCGTATCTGGCCCATCCCGCATTTGGCCTGTCCTGTCCCGTATATGGCCTGTCCCTTCCTGTATCTGGCCAGTCCTTTCCCATCTCGTCCTGTCTCTGGCCTGTCCCGTCCTGTCTCTGGCCCGTCCGGTGCTATCTCTGGCCTGTATAATCCTGTCTCTTGTCCGTCCCGTTTCTGGCCCGTCCCGTCTAGTATTTGGCCTGTCCTGTCCTGTCTCTGGCCCATCCCTTCCTGTCTCTGGCGCAGTTCTGGTCCGTCTCGTCCTGTATCTGGCCCGCCCTGTATCTGGCCCATCCCGTCCAGTATCTGGCCCGTTCCATATCTGGCCTGTCCCGTATCTGGCACGTCCTGTCCCTGGCCCGGCCTGTCCCGTATCTGGCCCGTCCTGTATCTGGCCTGTCCCGTATCTGGCCCGTCCCGCATCTGACCCGTCCCGTATTTGGCCCGTCCTGTCCCGTATCTAGTCCGTACCGTTCTGTATCTGGCCCGTCCCGTCATGTATGTGGGCTGTCCCATATCTGGCCCATACCGTCCCATATCTGGCTCGTCACGTTTCTGGCCCATCCCGTCATATATCTGGCCCGTCCCATCCTGTCTCTGGCCTGACCCGTCCTGTGTATGGCCTATCCCATGTCTCTAGCACATTCCGTCCTGTCTCTGGCTGATCCCGTCCTGTATCTCGTCGGTCCCGTCCTGAATCTGGCCCATCCCATCCTGAATCTGGCCCTTCCCGTATCTGGCCCGTCCCTTCCTGTATGTGGCCCGTCCCATCCTGTCCTGTCTCTGGCCCATCCTGTCTTGAATCTGGCCCGTCCCGTATCTGGCCCGTCCATTCCTGTATCTGGCCCGTCCCGACCTGTATCTGGTCGGTCCCATCCTGTCTCTGGCCTCGTCCATCCTGTCTCTGGCCCGACCGGTGCTATCTCTGGTCTGTCCAATCCTGTCTCTTGCCCGTCCTGTCCTGTCTCTGGCCCGATCGGTCCTGTCCTGCCTCTGGCCAGTCCCATCCTGCTCTGGCCAGTCCCGTCCCTGGACCGTCCTGTATCTGGACCGCCCCGTCCTGTATCTGGTCGCCCCGTCTCTAGCCAGTCCCGTCCTGTCTCTGGCACGCCTCGGTCAGTCCTATCTTCGGCCAGTCTCATCTTGTCTTTGGCCCGTCCGGTCCCATCTGTCTCTGGCCCGTCCGGTCCTGTCTCTGGCCCGTCCTGTATCTGGCCCATCCCGTATCTGGCCTGTCCCGTCCTGTATCTGGCCCGTCCCGTCATTTATCTGGGCTGTCCAATAGCTGACCCATACCATCCCATATCTGGCTCGTCACGTTTCTGGCCCATCCCGTCATGTATCTGGCCCGTCCCATCCTGTCTATGGCCCGACCCGTCCTGTCTATGGCCTGTCCCGTAATGTCTCTAGCACATTCCGTCCTGTCTATGGCCCATCCCGTCCTGTATCTGGTCGGTCCCGTCGTGTATCTGGCCCGTCCCGTCCTGAATCTGGCCCGTCCTGTCTATGGCCCGTCCCATAATGTATAGCTTGTCCTGTCCTGTTTCTGGCCAGTCCCGTACTATCTCTGGCTCGTCCTGTCCTGTATCTGGCCCGTCCCGTCCTGTCTCTGGCCCGTCCCAGCCTGTCCCTGGCCTCTCCCATCCTGTCTATGGCCCGACCCGTCCTGTCTATGGCCTGTCCCGTAATGTCTCTAGCACATTCCGTCCTGTCTATGGCCCATCCCGTCCTGTATCTGGTCGGTCCCGTCCTGTATCTGGCCCGTCCCGTCCTGAATCTGGCCCGTCCTGTCTATGGCCCGTCCCATAATGTATAGCTTGTCCTGTCCTGTTTCTGGCCAGTCCCGTACTATCTCTGGCTCGTCCTGTCCTGTATCTGGCCCGTCCCGTCCTGTCTCTGGCCCGTCCCAGCCTGTCCCTGGCCTCTCCCATCCTGTCTATGGCCCGACCCGTCCTGTCTATGGCCTGTCCCGTAATGTCTCTAGCACATTCCGTCCTGTCTATGGCCCATCCCGTCCTGTATCTGGTCGGTCCCGTCCTGTATCTGGCCCGTCCCGTCCTGAATCTGGCCCGTCCTGTCTATGGCCCGCCCCATAATGTATAGCTTGTCCCGTCCTGTTTCTGGCCAGTCCCGTACTATCTCTGGCTCGTCCTGTCCTGTACCTGGCCCGTCGCGTACCGTCTCTGGCCCATTCCATCCTGTCTACTTCCCGTCCCATAATGTATAGCTCGTCCCGTCCTGTTTCTGGCCCGTCCCATCCTATCTCTGCCTTGTCCCGTCCTATATCTGGCGCGTCCCGTCTCGTATCTGGCCCGTCCCGCATCTGGCCTGTCCTGTCCCGTATCTGGCCTGTCCCTTCCTGTATCTGGCCAGTCCCTTCCCATCTCGTCCTGTCGCTGGCCTGTCCCGTCCTGTCTCTGGCCCGTTCGGTGCTATCTCTGGCCTGTTCAATCCTGTCTCTTGCACGTCCCATCTCTGGCCCGTCCTGTCCTGTCTCTGGCCCATCCCTTCCTGTCTCTGGCCCAGGTCTGGCCCGTCTCATCCCGTATCTGGCCCATCCCGTCCAGTATCTGGCCCGTTCCATATCTGGCCTGTCCCGTATCTGGCACGTCCTGTCCCTGGCCCGGCCTGTCCCGTATCTGGCCAATCCTGTATCTGGCCTGTCCCGTATCTGGCCCGTCCCACATCTGACCCGTCCCGTATCTGGCCCGTCACGTCCCGTATCTAGTTCGTCCCTTCCTGTATCTGGCCCGTCCTATCCTGTCCTGTCTCTGGCCCATCCCGTCTTGAATCTGACCCGTGCCGTATCTGGCCCGTCCCTTCCTGTATCTGGCCCGTCCCGTCCTTTCTCTGGCCTAACCGTTCCTGTCCTGCCTCTGGCCAGTCCCGTCCTGCTCTGTTCAGTCCCTTCCCTGGCCCATCCTGTATCTGGACCGTCCCGTCCTGTATCTGGTCGCCCCGTCTCTGGCCCGTCCCGTCCTTTTTCAGGCACGGCCCTTCCGGTCCTATCTTTGGCCTGTCCTGTATCTGGCCCGTTCCGTCACGTATCTGGCCTGTCTTGTCCTGTATCTGGCCCATCCCACTAAAGGTAGTATTATCAAATCCTCCACAAATTTACACCTCCAGGAAATTTAACCTGGGGTGTGTTTTAAATTAAGGTGAGTTTAATAGTTAGAATAATATGATACTTTCCATAAATTATTAGCAAAATGTTTAAATGACACCTATCAAAAAACAGCCTCCTCCTATCCCCTCAAGCTGTCCTATCCATCACCAAGATAGGTGCATTTTCTGCCATTTAGGCAGAAGTAATCTTCAATTTGCTTCTAATTTAGATAAAGTACTAGGAAGGTATATCATGCAAACTCTACATGTGATGTTTGCCTATTAAATAATAGTTGTAATATTTATTTGCAAAACTTCCATTTTCTCTACACCTGACCTACACTACTTAATTGTAACATCCCTGGCGGCAAGCTGGCATGGCTTCCCATCTCACACCATGCAAGACCGTCGACTTACCCACCAATGCAGGCTGCGCACTATGTTCCTATGCTGGTTGTGTACATGTGTCTTGGCTGCTTGTTGAGGGCGGCAGCGGCAGCACTTCCTGATTCTTAAAGGAACAGTGCACGCATTCCTAATGTGTCCCCAGTCCTGTATCACACCCATTCCGTCTCTGGCCCGTCCCGTCCTGTCTCTGGCCCGTCCCAGCCTGTCCCTGGCCCCTCCCATCCTGTCTATGGCCCGTCCTGTAATGTCGAACCCGCCCCGTCCCATATCTGGTCCGTCAAGTCCCATATCTGACCCGTTTGGTCCCGTATCTGACCATCCCGTCCCGTATCTGGCTATCCCTTATCTGGCCCATCTCATCACGTATCTGGCCCGCCTCATCCTTTCCCGTCTCTGGCACTTCCTGTCCCGTATCTGACCCAACCAGTCCCTATCTGGCCCGTCCCGTATGTGGCCAGGCCCATTCAGTATCTGGCCCGTCCTGTATCTGGCCATCTTGTATCTGGCCCATCCCATCCTGTCCATGGCTCATCCCATATCTAGCCTGTCCTGTCCCACATCTGGCCCGTCCTGTATCTGGCCCATGTCGTCCTGTATCTGACCCGTCTCATTTTTGGCCCGGACCGTCCTGTATGTGGCCTGTCCTGTACTGTATCTGGGTCATCCTGTCCTGTCTCTGGCCCGTCTTATCCTGTATCTGGACCGTCCTGTCAGGTCTCTGGACGGTCCCATAATGTATAGCTTGTCCCGTCCTGTTTCTGGCCCGTCCCGTCCTGTCCTGTATCTGGCACATCCTGTACCATCTCTGGCCCGTCCCATCCTGTCTATTTCCCGTCCCATAATGTATAGCTCGTCAATTCCTGTTTCTGGCACGCCCCGTCCTATCTCAGGCTCGTCCCGTCCTGTATCTGGCCCGTCCCATCTCGTATCTCGCCTGTCCCGTATCTGGCCTGTCCTGTCCCGTATCTGGCCTGTCCCTTCCCATCTCGTCCTGTCTCTGGCCCGTCTCGTCCTGTCTCTGGCCTGTCCCGTAATGTCTCTGGCCCGTCCGGTGCTATCTCTGGCCTGTCCAATCCTGTCTCTTGCCCATCCCATCTTTTGTCCATCCAGTCCTCTCTTTGGCCCGTCCCGTCCTCTCTCTAACCCGTCCCATCCTGTCTCTGGCCCGATCGGTCCTGTCCTGCCTCTGACCAGTCCCGTCCTGCTCTGGCACGTCCCGTCCCGGGACTGTCCTGTATCTGGACCGTCCCGTCCTGTATCTGTCGCCCCGTCTCTAGTCCGTCCCGTCCTGTCTCTGGTACGCCTCGGTCCGTCCTATCTCCGGCCAGTCTCATCCTGTCTTTGGCCTGTCCCATCCTGTCTCTGGCCCGTCTCGTCCTGTCTCTGGCCCATCCTGTATCTGGCCCATTCCGTATCTGGCCTGTCCCATCCTGTATCTGGCCCATCCCATTAAAGGTAGTATTATCAAATCCTCCACAAATTTACACATGAAGGAACTTTAACCTGGGGTGTGTTTTAAATTAAGGTGAGTTCAATAGTTAGAAAAATATGATACTTTCCATAAATTATTAGCAAAATGTTTAAATGACACCTATCAAAAAAACAGCCTCCTCCATATCCCCTCAAGCTGTCCTATCCATCACCAAGATAGGTGCATTTTCTGCCATTTAGGTAGAAGTAATCTTCAAACAATTTGCTTCTAATTTAGATAAAGTACTAGGAAGGTATATCATGCAAACTCTACATGTGACGTTTGCCTATTAAACAATAGTTGTAATATTTATTTGCAAAACTTCCATTTTCTCTACACCTGACCTACACTACTTAATTGTAACATCCATGGCGGCGTGCTGGCATGGCTTCCCATCTCACACCATGCAAGACCGCCGACTTACCCACCAATGCAGGCTGCGCACTATGTTCCTATGCGGGCTGTGTGCATTTGTCTTGGCTGCTTGTTGAGGGCGGCAGCGGCAGCACTTCCTGATTCTTAAAGGAACAGTGCACGCATTCCTTTTGTATACTCAGTCCTGTATCTGACCCGTCCCGTGTCTGGCCTGTCCGGTCCTGTCTCTGGTCCGTCCCAGCCTGTCCCTGGCCCCTCCCATCCTGTCTATGACACGTTCTGTAATGTCTAACCCGCCCCGTCCCGTATCTGGTCCGTCCAGTCGCATATCTGACCCGTTTAGTCCCGTATCTGACCATCCCGTCCCGTGTCTGGCTTTCCCTTATCTGGCTCATCACATCCAGTATCTGGCCCGCCTTGTCCCTTCCCATCTCTGGCACGTCCTGTCCCGTATTTGACCCAACCAATCCCTATCTGGCCAGTCCCGTATGTGGCCAGGCCCATTCAGTATCTGGTCCGTCTCGTATCTGGCCATCTAGTATCTGGCCCATCCCATCCTGTCCATGGCTCATCCCATATCTAGCCTCTCCTGTCCCATATCTGGCCCATGTCGTCCTGTATCTGGCCGGTCCCATATTTGGCCCGTACCGTCCTGTATCTGGCCTGTCCCGTAGTGTATCTGGGCCATCCTGTCCTGTCTCTGGCCCGTCTTTTCCTGTATCTGGACCATCCCGTCCGGTCTATGTTTCGTCCCATAATGTATAGCTTGTCCCGTCCTGTTTCTGGCCCGTCCCATCCTGTCTCTGGCTCATCCTGTCCTGTATCTGGCACATCCCGTACCGTCTCTGGCCGTTCCCATCTTGTCCATTTCCCGTCCCATAATGTTTAGCTCGTCCAGTCCTGTTTCTGGCCCGTCCCGTCCTATCACCGGCTCGTCCCATCTTGTATCTGGCCCGTCCCATCTCGTATCTGGCCCGTCCCGCATCTGGCCTGTCTTGTCCCTTATCTGGCCTGTCCCTTCCTGTATCTGGCCAGTACCTTCCCATCTCATCCTGTCTCTGGCCCGTCCCATCCTGTCTCTGGCCTCGTCCGTCCTGTCTCTGGCCCGACCGGTGCTATCTCTGGCCTGTCCAATCCTGTCTCTTGCCCGTCCTGTCCTGTCTCTGGCCCGATCGGTCGTGTCCTGCCTCTGGCCAGTCCCATCCTGCTCTGGCCCGTCCCGTCCCTGGACCGTCCTGTATCTGGACCGCCCCGTCTCTAGCCCGTCCCGTCCTGTCTCTGGCACGCCTCGGTCCGTCCTATCTTCGGCCAGTCTCATCTTGTCTTTGGCCCGTCCGGTCCCGTCTGTCTCTAGCCCGTCCGGTCCTGTCTCTGGCCCGTCCTGTATCTGGCCCATCCCGTGTCTGGCCTGTCCCGTCCTGTATCTGGCCCGTCCCGTCATTTATATGGGCTGTCCAATAGCTGACCCATACCATCTCATATCTGGCTCGTCACGTTTCTGGCCCATCCCGTCATGTATCTGGCCCGTCCCATCCTGTCTCTGGCCCGACCCGTCCTGTCTATGGCCTGTCCCATAATGTCTCTAGCACATTCCGTCTTGTCTATGGCCCATCCCGTCCTGTATCTGGTCGGTCCCGTCGTGTATGTGGCCCGTCCCGTCCTGAATCTGGCCCGTCCTGTCTATGGCCCGTCCCATAATGTATAGCTTGTCCCGTCCTGTTTCTGGCCAGTCCCGTACTATCTCTGGCTCGTCCTGTCCTGTATCTGGCCCGTCGCGTACCGTCTCTGGCCCATCCCGTCCTGTCTACTTCCCGTCCCATAATGTTTAGCTCGTCCCGTCCAGTTTCTGGCCCGTCCCATCCTATCTCTGCCTTGTCCCGTCCTATATCTGGCGCGTCCCGTCTCGTATCTGGCCCATCCCGCATCTGGCCTGTCCTGTCCCTTCCTGTATCTGGCCAGTCCCTTCCCATCTCGTCCTGTCGCTGGCCTGTCCCGTCCTGTCTCTGGCCCGTTCGGTGCTATCTCTGGCCTGTTCAATCCTGTCTCTTGCCCGTCCCGTCTCTGGCCCGTCCTGTCCTGTCTCTGGCCCATCCCTTCCTGTCTCTGGCCCAGGTCTGGCCCGTCTCATCCCGTATCTGGCCCATCCCGTCCAGTATCTGGCCCGTTCCATATCTGGCCTGTCCCATATCTGGCACGTCCTGTCCCTGGCCCGGCCTGTCCCGCATCTGGCCCGTCCTGTATCTGGCCTGTCCCGTATCTGGCCCGTCCCGCATCTGACCCGTCCCGTATCTGGCCCGTCACATCCCGTATCTGGTTAGTCCCTTCCTGTATCTGGCCCGTCCTAACCTGTCCTGTCTCTGGCCCATCCCATCTTGAATCTGGCCCGTGCCGTATCTGGCCCGTCCCTTCCTGTATCTGGCCTGTCCCGTCCTTTCTCTGGCCTGACCGGTCCTGTCCTGCCTCTGGCCAGTCCCGTCCTGCTCTGGTCCGTCCCTTCCCTGGCCCGTCCTGTATCTGGACCGTCCCGTCCTGTATCTGGTCGCCCCGTCTCTGGCCCGTCCCGTCCTTTTTCAGGCACGGCCCGTCCGGTCCTATCTTTGGCCTGTCCTGTATCTGGCCCATTCCGTCACGTATCTGGCCTGTCTCGTCCTGTATCTGGCCCATCCCACTAAAGGTAGTATTATCAAATCCTCCACAAATTTACACCTCCAGGAAATTTAACCTGGGGTGTGTTTTAAATTAAGGTGGGTTCAATAGTTAGAATAATATGATACTTTCCATAAATTATTAGCAAAATGTTTAAATGACATCTATCAAAAAACAGCCTCCTCCATATCCCCTCAAGCTGTCCTATCCATCACCAAGATAGGTGCATTTTCTGCCATTTAGGCAGAAGTAATCTTCAATTTGCTTCTAATTTAGATAAAGTACTAGGAAGGTATATCATGCAAACTTTACATGTGATGTTTGCCTATTAAATAATAGTTGTAATATTTATTTGCAAAACTTCCATTTTCTCTACACCTGACCTACACTACTTAATTGTAACATCCCTGGCGGCAAGCTGGCATGGCTTCCCATCTCACACCATGTAAGACCGTCGACTTACCCACCAATGCAGGCTGCGCACTATGTTCCTATGCTGGCTGTGTACATGTGTCTTGGCTGCTTGTTGAGGGCGGCAGCGGCAGCACTTCCTGATTCTTAAAGGAACAGTGCACGCATTCCTAATGTGTCCCCAGTCCTGTATCAGACCCATCCCGTCTCTGGCCCGTCCCGTCCTGTCTCTGGCCCGTCCCAGCCTGTCCCTGGCCCCTCCCATCCCGTCTATGGCCCGTCCTGTAATAACTAACCCGCCCCGTCCCATATCTGGTCCGTCCAGTCCCATATCTGACCCGTTTGGTCCAGTATCTGACCATCTCGTCCCGTATCTGGCTATCCCTTATCTGGCCCATCTCATCTCGTATCTGGCCCGCCTCATCCTTTCCCGTCTCTGGCACTTCCTGTCCCGTAACTGACCCAACCAGTCCCTATCTGGCCCGTCCCGTATGTGGCCAGGCCCATTTAGTATCTGGCCCGTCCCGTATCTGGCCATCTCGTATCTGGCCCATCCCATCCTGTCCATGGCTCATCCCATATCTAGCCTGTCCTGTCCCATATCTGGCCCGTCCCGTATCTAGCCCATGTCGTCCTGAATCTGACCCGTCTCATTTTTGGCCTGGACCGTCCTGTATGTGGCCTGTCCTGTACTGTATCTGGACCGTCCTGTCAGGTCTCTGGACGGTCCCATAATGTATAGCTTGTCCCGTCCTGTTTCTGGCCCGTCCCGTCCTGTATCAGGCACATCCTGTACCATCTCTGGCCCGTCCCATCCTGTCTATTTCCCGTCCCATAATGTATAGCTCGTCAAGTCCTGTTTCTGGCACGTCCCGTCCTATCTCTGGCTCATCCTGTCCTGTATCTGGCCCGTCCCATCTCGTATCTCGCCTGTCCCGTATCTGGCCTGTCCTGTCCCGTATCTGGCCTGTCCCTTTCCATCTCGTCCTGTCTCTGGCCCGTCCCGTCCTGTCTCTGGCCTGTCCCGTCATGTCTCTGGCCCGTCCGGTGCTATCTCTGGCCTGTCCAATCCTGTCTCTTGCCCATCCCATCTCTTGTCCATCCCGTCCTCTCTTTGGCCCGTCCCGTCCTCTCTCTTGCCCGTTCCGTCCTGTCTCTGGCCCGATCGGTCCTGTCCTGCCTCTGGCCAGTCCCATCCTGCTCTGGCCCGTCCCGTCATGTATCTGGCCCGTCCCGTACTGTCTCTGGCCCGTACCGTACTGTCTCTGGCTTGTCCTGTTCTGTATCTGACCCCGTCGCGTACCGTCTCTGGCCCGTCCCGTCCTGTCTATTTCCCGTCCCATAACGGATAGCTCGTACCGTCCTGTTTCTGGCCCATCCCATCCTATCTCTGCCTCGTCCCGTCCCATCTCTGGCCCTTCCTGTCCAGTCCTTGGCCCGTCCTGCCCTGTCTCTGGCCCTTCCCTTCCTGTCTCTGGCGCAGCTCTGGCCCGTCTCGTCCCGTATCTGGCCCGCCCTGTATCTGGCCCATCCCGTCCAGTATCTGGCCTGTCCCGTATCTGGTACGTCTTGTCCCTGTCCCTGCCTGTCCCGTATCTGGCCCGTCCTGTATCTAGCCGGTCCCGTATCTGGCCCATCCCGCATCTGACCCGTTTCGTATCTGGCCCGTCAAGTCCCGTATCTGGTCCGTACCGTCCTGTATCTGGCCCGTCCCATCATGTATCTGGGTTGTCCCATATCTGGCCCATACCGTCCCATATCTGGCTCGTCACGTTCCTGGCCCATCCCGTCATGTATCTGGCCCGTCCCATCCTGTCTCTGGCCCGACCCGTCCTGTCTATGGCCTATCCCGTAATGTCTCTAGCACATTCCGTCTTATCTCTGGTCCATCCCGTCCTGTATCTGGTCGGTCCCGTCCTGTATCTGGCCCGTCCCGTCCTGAATCTGGCCCGTCCCGTATCTGGCCCGTCCCTTCCTGTATCTGGCCCGTCCCATCCCGTCCTGTCTCTGGCCCATCCCGTCTTGAACCTGGCCCGTACCGTATCTGGCCCTTCCCTTCCTGTAACTGGCCCGTCCCGTCCTGTCTCTGGCCTGACCGGTCCTGTCCTGCCTCCGGCCAGTCCCGTCCTGCTCTGGTCCGTCCCGTCCCTGGCCCGTCCTGTATCTGGACCGTCCCGTCCTGTATCTGGTCGTTCCCGTCCTGTATCTGGCATGTCCCGTCTTGAATCTGGCCCGTCCCGTGTCTGGCCCGTCCCTTCTTGTATGTGGCCCGTCCCATCCCGTCCTGTCTCTGGCCCATCCCGGCTTAAATATGGCCCGTACCGTATCTGGCCCGTCCCTTCCTGTATCTGGCCCGTCCAATCCTGTCTCTGGCCTGACCGGTCCTGTCCTGCCTCTGGCCAGTCCCGTCCTGCTCTGGTCCGTCCCATCCCTGGCCCTTCCTCTATCTGGACCGTCCCGTCCTGTATCTGGTCGCCCCGTCTCTGGCCCATCCCGTCCTTTCTCAGACACGTCCCGTCCGGTCCTGTCTCTGGCCTGTCCTGCATCTGGTCCATCCCGTCACGTATCTGGCCTGTCCCGTCCTGTATCTGGCCCATCCCATTAAAGGTAGTATTATCAAATCCTCCACAAATTTAAACCTCCAGGAAATTTAACCTGGGGTGTGTTTTAAATTAAGGTGAGTTCAATAGTTAGAAAAATATGATACTTTCCATAAATTATTAGCAAAATGTTTAAATGACACCTATCAAAAAAACAGCCTTCTCCATATCCCCTCAAGCTGTCCTATCCATCACCAAGATAGGTGCATTTTCTGCCATTTAGGTAGAAGTAATCTTCAAACAATTTGCTTCTAGTTTAGATAAAGTACTAGGAAGGTATATCATGCAAACTCTACATGTGATGTTTGCCTATTAAACAATAGTTGTAATATTTATTTGAAAAACTTCCATTTTCTCTACGCCTGACCTACACTACTTAATTGTAACATCCATGGCAGCGTACTGGCATGGCTTCCCATCTCACACCATGCAATACCGCCGACATACCCACCAATGCAGGCTGCGCACTATTTGGCCCGTACCGTCCTGTATCTGGCCTGTCCCGTACTGTATCTGGGCCATCCCGTCCTGGCTTTGGCCCATCTTTTCCTGTATCTGTCCCGTTCCGACTTGTCTCTGGCCCGTCCCGTCCTGTCTATGTCCCTTCCCATAATGTATTGCTTGTCCCGTCCTGTTTCTGGCCCGTCCTGTACTGTCTCTGGCTCGTCCTATCCTGTATCTGGCCCATCGCGTACCGTCTATGGCCCGTCCTGTCCTTTCTATTTCCCGTCCCAAAATGCATAGCTCTTCCCGTCCTTTATCTGGCCCGTCCCATCCTATCTCTGCCTCGTCCCGTCCTATATCTGGCCCGTCCCGTCTCGTATATGGCCCGTCCCGCATCTGGCCTGTCCTGTCCCGTATCTGGCTTGTCCCTTCCTGTATCTGGCCAGTCCCTTCCCATCTCGTCCTGTCTCTGGCCTGTCCCGTCCTGTCTCTGGTCCGTCCGGTGCTATCTCTGGCCTGTCCAATCCTGTCTCTTGCCCGTCCCGTCTCTGGCCCGTCCCGTCCAGTCTTTGGCCCGTCCCGTCCTGTCTCTGGTCCATCCCTTTCTGTCTCTGGCCCGTCTCGTCCCGTATCTGGACCACCCGGTATCTGGCCCATCCCGTCTAGTATCTGGCACGTTCCATATCTGGCCTGTCCCGTATCTGGCACGTCCTGTCCCTGGCACGGCCTATCCCGTATCTGGCCAGTCCTGTATCTGGCCCATCCCGCATCTGACCCGTCCAGTATCTGGCCCATCCCATCCCGTACCTGGCCCGTCCCTTCATGTATCTGGGCTGTTCCATATCTGGCCCATACCGTCCCATATCTGGCTCGTCACGTTTCTGGCCCATCCCGTCATATATCTGTCCCGTCCCATCCTGTCTCTGGCCCGACCCGTCCTGTCTATGGCCTGTCCCGTAATGTCTCTAGCACATTCTGTCCTGTCTCTGGCCCATCCCGTCCTACATCTGGTCGGTCCCATCCTGTATCTGGCCCGTCCCATCGTGAATCTGTCCCGTCCCGTATCTGGCCCATCCCTTCCTGTATCTGGCCCAACCCATCACGTCCTATCTCTGGCCCATCCCGTGTTGAATCGAGCCCGTCCCGTCTCTGGCCCGTCCCTTCCTGTATCTGGCCCGTCTCGTCCTATCTCTGGCCTGACCGGTCCTGTCCTGCCTCTGGCCAGTCCCGTCCTGCTCTGGTCCGTCCCGTCCCTGGCCCATCCTGTATCTCAACCGTCCCGTCCTGTACCTGGTTGCCCCGTCTCTGGCCCCTCCCGTCCTTTCTCAGGCACGTCCCGTCCGGTTCTGTCTCTCACCTGTTCTGTATCTGGCCAATCCCGTCACATATCTGGCCTGTCCAGTCCTGTATCTGGTCCATCCTATTAAAGGTAGTATTATCAAATCCTCCACAAATTTACTCCTCCAGGAAATTTAACCTGGGGTGTGTTTTAAATTAAGGTGAGTTCAATAGTTAGAAAAATATGATACTTTCCATAAATTATTAGCAATATGTTTAAGTGAAAATGACACCTATCAAAAAACAGCCTCCTCCATATCCCCTCAAGCTGTCCTATCCATCACCAAGATAGGTGCATTTTCTACCATTTAGGTAGAAGTAATCTTCAAACAATTTGCTTCTAATTTAGATAAAGTACCAGGAAAGTACATCATGCAAACTCTACATGTGATGTTTGCCTATTAAATAATAGTTGTAATATTTATTAGCAAAACTTCCATTTTCTCTACACCTGACCTACACTACTTAATTGTAACATCCCTGGCGGCGTGCTGGCATGGCTTCCCATCTCACACCATGCAAGACAGCCGACTTACCCACCAATGCAGGCTACGCACTATGTTCCTATGCTGGCTGTGTGCATGTGTCTTGGCTGTTTGTTGAGGGTGGCAGCAGCAGCACTTCCTGATTCTTAAAGGAACAGTGCACGCATTCCTAATCTGTCCCCAGTCCTGTATCTGACCCGTCCCATCTCTGGCTCGTCCCGTCTCTGGCCCGTCCCGTCCTGTAATGTCTAACCCGCCCCGTCACGTATCTGGTCCGTCCTTTCCCGTATCTGACCCGTTTAGTCCCATATCTGACCATCCCGTCCTGTATCTGGCTGTCCCTTATCTGGCCCATCTCATCCCGTATCTGGCCCGCCTCGTCCCTTCCCGTCTCTGGCACGTCCTGTCCCGTATCTGACCCAACAAGTCCCTATCTGATCCGTCCCGTATGTGGCCAGGCCCATTCAGTATCTGGCCCGTTCCGTATCTGGCCATCTCGTATCTGGCCCATCCCATCCTGTCCATGGCTCATCCCATATCTAGCCTGTCCTGTCCCATATCTGGCCCATCCCGTATCTGGCCCATGTCATCCTGTATCTGGCCCGTCCCATATTTGGCCCGCACTGTATCTGGGCCATTCCGTCCTGTCTCTTGCCCGTCTTTTCCTGTATCTGGACTGTGCCGTCCGGTCTCTGGCCCGTCCCATAATGTATAGCTTGTCCCGTCCTGTTTCTGGCCCGTCCCGTCCTGTCACTGGCTCGTCCTGTCCTGTATCTGGCACGTCCCGTACTGTCTCTGGCCCGTCCCATCCTGTCTATTTCCCGTCCCATAATGTATAGCTTGTCCAGTCCTGTTTCTGGCCCGTTCTGTCCTATCTCTGGCTCGTCCCGTCCTGTATCTGGCCCGTTCCATCTTGTATCTAGCCCGTCCAGCATCTGGCCTGTCCTGTCCCGTATCTGGCCTGTCCCTTCCTGTATCTGGCCAGTACCTTCCCATCTCGTCCTGTCTCTGGCCCGTCCCATCCTGTCTCTGGCCTGTCCCGTCCTGTCTCTGGCCCGTCCGGTGCTATCTCTGGCCTGTCCAATCCTGTCTCTTGCCCGTCCCATCTCTGGTCCGTCCCGTCCTGTCTTTGGCCCATCCCGTCCTGTCTCTGGCCCGTCCCGTACTCTATTTGGCCAGTCCCGTCCTCTCTCTTGCCCGTCCCGTCCTGTCTCTGGCCCGACCAGTCCTGTGCTGCCTCTGGCCAGTTCCGTCCTGCTCTGGCCCGTCCCGTCCCTGGACTGTCCTGTATCTGGACTGTCCTGAATCTGGTCGCCCCGGCTCTAGCCCGTCCCATCCTGTCTCTGGCACGCCTCGGTCTGTCCTATCTCCGGCCAGTCTCATCCTGTCTTTGACCCGTCCCATCCTGTTTCTGGCCCGTCTCGTCCTGTCTCCGGCGTCTCCCGTCCGGTCCTGTCTCTGGCCCGTCCTGTATCTGGCCCGTCCCATCCTGTATCTGGTCGCCCCGTCTCTAGCCAGTCCCGTCCTGTCTCTGGCACGCCTCGGTCCGTCCTATCTACGGCCAGTCTCATCCTGTCTATGGCCCGTCCCGTCCTGTCTCTGGCCCGTCTCGTCCTGTCTCTGGCGTGTCCCATCCGGTCCTGTCTCTGGCCCGTATTGTATTTGGTCCGTCCCGTATCTGGCCTGTCCCATCCTGTATCTGGCCCATCCCATTAAAGGTAGTATTATCAAATCCTCCACAAATTTACACCTCCAGGAAATTTAATCTGGGGTGTGTTTTAAATTAAGGTGAGTCCAATAGTTAGAAAAATATGATACTTTCCATAAATTATTAGCAAAATGTTTAAATGACACCTATCAAAAAACAGCCTCCTCCATATCCCCTCAAGCTGTCCTATCCATCACCAAGATAGGTGCATTTTCTGCCATTTAGGTAGAAGTAATCTTCAAACAATTTGCTTCTAATTTAGACAAAGTACTAGGAAGGTATATCATGCAAACTCTACATGTGATGTTTGCCTATTAAACAATAGTTGTAATATTTATTTGCAAAACTTCCATTTTCTCTATGCTTGACCTACACTACTTCATTTTTTAGTACGTAGTGGAACATAATGACATGGCCTTCACCTATAGCATCCGTATAGCTCCTGAACTGGGCGCAATCAATCGGGCCTCAAGTACTTAAATTAATCTCAATATGTCTTCTAGAAAGACAGTCAGGCTTATAAAGTTTACTAGAAGAATATTAACATAATAGGCAAGAGTGTGACAACTTATCAATGCTAAAGGCACATCAAAAGAACCCAGCATGGTATACAGTGGTTGTGTGTATGTCTGTTTTTATGTGCGTTTGTGTATATACATATATATATATATATATATATATATATATATGTGTGTGTGTGTGAGTGTACATAGTGGAGCTGTATGTGTATATATGAGACGTGTGTATATAGGAAAGCTATGTATGTGAATGTAGGAGAATTGTGTGTTTGTATGTAGCTGAGCTGTGTGCATGCTGCAGAGGTGTGTGTACGTATATAGCAGAGATGTGTGTATATAAGACAGCTGTGTGTAACTGAGCTGTGTGTATATATGCAGCAGAGCTGTGTGCATGCATAGCAGAGCTCAATGTGCATGTACTGTGCATTCAGCAGTGATGTGATTATGTGTTTGCTGCATAGAATACATATAAATTGCCTGCTGCAAAAGTATACGAGTATAATACACATGCCGCAGAGAAACACTAACATTAGATCTCTATCCACTCTATTCTACCTTACAGCATTAAAGGTAGTATTATCAAATCCTCCACAAATTTACACATAAAGGAACTTTAACCTGGGGTGTGTTTTAAATTAAGGTGAGTTCAATATTTAGAAAACTATGATACTTTCCATAAATTATTAGCAAAATGTTTAAATGACACCTATCAAAAAACAGCCTCCTCCATATCCCCTCAAGCTGTCCTATCCATCACCAAGATAGGTGCATTTTCTGCCATTTAGGTAGAAGTAATCTTCAAACAATTTGCTTCTAATTTAGATAAAGTACTAGGAAGGTATATCATGCAAACTCTACATGTGATGTTTGCCTATTAAACAATAGTTGTAATATTTATTTGCAAAACTTCCATTTTCTCTATGCTTGACCTACACTACTTCATTTTTTAGTACGTAGTGGAACATAATGACATGGCCTTCACCTATAGCATCCGTATAGCTCCTGAACTGGGCGCAATCAATCGGGCCTCAAGTACTTAAATTAATCTCAATATGTCTTCTAGAAAGACAGTCAGGCTTATAAAGTTTACTAGAAGAATATTAACATAATAGGCAAGAGTGTGACAACTTATCAATGCTAAAGGCACATCAAAAGAACCCAGCATGGTATACAGTGGTTGTGTGTATGTCTGTTTTTATGTGCGTTTGTGTATATACATATATATATATATATATATATATATATATGTGTGTGTGTGTGAGTGTACATAGTGGAGCTGTATGTGTATATATGAGACGTGTGTATATAGGAAAGCTATGTATGTGAATGTAGGAGAATTGTGTGTTTGTATGTAGCTGAGCTGTGTGCATGCTGCAGAGGTGTGTGTACGTATATAGCAGAGATGTGTGTATATAAGACAGCTGTGTGTAACTGAGCTGTGTGTATATATGCAGCAGAGCTGTGTGCATGCATAGCAGAGCTCAATGTGCATGTACTGTGCATTCAGCAGTGATGTGATTATGTGTTTGCTGCATAGAATACATATAAATTGCCTGCTGCAAAAGTATACGAGTATAATGCACATGCCGCAGAGAAACACTAACATTAGATCTCTATCCACTCTATTCTACCTTACAGCATTAAAGGTAGTATTATCAAATCCTCCACAAATTTACACATAAAGGAACTTTAACCTGGGGTGTGTTTTAAATTAAGGTGAGTTCAATATTTAGAAAACTATGATACTTTCCATAAATTATTAGCAAAATGTTTAAATTACACTAATCAAAAAACAGCCTCCTCCATATCCCCTCAAGCTGTCCTATCCATCACCAAGATAGGTGCATTTTCTGCAATTTAGGTAGAAGTAATCTTCAAACAATTTGCTTCTGATTTAGATACAGGAGACAGGAAGAGACGGGCCAGAGACAGAACGGGACGGGCCAAAGACAGGATGAGACTGGCCGGAGATAGGACGGACCGAGGCGTGCCAGAGACAGGAAGGGATGGGCTAGAGACAGGGCGACCAGATACAGGATGGGACGGTCCAGATACAGGACGGTCCAGAGACGGGACGGGCCAGAGCAGGACGGAACTGGCCAGAGGCAGGACAGGTCTGTCCAGAGACAGGACGGGACGGGCAAGAGACAGGACGGGACGGGTCAAAGAGAGGACGGGACAGGTCAGAGACAGGATGGGACAGCCAAAGACAGGACGGGACGGACTAGAGATGGGACAGGCAAGAGACAGGATTGGACTGGCCAGAGATAGCACCAGACGGGCCAGAGACAGGAGGGGACACGCCAGAGACAGGACGAGATGGAAAGAAACTGGCCAGATACGGGACAGGACAGGCCAGATGCGGGACGGGCCAGATATAGGACGGGACGAGGCAGAGATAGGATGGGCCTGTCCCGTCCTGTATCTGGCCCATCCCTTCCTGTCTCTGGCCCAGCTCGGGCCCTTCTCGTCCCGTATCTGGCCTGTCCTGTATCTGGCCCATCCCGTCACGTATCTGGCCTGTCCCGTCCTGTATCTGGCCCATCCCATTAAAGGTAGCATTATCAATTCCTCCACAAATTTACACATAAAGGAACTTTAGCCTGGGGTGTGTTTTAAATTAAGGAGAGTTCAATAGTTAGAAAACTATGATACTTTCCATAAATTATTAGCAAAATGTTTAAATTACACCAATCAAAAAACAGCCTCCTCCATATCCCCTCAAGCTGTCCTATCCATCACCAAGATAGGTGCATTTTCTGCCATTTAGGTAGAAGTAATCTTCAAACAATTTGCTTCTAATTTAGATAAAGCACCAGGAAAGTATATCATGCAAATTCTACATGTGATGTTTGCCTATTAAATAATAGTTGTAATATTTATTTGCAAAACTTCCATTTTCTCTACACCTGACCTACACTACTTAATTGTAACATCCCTGGCGGCGTGCTGGCATGGCTTCCCATCTCACACCATGCAAGACAGCCGACTTACCCACCAATGCAGGCTACGCACTATGTTCCTATGCTGGCTGTGTGCATGTGTCTTGGCTGCTTGTTGAGGGCGGCAGCAGCAGTACTTCCTGATTCTTAAAAGAACAGTGCACGCATTCCTAATGTGTCCCCAGTCCTGTATCTGACCCGTCCCATCTCTGGCCCGTCCCGTCTCTGGCCCGTCCCGTCCTGTCTCTGGCCCGTCCCTGGCCCCTCCCATCCTGTCTATGGCCCGTCCTGTAATGTATAACCCGCCCCGTCCCGTATCTGGTCTGTCCAGTCCCATATCTGACCTGTTTAGTCCCGTATCTGACCATCCCGTCCCGTATCTGGCTGTCCCTTATCTGGACCATCTCATCCCGTATCTGGCCCACCTCGTCCCTTCCCTTCTCTGGCACATCCTGTCCCGTATCTGACCATACCAGTCCCTATATGGCCCGTCCCGTATGTGGTCAGGCCCATTCAGTATCTGGCCCGTCCCGTATCTGGCCATCTCGTATCTGGCCCATCCCATCCTGTCCATGGCTCATCCCATATCTAGCCTGTCCTGTCCCATATCTGGCCCGTCTCGTATCTGGCCCATGTCGTCCTGTATCTGGCCTGTCCCATATTTGGCCCGTACCGTACTGTATCTCGCCTGTCCCGTACTGTATTAGGGCCATCTTGTCCTGTCTCTGGCCTGTCTTTTCCTGTATCTGGACTGTCCCGCCCGGTCTCTGTCCCGCCCCATAATGTATAGCTTGTTCCGTCCTGTTTCTGGCCCGTCCCGTCCTGTCTCTGGCTCGTCCTGTCCTGTATCTGGCACGTCCCGTACCGTCTCTGGCCCGTCCCGTCCTGTCTATTTCCCGTCCCATAATGTATAGCTCGTCCAGTCCTGTTTCTGGCCCGTCCCGTCCTATCTCCGGCTCGTCCCGTCTGGTATCTGGCCCGACCCATCTTGTATCTGGCCCGTCCCGCATCTGGCCTGTTTTCTCCCTTATCTGGCCTGTCCCTTCCTGTATCTGGCCAGTACCTTCCCATCTCATCCTGTCTCTGGCCCATCCCGTCCTGTCTCTGGCCTGGTCCGTCCTGTCTCTGGCCCGCCCGGTGCTATCTCTGGCCTGTCCAATCCTGTCTCTTGCCCGTCCCATCTCTGGTCCTTCCCGTCCTGTCTTTGGCCCTTCCCGTCCTGTCTCTGGCCGGTCAAGTCCTCTCTTTGGCCCGTCCCGTCCTCTCTCTTGCCCGTCCCGTCCTGTCTCTGGCCCGACCGGTCCTGTCCTGGCTCTGGCCAGTCCCATCCGGCTCTGGCCCGTCCCGTCCCTGGACCGTCCTGTATCTGGACCGCCACGTCCTGTATCTGGTCTCCCCGTCTTTAGCCCATCCCGTCCTGTCTCTGGCATGCCTCGGTCCGTCCTATCTTCGGCCAGCCTCATCCTGTCTTTGGCCCGTCCCGTCCAGTCTCTGGCCCGTCCGGTTCTGTCTCTGGCCCGTCCTGTATCTGGCCTGTCCCGTCCTGTATCTGTCCAGTCCCGTCATGTATCTGGGCTGTCCCATAGCTGGCCCATACCATCCCATATCTGGCTCGTCACGTTTCTGGCCCATCCCGTCATGTATCTGGCCCGTCCCATCCTTTATATGGCCCGACCCGTCCTGTCTATGGCCTGTCCCATAATGTCTCTAGCACATTCCGTCCTGTCTCTGGCCCATCCCGTCCTGTATCTGGTCGGTCCCGTCCTGTATCTGGCCCGTCCCGTCCTGAATCTGGCCCGTCCTGTCTATGGCCCGTCCCATAATGTATAGCTTTTCCCGTCCTGTTTCTGGCCAGTCCCGTACTATCTCTGGCTCGTCCTGTCCTGTATCTGGCCCGTCGCGTACCGTCTCTGGCCCGTCCCGTCCTGTCTACTTCCCGTCCCATAATGTATAGCTCGTCCCGTCCTGTTTCTGGCCCGTGCCATCCTATCTCTGCCTTGTCCCGTCCTATTTCTCGCGCGTCCCCTCTCGTATCTGGCCCGTCCCGCATCTGGCCTGTCCTGTCCCGTATCTGGCCTGTCCCTTCCTGTATCTGGCCAGTCCCTTCCCATCTCGTCCTGTCCATGGCCTGTCCCGTCCTGTCTCTGGCCCGTCCGGTGCTATCTCTGGTCTGTCCAATCCTGTCTCTTGCCCGTCCCATCTCTGGCCCGTCCTTTCCTGTCTCTGGCCCATCCTTTCCTGTCTCTGGCCCAGCTCTGGCCTGTCTCATCCCGTATCTGGCCCATCCCGTCCAGTATCTGGCCCGTTCCATATCTGGCCTGTCCCGTATCTGGCACGTCCTGTCCCTGGCCCGGCCTGTCCCGTATCTGGCCAGTCCTGTATCTGGCCTGTCCCGTATCTGGCCCATCCCGCATCTGACCCGTCCCATATCTGGCCCGTCCCGTCCCCTATCTGGTCCGTACCGTCCTGTATATGGCCCGTCCCGTCATGTATCTGGGCTGTCCCATATCTGGCTCATCACGTTTCTGGCCCATCCCGTCAGGTATCTGGCCCATCCTATCCTGTCTGTGGCCCAACCCGTCCTGTCTATGGCCCGTCCCGTAATGTCTCTAGCACATTCCGTCCTGTCTCTGGCCCATCCCGTCCTGCATCTGGTCGGTCCCGTCCTGTATCTGGCCCGTCCCGTCCTAAATCTAGCCCGTCCCGTATCTGGCCTGTCCCTTCCTGTATATGGCCCGTCCTATCCTGTCCTGTCTCTGACCCATCCCGTCTTGAATCTGGCCCGTCCCGTATCTGGCCTGTGCCTTCCTGTATCTGGCCCGTCCCGTCCTTTCTCTGGCCTGACCGGTCCTGTCCTGCCCCTGGCCAGTCCCGTCCTGCTCTGGTGCGTCCCGTCCCTGGCCCATCCTGTATCTGGACCGTCCCGTCCTGTATCTGGTCGCCCCGTCTCTGGCCCGTCCCGTCCTTTCTCAGGCACATCCTGTCTGATTCTGTCTCTGGCCTGTCCTGTATCTGGCCCATCCCATCACGTATCTGGCCTGTCCCGTCCTGTATCTGGCCCATCCCATTAAAGGTAGTATTATCAAATCCTCCACAAACTTACACCTCCAGGAAATTTAACCTGGGGTGTGTTTTAAATTAAGGTGAGTTCAATAGTTAGAAAAATATGATACTTTCCATAAATTATTAGCAAAATGTTTAAATGACACCTATCAAAAACCAGCCTCCTCCATATCCCCTCAAGCTGTCCTATCCATCACCAAGATAGGTGCATTTTCTGCCATTTAGGTAGAAGTAATCTTCAATTTGCTTCTAATTTAGATAAAGTACTAGGAAGGTATATCATGCAAACTCTACATGTGATGTTTGCCTATTAAATAATAGTTGTAATATTTATTTGCAAAACTTCCATTTTCTCTACACCTGACCTATACTACTTAATTGTAACATCCCTGGCGGTGTGCTGGCATGGCTTCCCATCTCACACCATGCAAGACCGCCGACTTACCCACCAATGCAGGCTACGCACTATGTTCCTATGCTGGCTGAGTGCATGTGTCTTGGCTGCTTGTTGAGGGCAGCAGCGGCAGTACTTCCTGATTCTTAAAGGAAAAGTGCACGCATTCCAAATGTGTCCCCAGTACTATATCTGACCCGTCCCGTCTCTGGCCCGTCCCTGGCCCCTCGCATCCTGTCTATGGCCCGTCCTGTAATGTCTAACCCGCCCCGTCCCGTATCTGGTCCGTCCAGTCCCATATCTGACCCGTTTAGTCCCGTATCTGACCATCCTATCCCGTATCTGGCTATCTCATCCCGTATCTGGCCCGCCTCATCCCTTCTCGTCTCTAGAACGTCCTGTCCCGTATCTGACCCAACCAGTCCCTATCTGGCCCGACCCAAATGTGGCCAGGCCCATTCAGTATCTGGCCCGTCCCGTATCTGGCCATCTCGTATCTGGCCCATCCCATCCTGTCCATGGCACATCCCATATCTAGCCTGTCCTGTCCCATATCTGGCCCGTCCCGTATCAGGCCCATGTCGTCTTGTATCTGGCCCGTCCCATATTTGGCCTGTACCGTCCTGTATCTGGCCTGTCCCGTACTGTATCTGGGGCATCCCCTCCAGTCTCTGGCCCCTCTTTTCCTGTATCTGGATCGTCCCATAATGTATAGCTCGTCCAGTCCTGTTTCTGGCCCGTCCCGTCCTATCTCTGGCTCGTCCCGTCCAGTATCTGGCCCGTCCCATCTGGTATCTGGCCCGTCCCGCATGTGGCCTGTCCTGTCCCGTATCTGGCCTGTCCCTTCTTGTATCTGGCCAATCCCTTCCCATCTAATCCTGTCTCTGGCCCATCCCGTCACGTCTCTGGTCCGTCCCGTTCTGTCCTGTCCAATCCTGTCTCTTGCCCGACCCGTCCTCTCTTGCCGGTCCTGTCCTGCCTCTGGCCAGTCCCGTCCTGCTCTGGCCCGTCCCGTCCCTGGACCGTCCTGTATTTGGTAGCCCTGTCTCTAGCCCGTCCCGTCCTGTCTCTGGCACGCCTCGGTCCGTCCTATCTCCGGCCAGTCTCATCCTGTCTTTGGCCCGTCCGGTACTGTCTCTGGCCCATCTCGTCCTGTCTCTGGCGTGTCCCGTCCGGTCCTGTCTCTGGCCCGTCCTTTATCTGGCCCATTTTGTATCTGGCCTGGCCTGTCCTGTATCTGGCCCATCCCATTAAAGGTAGTATTATTAGTATTATCAAATCCTCCACAAATTTACACATAAAGGAACTTTAACCTGGGGTGTGTTTTAAATTAAGGTGAGTTCAATAATTAGAAAAATATGATACTTTCCATAAATTATTAGCAAAATATTTAAATGACACCTATCCAAAAAACAGCCTCCTCCATATCCCCTCAAGCTGTCCTATCCATCACCAAGATAGGTGCATTTTCTGCCATTTAGGTAGAAGTAATCTTCAAACAATTTGCTTCTAATTTAGATAAAGTACTAGGAAGGTATATCATGCAAACTCTACATGTGATGTTTGCCTATTAAACAATAGTTGTAATATTTATTTGCAAAACTTCCATTTTCTCTACCCCTGACCTACACTACTTAATTGTAACATCACTGGCGGCGTGCTGGCATGGCTTCCCATCTCACACCATGCAAGACCGCCGACTTACCCACCAATGCTGGCTGCGCACTATTTGGCCCGTACCGTCCTGTATCTGGCCTGTCCGGTACTGTCTTTGGCCCGTCTTTTCCTGTATCTGTCCCGTTCCGTGTTGTCTCTGGCCCGTTCTGTCCTGTCTATGGCCCGTCCCATAATGTATAGCTTGTCCCGTCCTGTTTCTGGCACGTCCCGTACCGTCTCTGGCCCGACCCCTCCTGTCTATTTCCCGTCCCATAATGTATAGCTCGTCCCGTCCCGTTTCTGGCCCGTCCCATCCTATCTCTGCCTCGTCCCGTCCTATATCTGGCCCGTGCCGTCTCGTATCTGGCCCGCCCCGTATCTGGCCTGTCCTGTCCCGTATCTGGCCTGTCCCTTCCTGTATCTGGCCAGTCCCTTCCCATCTCGTCCTGTCTCTGGCATGTCCCGTCCAGTCTCTGGCCCGTCCTGTGCTACCTCTGGCCTGTCCAATCCTGTCTCTTGCCCGTCCCGTCTCTAGCCCGTCCCGTCCAGTCTTTGGCCCGTCCCGTCCTAACTCTGGCCCATCCCTTCCTGTCTCTGGCCCAGCTCTGGCCCGTCTCGTCCCGTATTTGGCCTGACATGAATCTGGCCCATCCCGTCCAGTATCTGGCTCGTTCCATATCTGGCCTGTCCCGTATCTGGCACATCCTATCCCTGGCCCGGCCTGTCCCGTATCTGGCCCGTCCTGTATCTGGCCTGTCCCGTATGTGGCCCATCCCGCATCTGACACGTCCCGTATCTGGCCCGTCCCGTCCCGTATCTGGTCCGTACCGTCCTAAATCTGGCCCGTCCCGTCATGAATTTGGGCTGTCCCATATCTGGCCCATACCGTTCCATATCTGGCTCGTCACGTTTCTGGCCCGTCCCATCCTGTCTCTGGCCCAACCAGTCCTGTCTATGGCCTGTCCCTTAATGTCTCTAGCACATTCCGTCCTGTCTCTGGCCCATCCCGTCCTGTATCTGGTCGGTCCCGTCCTGTATGTGGCCCGTCCCGTCTTAAATGTGGGTCGTCCCGAATCTGGCCCGTCCCTTCCTGTATCTGGCCCGTCCCATCCCGTCCTGTCTCTGGACCATCCCATCTTGAATCTGGCCCTTCCCGTATCGGGCCCGTCCCTTCCTGTATCTGGCCCGTCCCATCCTGTCTCTGGCCTGACCGGTCCTGTCCTGCCTCTGGCCAGTCCCGTCCTGCTCTGGTCCGTCCCGTCCCTGGCCCGTCCTGTATCTGGACCTTACCGTCCTGTATCTGGTCGCCCCGTCTCTGGCCCATCCCATCCTTTCTCAGGCACGTCACGTCCGGTCCTGTCTCTGGCCTGTCCTGCATCTGGCCCATCCCGTCACGTATCTGGCCTGTCCCGTCCTGTATCTGGCCCATCTCATTAAAGGTAGTATTACCAAATCCTCCACAAATTTACACCTCCAGGAAATTTAACCTGGGGTGTGCTTTAAATAAAGGTGAGTTCAATAGTTAGAAAAATATGATACTTTCCATAAATTATTAGCAAAATGTTTAAATGACACCTATCAAAAAACAGCCTCCTCCATATCCCCTCAAGCTGTCCTATCCATCACCAAGATAGGTGCATTTTCTGCCATTTAGGTAGAAGTAATCTTCAAACAATTTGCTTCTAATTTAGATAAAGTACCAGGAAGGTATATCATGCAAACTGTACATGTGATGTTTGCCTATTAAATAGTTGTAATATTTATTTGCAAAACTTCCATTTTCTCTACACCTGACCTATACTACTTAATTGTAACATCCATGGCGGCGTGCTGGCATGGCTTCCCATCTCACACCATGCAAGACCGCCGACTTACCGACCAATGCAGGCTGCGCACTATGTTCCTATGCTGGCTGTGTGCATGTGTCTTGGCTGCTTGTTGAGGGCAGCAGCGGCAGCACTTCCTGATTCTTAAAGGAACAGTGCACGCATTCCTAATGTGTCCCCAGTCCTGTATCTGACCCGTCCCGTCTCTGGCCTGTTCCGTCCTGTCTCTGGCCCGTCCCTGGACCCTCCCATCCTGTCTATGGCCCGTCCTGTAATGTCTAACCCACCCCAACTCGTATCTGGTCCGTCCAGTCCCATATCTGACCCGTTTAGTCCCGCAACTGACCATCCTGTCCCGTATCTGGCTATCTCATCCCGTATCTGGCCCGCCTCATCCCTTCCCGTTTCTGGCTCGTCCTGTCCCGTATCTGACCCAACCAGTCCCTATCTGGCCCGTCCCATATGTGGCCAGGCCCATTCAGTATCTGGCCCGTCCCGTATCTGGCCATCTCGTAACTGGCCCATTCCATCCGGTCCATGGCTCATCCCATATCTAGCCTGTCCTGTCCCATATCTGGCCCGTCCCGTATCTGGCCCATGTCGTCCTGTATCTGGCCCGTCCCATATTTGGCCCGTACCGTCCTGTATCTGGCCTGTCCCATACTGTATCTGGGGCATCCCGTCCTGTCTCTGGCCCGTCTTTTCCTGTATCTGGACCGTCCCATAATGTATAGCTTGTCCCGTCCTGTTTCTGGCCCGACCCCGTCCTGTCTCTGGCTCGTCCTGTCCTGCATCTGGCACGACCCATACCGTCTCTAGCCCGTCCCATCCTGTCTATTTCCCGTCCCATAATGTATAGCTCGTCCAGTCCTGTTTCTGGCCCGTCCCGTCCTATATCTGGCTCGTCCCGTCCTGTATCTGGCCCGTCCCATATTTGGCCCGTACCGTCCTGTATCTGGCCTGTCCCATACTGTATCTGGGGCATCCCGTCCTGTCTCTGGCCCGTCTTTTCCTGTATCTGGACCGTCCCATAATGTATAGCTTGTCCCGTCCTGTTTCTGGCCCGACCCCGTCCTGTCTCTGGCTCGTCCTGTCCTGCATCTGGCACGACCCATACTGTCTCTAGCCCGTCCCATCCTGTCTATTTCCCGTCCCATAATGTATAGCTCGTCCAGTCCTGTTTCTGGCCCGTCCCGTCCTATATCTGGCTCGTCCCATCTCGTATCTGGCCCGTCCCGCATGTGGCCTGCACTGTCCTGTATCTGGCCCATCCCATTAAAGGTAGTATTATCAAATCCTCCACAAATTTACACCTCCAGGAAATTTAACCTGGGGTGTGTTTTAAATTAAGGTGAGTCCAATAGTTAGAAAAATATGATACTTTCCATAAATTATTAGCAAAATGTTTAAAATGACACCTATCAAAAAAACAGCCTCCTCCATATCCCCTCAAGCTGTCCTATCCATCACCAAGATAGGTGCATTTTCTGCCATTTAGGTAGAAGTAATCTTCAAATAATTTGCTTCTAATTTAGATAAAGTACTAGGAAGGTATATCATGCAAACTCTACATGTGATGTTTGCCTATTAAACAATAGTTGTAATATTTATTTGCAAAACTTCCATTTTCTCTACACCTGACCTACACTACTTAATTGTAACATCACTGGCGGCGTGCTGGCATGGCTTCCCATCTCACACCATGCAAGACCGCCGACTTACCCATCAATGCAGGCTGCGCACTATGTTCCTATGCTGGCTGTGTGCATGTGTCTTGGCTGCTTGTTGAGGGCGGTAGCGGCAGCACTTCCTGATTCTTAAAGGAACAGTGCACCCATTCCTAATGTGTCCCCAGTACTATATCTGACCCATCCCGTCTCTGGCCCGTCCCGTCTCTGGCCCGTCCCATCCTGTCTCTGGCCCGTCCCAGCCTGTCCCTGGCCCCTCCCATCCTGTCTATGGCCCGTCCTGTAATGTCTAACCCGCCCCGTCCCGTATCTGGTCCGTCCAGTCGCATATCTGACCCGTTTGGTCCCGTATCCGACCATCCCGTCCCGTATCTGGCTATCTCTTATCTGGCCCATCTCATCCCGTATCTGTCCCGCCTCGTCCCTTCCCGTCTCTGGCACTTCCTGTCCCGTATCTGACCCAACCAGTCCCTATCTGGCCCGTCCTGTATGTGGCCAGGCCCATTCAGTATCTGGCCCGTCCCGTATCTGGCCCATCCCATCCTGTCCATGGCTCATCCCATATCTAGCCTGTCCTTTCCCATATCTGGCCCGTCCCGTATCTGGCCCATGTCGTCCTGTATCTGGCCTGTCCAATGTTTGGCCCGTACCGTCCTGTATCTGGCCTGTCCCGTACTGTATTTGGGGCATCCCGTCCTGTCTCTGGCCCGTCTTTTCCTGTATCTGGACCGTCCCATACCATCTCTGGGCCGTCCCATCCTGTCTATTTCCCGTCCCATAATGTATAGCTCGTCCAGTCCTGTTTCTGGCCCGTCCCGTCCTATCTCTGGCTCGTCCCGTCCTGCATCTGGCCCATCCCATCTCGTATCTGGCCCGTCCCGTATGTGGCCTGTCCTGTCCCATATCTGGCCTGTCCCTTCCTGTTTCTGGCCAATCCATTCCCATCTTGTCCTGTCTCTGGCCCGTCCCGTCCTGTTTCTGGCCTGTCCCGTCCTGTCTCTGGCCCGTCTGGTGCTGTCTCTGGCCTGTCCAATCCTGTCTCTTGCCAGACCTATCTCTGGTCCGTCCCTTCCTGTCTTTGCCCCGTCCCGTCCTGTCTCTGGCCCGTCCCGTCCTCTCTTTGGCCCGCCCCATCCTCTCTCTTGCCCGTCCTGTCCTGCCTCTGGCCAGTCCCGTCCTGCTCTGGTCCATACCGTCCCTGGACCATCCTGTATCCTGTGTTTGGTCGCCCCGTCTCTAGCCCGTCCCATCCTGCCTCTGGTACACCTCGGTCCTTCCTATCTCCGGCCAGTCTCATCCTGTCTTTGGCCCGTCCCGTCCAGTCTCTGGCCCGTCTCGTCCTGTCTCTGGCGTGTCCCGTCCGGTCCTGTCTCTGGCCCGTCCTGTATTTGGTCCATCCCGTATCTGGCCTGTCCCGTCCTGTATCTGGCCCATCCCATTAAAGGTAGTATTATCAAATCCTCCACAAAATTAAACCTCCAGAAAATTTAACCTGGGGTGTGTTTTAAATTAAGGTGAGTTTAATAGTTAGAAAAATATGATACTTTCCATAAATTATTAGCAAAATGTTTAAATGACACCTATCAAAAAACAGCCTCCTCCATATCCCCTCAAGCTGTCCTATCCATCACCAAGATAGGTGCATTTTCTGCCATTTAGGTAGAAGTAATCTTCAAACAATTTGCTTCTAATTTAGATAAAGTACTAGGAAGGTATATCATGCAAACTCTACATGTGACGTTTGCCTATTAAACAATAGTTGTAATATTTATTTGCAAAACTTCCACTTTCTCGACGCCTGACCTACACTACTTAATTGTAACATCCATGGCGGCGTGCTGGCATGGCTTCCCATCTCACACCATGCAAGACCGCCGACTTACCCACCAATGCAGGCTGCGCACTATTTGGTCCGTACCGTCCTGTATCTGGCCTGTCCTGTACTGTATCTGGGCCATCCCGTCCTGTCTTTGGCTGTCTTTTCCTGTATCTGTCCCCTTAAGTCTTGTCTCTGGCCCGTCCCGTCCTGTCTATGGCCCGTCCCATAATGTATAGCTTGTCCCGTCCTGATTCTGGCCCGTCCCGTACTGTCTATGGCTCGTCCTGTCCTGTATCTGGCCTGTCGTGTACCGTCTCTGGCCCGTCCCGTCCTGTCTATTTCCCTTCCCATAATGTATAGCTCGTCCCGTCCTGTTTCTGGCCCGTCCCATCCTATCTCTGCCTCGTCCCGTCCAATATCTGGCACGTCCCACATTGTATCTGGCCCGTCCCGCATCTGGCCTGTCCTGTCCCGTATCTGGCCTGTCCTTTCCTGTATCTGGCCAGTCCCTTCCCATCTCGTCCTGTCTCTGGCCTGTCTCGTCCTGTCTCTCCCGTCCCGTCTCTGGCCCGTCCCGTCCAGTCTTTGGCCCGTCCCGTATGGTCTCCGGCCCGTGCTTTCCTGTTTCTGGCCCAGCTCTGGCCCGTCTCATCCCGAATCTGGCCCGCCCTGTATCTGGCCCATCCCGTCCAGTATCTGGCCCGTTCCATATCTGGCCTGTCCCGTATCTGGCATGTCCTGTCCCTGGGCCGGCCTGTCCCGTATCTGGCCCGTCCTGTATCTGGACTGTCCCGTATCTGGCCCGTCCCGCATATGAATCGTCCCGTATCTGGCCCGTCACATATCTGGTCCGTACCGTCCTGTATCTGGCCAGTCCCGTCATGTATCTGGTCTGTCCCATTTCTAGCCCATACCGTCCCATATCTGCCTCGTCACGTTTCTGACAAATTCAGTCATGTATCTGGCCCGTCCCGTCCTGTCTCTGGCCCGACCCGTCCTGTCTATGGCCTGTCCCGTAATGTCTCTAGCACATTCCGTCCTGTCTCTGGCCGATCCCGTCCTGTAACTGTTCGGTCCCGTCCTGTATCTGGTCCGTCCCGTCCTGAATCTGGCCCGTCCTGTATCTGGCCCATCCCTTCCTGTATGTGGCCCGTCCCATCACGTCCTATCTCTGGCCCATCCCATCCTGAATCTGGCCCGTCCCATATTTGGCCCGTACCTTCCTGTATCGGGCCCGTCTCGTCCTGTCTCTGGCCTGACCGGTCCTGTCCTGCCTCTGGCCAGTCCCGTCCTGCTCTGGTCCGTCCCTTCGCTGCCCGTCCTGTATCTGGACCGTCCCGTCCTGTATCTGGTCGCCCCGTCTCGGGCCCGTCCCGTCATTTTTCAGGCACAGTCCGTCCGGTCCTGTCTCTGCCCTGTCCTGTATCTGGCCCATCCTGTCACGTATCTGGCCTGTCCCGTCCTGTATCTGGCCCACCTCATTAAAGGTAGTATTATCAAATCCTCCACAAATTTACACCTCCAGGAAATTTAACCTGGGGTGTGTTTTAAATTAAGGTGAGTTTAATAGTTAGAAAAATATGATACTTTCCATAAATTATTAGCAAAATGTTTAAATGACACCTATCAAAAAACAGCCTCCTCCATATCCCCTCAAGCTGTCCTATCCATCACCAAGATAGGTGCATTTTCTGCCATTTAGGTAGAAGTAATCTTCAAACAATTTGCTGCTAATTTAGATAAAGTACTAGGAAGGTATATCATGCAAACTCTACATGTGATGTTTGCCTATTAAACAATAGTTGTAATATTTATTTGAAAAACTTCCATTTTCTCTACGCCTGACCTACACTACTTAATTGTAACATCCATGGCGGCGTGCTGGCATGGCTTCCCATCTCACACCATGCAATACCGCCGACATACCCACCAATGCAGGCTGCGCACTATTTGGCCCGTACCGTACTGTATCTGGCCTGTCCCGTACTGTATCTGGGCCATCCCGTCCTGTCTTTGGCCCGTCTTTTCCTGTATCTGTCCCGTTCCGTCTTGTCTCTGGCCCGTCAAGTCCTGTCTATGGCCCGTCCCATAATGTATTGCTTGTCCCGTCCTGTTTCTGGCCCGTCCCGTACTGTCTCTGGCTCGTCCTGTCCTGTATCTGGCCCATCGCGTACCGTCTCTGGCCCGTCCCGTCCTTTCTATTTACCGTCCCATAACGCATAGCTCGTCCCATCCTGTTTCTAGCCCGTCCCATCCTATCTCTGCCTCGTCCCGTCCTATATCTGGCCCGTCCCGTCTCGTATATAGCCCGTCCCGCATCTGGCCTGTCCTGTCCCGTATCTGGCCTGTCCCTTCCTGTATCTGGCCAGTCCCTTCCCATCTCGTCCTGTCTCTGGCCTGTCCCGTCCTGTCTCTGGCACGTCTGGTGCTATCTCTGGCCTGTCCAATCCTGTCTCTTGCCCGTCCCGTCTCTGGCCCGTCCGGTCCAGTCTTTGGCCCGTCCCGTCCTGTCTCTGGCCCATCCCTTCCTGTCTCTGGCCCAGCTCTGGCCCGTCTCGTCCCATATCTGGCCCGCCCGATATCTGGCCCATCCCGTCTAGTATCTGGCACGTTCCATATCTGGCCTGTCCCGTATCTGGCACGTCCTGTCGCTGGCCCGGCCTATCCCGTATCTGGCCCGTCCTGTATCTGTCCTGTCCCGTATCTGGCCCATCCCGCATCTGACCCGTCCCGTATCTGGCCCATCCCATCCCGTATCTGGCCCGTCCCATCATGTATCTGGGCTGTCCCATATCTGACCCATCCCGTCTAGTATCTGGCACGTTCCATATCTGGCCTGTCCCGTATGTGGCACGTCCTGTCCCTGGCCCGGCCTGTCCCGTATCTGGCCCGTCCTGTATTTGGCCTGTCCCGTATCTGGCCCGTCCCGCATCTGGCCCGTCCCGTCCGTATTTGGTCCGTACCGTCCTGTATCTGGCCCGTCCCGTCCCATATCTGGCTCGTCACGTTTCTGGCCCATCCCGTCATGTATCTGGCCCGTCCCATCCTGTCTCTGGCTCGACCCGTCCTGTGTATGGCCTATTCCTTAATGTCTCTAGCACATTCCGTCCTCTCTCTGGCCCATCCCGTCCTGTATCTGGTCGGTCCCGTCCTGTATCTGGCCCGTCCCATCCTGAATCTGGCCCGTCCCGTATCTGGCCCGTCCCTTCCTGTATCGGGCCCGTCCCATCCTGTCCTGTCTATGGCCCATCCTGTCTTGAATCTGGCCCGTCCCGTATCTGGCCCGTCCCTTCCTGTATCAGGCCCGTCCCGACCTGTCTCTGGCCTAACTGGTCCTGTCCTGCCTCTGGCCAGTCCAGTCCTGCTCTGGTCCGTCCCGTCCCTGGCCCGTCCTGTATCTGGACCGTCCCGTCCTGTATCTGGTCGCCTCGTCTCTGGCCCGTCCCGTCCTTTCTCAGGCACGTCCCGTCCGGTCCTGCCTCTGGCCTGTCCTGCATCTGGCCCATCCCGTCACGTATCTGGCCTGTCCCGTCCTGTATCTGGCCCATCCCATTAAAGGTAGTATTATCAAATCCTCCACAAATTTAAACCTCCAGGAAATTTAACCTGGGGTGTGTTTTAAATTAAGGTGAGTTCAATAGTTAGAAAAATATGATACTTTCCATAAATTATTAGCAAAATGTTTAAATGACACCTATCAAAAAACAGCCTCCTCCATATCCCCTCAAGCTGTCCTATCCATCACCAAGATAGGTGCATTTTCTACCATTTAGGTAGAAGTAATCTTCAAACAATTTGCTTCTAATTTACATAAAGCACTAGGAAGGTATATCATGCAAACTCTACATGTGATGTTTGCCTAGTAAACAATAGTTGTAATATTTATTTACAAAACTTCCATTTTCTCTATGCCTGACCTACACTACTTAATTGTAACATCCATGGCGGCGTTGTGGCATGGCTTCCCATCTCACACCATGCAAGACCGCCGACTTACCCACCAATGCAGGCTGCGCACTATTTGGCCCGTACAGTCCTGTCTTTGGCCAGTCTTTTCCTGTATCTGTCCCGTTCCGTCTTGTCTCTGGCCCGTCCCGTCCTGTATATGGCCCGTCCCATAATGTATTGCTTGTCCCGTCCTGTTTCTGGCCCGTCACGTACTGTCTCTGGCTCGTCCTGTCCTGTATCTGGCCCGTCGCGTACCGTCTATGGCCCGTCCCATCCTGTCTATTTCCCGTCCCATAATGTATAGCTCGTCCCGTCCTGTTTCTGGCCCGTCCCATCCTATCTCTGCCTCATCCCGTCCTATATATGGCCCATCCCGTCTCGTATCTGGCCCGTCCTGCAACTGGCCTGTCCTGTCCCGTATCTGGCCTGTCCCTTCCTGTATCTGGCCAGTCCCTTCCCATCTTGTCCTGTCTCTGGCCTGTCCCGTCCTGTCTCTGGCCCGTCCGGTGCTATCTCTGGCATGTCCAATCCTGTCTCTTACCCGTCCCGTCTCTGGCCCGTCCGGTCCAGTCTTTGGCCCGTCCTGTCCTGTCTCTGGCCCATCCCTTCCTGTCTCTGGCGCAGCTCTGGTCCGTCTCGTCCTGTATCTGGTCCGCCCTGTATCTAGCCCATCCCATCCAGTATCTGGCCCGTTCCATATCTGGCCTGTCCCGTATCTGGCACGTCCTGTCCCTGGCCCAGCCTGTCCCGTATCTGGCCCGTCCTGTATCTGGCCTGTCCCGTATCTGGCCTGTCCCGCATCTGACCCGTCCCGTATCTGGGCCGTCCCGTCCCGTATTTGGTCCGTACCGTCCTGAATCTGGCCCGTCCCGTAATGTATGTGGGCTGTCCCATATCTGTCCCATACCGTCCCATATTTGGCTCGTCACGTTTCTGGCCCATCCCGTCATGAATCTGGCCTGTCCCATCCTGTCTCTGGCCCGACCCATAATGTATTGCTTGTCCCGTCCTGTTTCTGGCCCGTCCCGTACTGTCTCTGGCTCGTCCTGTCCTATATCTGGCCCATCGCGTACCGTCTCTGGCCCGTCCCGTCCTTTCTATTTACCGTCCCATAACGCATAGCTCGTCCCATCCTGTTTCTGGCCCGTCCCATCCTATCTCTGCCTCGTCCCGTCCTATATCTGGCCCGTCCCGTCTCGTATATAGCCCGTCCCGCATCTGGCCTGTCCTGTCCCGTATCTGGCCTGTCCCTTCCTGTATCTGGCCAGTCCCTTCCCATCTCGTCCTGTCTCTGGCCTGTCCCGTCCTGTCTCTGGCACGTCTGGTGCTATCTCTGGCCTGTCCAATCCTGTCTCTTGCCCGTCCCGTCTCTGGCCCGTCCGGTCCAGTCTTTGGCCCGTCCCGTCCTGTCTCTGGCCCATCCCTTCCTGTCTCTGGCCCAGCTCTGGCCCGTCTCGTCCCATATCTGGCCCGCCCGATATCTGGCCCATCCCGTCTAGTATCTGGCACGTTCCATATCTGGCCTGTCCCGTATCTGGCACGTCCTGTCCCTGGCCCGGCCTGTCCCGTATCTGGCCCGTCCTGTATCTGTCCTGTCCCGTATCTGGCCCATCCCGCATCTGACCCGTCCAGTATCTGGCCCATCCCATCCCGTATCTGGCCCGCCCCATCATGTATCTGGGCTGTCCCATATCTGACCCATCCCGTCTAGTATCTGGCACGTTCCATATCTGGCCTGTCCCGTATCTGGCACGTCCTGTCCCTGGCCCGGCCTGTCCCGTATCTGGCCCGTCCTGTATTTGGCCTGTCCCGTATCTGGCCCGTCCCGCATCTGACCCGTCCCGTATCTGGCCCGTCCCGTCCCGTATTTGGTCCGTACCGTCCTGTATCTGGCCCGTCCCGTCCCATATCTGGCTCGTCACGTTTCTGGCCCATCCCGTCATGTATCTGGCCCGTCCCATCCTGTCTCTGGCTCGACCCGTCCTGTGTATGGCCTATTCCTTAATGTCTCTAGCACATTCCGTCCTCTCTCTGGCCATCCTGTCTTGTATCTGGTCGGTCCCGTCCTGTATCTCGCCCGTCCCATCCTGAATCTGGCCCGTCCCGTATCTGGCCCGTCCCTTCCTGTATCGGGCCCGTCCCATCCTGTCCTGTCTATGGCCCATCCTGTCTTGAATCTGGCCCGTCCCGTATCTGGCCCGTCCCTTCCTGTATCAGGCCCGTCCCGACCTGTCTCTGGCCTAACTGTTCCTGTCCTGCCTCTGGCCAGTCCCGTCCTGCTCTGGTCCGTCCCGTCCCTCGCCCATCCTGTATCTGGACCGTCCCGTCCTGTATCTGGTCGCCTCGTCTCTGGCCCGTCCCGTCCTTTCTCAGGCACGTCCCGTCCGGTCCTGTCTCTGGCCTGTCCTGCATCTGGCCCATCCCGTCACGTATCTGGCCTGTCCCGTCCTGTATCTGGCCCATCCCATTAAAGGTAGTATTATCAAATCCTCCACAAATTTAAACCTCCAGGAAATTTAACCTGGGGTGTGTTTTAAATTAAGGTGAGTTCAATAGTTAGAAAAATATGATACTTTCCATAAATTATTAGCAAAATGTTGAAATGACACCTATCAAAAAACAGCCTCCTCCATATCCCCTCAAGCTGTCCTATCCATCACCAAGATAGGTGCATTTTCTACCATTTAGGTAGAAGTAATCTTCAAACAATTTGCTTCTAATTTAGATAAAGCACTAGGAAGGTATATCATGCAAACTCTACATGTGATGTTTGCCTAGTAAACAATAGTTGTAATATTTATTTACAAAACTTCCATTTTCTCTATGCCTGACCTACACTACTTAATTGTAACATCCATGGCGGCGTTGTGGCATGGCTTCCCATCTCACACCATGCAAGAGAGCCGTCTTACCCACCAATGCAGGCTGCGCACTATTTGGCCCGTACAGTCCTGTCTTTGGCCAGTCTTTTCCTGTATCTGTCCCGTTCCGTCTTGTCTCTGGCCCGTCCCGTCCTGTATATGGCCCGTCCCATAATGTATTGCTTGTCCCGTCCTATTTCTGGCCCGTCACGTACTGTCTCTGGCTCGTCCTGTCCTGTATCTGGCCCGTCGCGTACCGTCTATGGCCCGTCCCGTCCTGTCTATTTCCCGTCCCATAATGTATAGCTCGTCCCGTCCTGTTTCTGGCCCGTCCCATCCTATCTCTGCCTCATCCCGTCCTATATATGGCCCATCCCGTCTCGTATCTGGCCCGTCCCGCAACTGGCCTGTCCTGTCCCGTATCTGCCCTCTCCCTTCCTGTATCTGGCCAGTCCCTTCCCATCTTGTCCTGTCTCTGGCCTGTCCCGTCCTGTCTCTGGCCCGTCCGGTGCTATCTCTGGCATGTCCAATCCTGTCTCTTACCCGTCCCGTCTCTGGCCCGTCCGGTCCAGTCTTTGGCCCGTCCTGTCCTGTCTCTGGCCCATCCCTTCCTGTCTCAGGCGCAGCTCTGGTCCGTTTCGTCCTGTATCTGGCCCGCCCTGTATCTGGCCCATCCCATCCAGTATCTGGCCCGTTCCATATCTGGCCTGTCCCGTATCTGGCACGTCCTGTCCCTGGCCCAGCCTGTCCCGTATCTGGCCCGTCCTGTATCTGGCCTGTCCCGTATCTGGCCCGTCCCGCATCTGACCCGTCCCGTATCTGGCCCGTCCCGTCACGTATTTGGTCCGTACCGTCCTGTATCTGGCCCGTCCCGTAATGTATGTGGGCTGTCCCATACCGTCCCATATTTGGCTCATCACGTTTCTGGCCCATCCCGTCATGAATCTGGCCTGTCCCATCCTGTCTCTGGCCCGACCCGTCCTGTCTATGGCCTGTCCCGTAATGTCTCTAGCACATTCCGTCCTGTCTCTGGCCCATCCCGTCCTGTATCTGGTCGGTCCCGTCCTGTATCTGGCCCGTCCCGTCCTGTATCTGGCCCGTCCCTTCCTGTATCTGGCCCGTCCCATCACGTCCTATCTCTGGCCCATCCCGTCTTGAATCTGGCCCGTCCCGTATCTGGCCCGTCCCTTCCTGTATCTGGCCCGTCCCGTCACGTCCTATCTCTGGCCCATCCCGTCTTGAATCTGGCCCGTCCCGTATCTGGCCCGTCCCTTCCTGTATCTGGCCCGTCCCGTCCTGTCTCTGGCCTGACCGGTCCAGTCCTGCCTCTGGCCAGTCTCGTCCTGCTCTGGTCCGTCCCGTCCCTGGCCCATCCTGTATCTGAACCGTCCCGTCCTGTATCTGGTCACCCCGTACTGTATCTGGGCCATTCCATACTGTCTCTGGCCCGTCTTTTCCTGTATCTGGACCGTCCCGTCCAGTCTCTGGACGGTCTCATAATGTATAGCATGTCCTGTCCTGTTTCTGGCCCGTCCCGTCCTGTCACTTGCTCGTCCTGTCCTGTATCTGGCACGTCCCGTACCGTCTCTGGCCCGTCCCATCCTGTCTATTTCCCGTCCCATAATGTATTGCTCGTCCAGTCCTGTTTCTGGCCCGTCCTGTCCTATCTCTGGCTCGTCCCGTCCTGTATCTGGCCCGTCCCATCTCGTATCTGGCCCGTCCCGCATCTGGCCTGTCCTGTCCCATATCTGGTCTGTCCCTTCCTGTATCTGGCCAGTCCCTTCCCATCTCGTCCTGTCTCTGGCCTGTCCCGTTCTGTCTCTGGCCTGTCCCGTCCTGTCTCTGACCCTTCCGGTGCTACCTCTGGCCTGTCCAATCCTGTCTCTTGCCTGTCCCATCTCTGGTCCGTCCCGTCCTGTCTTTGGCCCATCACGTCCTGTCTCTGGAACGTCCCGTCCTCTCTTTTGCCCGTCCCGTCCTCTCTCTTGCCCGTCCCCTCCTGTCTCTGGCCCGACCTGTCCTGTCCTACCTCAGACCAGTCCCGTACTGCTCTGTCCCGTCCCATCCCTGGACTGTCCTGTATCTGGACCGTCCTGTCCTGTATCTGTCGCCCCGTTTCTAGCCCGTCCAGTCTTGTCTCTGGCACGCCTCAGTCCGTCCTATCTCCGGCCCGTCCCGTAATGTCTCTGGCCCGTCTTGTCATGTCTCTGGATCGTCCCGTCCGGTCCTGACTCTGGCCCGTCCTGTATCTGGCCCATTCCGTATCTGGCCTGTTCCGTCCTGTATCTGGCCCATCCCATTAAAGGTAGTATTATCAAATCCTCCACAAATTTACACATAAAGGAACTTTAACCTGGGGTGTGTTTTAAATTAAGGTGAGTTCAATAGTTAGAAAAATATGATACTTTCCATAAATTATTAGCAAAATGTTTAAATGACACCTATCAAAAAAACAGCCTCCTCCATATCCCCTCAAGCTGTCCTATCCATCACCAAGATAGGTGCATTTTCTGCCATTTAGGTAGAAGTAATCTTCAAACAATTTGCTTCTAATTTAGATAAAGTACCAGGAAGGTATATCATGCAAACTCTACATGTGATGTTTGCCTATTAAACAATAGTTGTAATATTTATTTGCAAAATTTCCATTTTCTCTACACCTGACCTACACTACTTAATTGTAACATCCATGGCGGCGTGCTGGCATGGCTTCCCATCTCACACCATGCAAGACCGCCGACTTATCCACCAATGCAGGCTGCGCACTATGTTCCTATGCTGGCTGTGTGCATGTGTCTTGGCTGCTTGTTGAGGGCTGTAGCGGCAGCACTTCCTGATTCTTAAAGGAACAGTGCACGCATTCCTAATGTGTCCCCAGTCCTGTATCTCACCCGTCCCATCTCTGGCCCGTCCCGGTCTCTGGCCCGTCCCGTCCTGTCTCTTGCCCGTCCCTGGCCCCTCCCATCCTGTCTATGGCACGTCCTGTAATGTCTAACCCGCCCCTTCCCGTATCTGGTCCGTCCAGTCCCATATCTGACCTGTTTAGTCCCGTATCTGGCTGTCCCTTATCTGGCCCATCTCATCCCGTATCTGGCCCACCTCGTCCCTTCCCGTCTCTGGCACGTCCTGTCCCGCATCTGACCATACCAGTCCCTATCTGGCCCGTCCCGTATCTGGCCATCTCGTATCAGCCCCATCCCATCCTGTCCATGGCTCATCCCATATCTAGCCTCTCCTGTCCCATATCTGGCTTGTCCCGTATCTGGCCCATGTCGTCCTGTATCTGGCCCGTCCCATATTTGGCCCGTACCGTCCTGACCTGTCTCTGGCCCGTCCCGTGCTGTCCCTGGCCCCTCCCCTCCTGTCTATGGCCCGTCCTGTAATATTTAGCCCGTCCGTCCCATATCTGGCCTGCTTAGTCCCATATCTGACCCGACAAGTCCCGTATCTGGCCAGTCCAGTCCCATATCTGGCCAGTCCAGTCCCGTATCTGGCCCATCTCTTATCTGGCACGTCTCGTCCCTTCACTATCTAGCCCGTCCTATCCCGTATATGGCCCAACCAGTCCCGTATCTGGCCCGTCCCGTATATGGCCCAGCGTGTCACGTATCTGGCCCATCACCATAAATGGCACATCCCGTTCAGTTTCTGTCCTTTCCCATCCCTGGTTCATGTCGTATCTGGCCCGTCCTGTCCCATATCTGGCCCGTCTCATATCTGGACCGTCCTGTATCTGGCCCATCCCGTATCTGGCCCGTCCCATCGCGTATCTGGCCCGTGCCGTCCCATATCTGGGCAGTACCGTCCTGTATCTGGCCATTCTGTCTATGGCCCGGCCCGTAATGTCAAGCCCGCCCATCCTGTCTCTGGCCCGTCCCATCCTGTATTTGGCCCGTTCCGTATCTAGCCCGTCCCGTCCTGTATCTGACCCGTCCCGTACCGTCTTGTATCTGGCCCATCTCGTCCCGTCCTGAATCTGGCCCATCCTGTCCCGTATCTGACCTGTCCAGTATCTGGCCGGTCCTGTCCCGTATCTAGCCAGTCCCGTCCTGTATCTGGCCCGTCCCATCCTGTCTCTGGCCTGTCCAGTCCTGTGTCTTGCCCGTCCCGTTCTGTCTCTGGCCTGTCCAGTCCTGTGTCTGGCCCCTCCCGTCCTGTCTTTGGCTCGTCCCATCCTGTCTCTGACCCGTCCTGTCTTTGGCTCATCCCATCCTGTCTCTAGCCAGTCCCATCCTGTCTCTGGCTAGTATCGTTCCGTATCTGGCCCGCCCTGTATCTAGCCCATCCCGTCCAGTATCTGGCCCGTCCTGTCGCTGGCACGTCCCGTATCTGTACCGTCCCATATCTGCCCCATCCCATATATGACCTGTCCCGTATCTGGCTTGTCCCGTATCTGGCCCGTCCTGTTCTGTATCTGGTCTGTCTCGTCCTGTATCTGGCCCGTCCCGTCATGTATCTGGCCCATACCGTCCCATATCTGGCCCATACCATCCTGTATCTGGCCCGTCTTGTCCCGTATCTGGCTTGCCCCATCCCGTATCTGGCCTATCCCATCCTGTCTCTGGCCCGTCCAGTCCTGTCTCTGGCCCGTACCGTGCAGTTCCGTATCTGGCCCGTCCCATCCTGTACCCGGCCCATCCCCTCCTGTCTCTGGCCCGTCCCATACAGTTCTGTATCTGGCCCGTACCGTCCTGTATCTGGCCCGTACCATCTTGTATCTGGCACGTCCTGTTCCGTATCTTTCCTGTCCCGTCCCGTATCTGGCCTGTCCCATCCTATCTCTGGCCCGTCCAGTCCTGTCTCTGGCCCATCCCGTGCAGTTCTCTATCTGGCCTGTCCCATCCTGTACTCGGACCGACCCCTCCTGCATCTGGCCCGTTCCGTACCATCCTGTATCTGGCCCATCTAGTCTCATCTTGTATCTGGCCCGTCCCGTATCTGGCTTGTACCGTCTCGTGTCTATCCTGTCGGGTCCCGTCACGTATCTGGTCTCTCCCGACCCATATCTGGCCCATCCCATCCTGTCTCTCGCCTGTCCCGTCCTGTATCTGGCCCGTCCCGTATCTGGCCCGTCCCTTCCTGTTTCTAGCTAGTCCCGTCCTTTCTCTGGCCCGTCCTGTCCTATCTCCGGCTCGTTCTGTCTCTGGCCCATCTCGTTCTGTCTCTGGCCCGTCTTGTCCTATCTCTGTCCCGTCCCGTCCTGTCTCTGGCCCGACCCGTCCTGTCCTGCCTCAGACCCGTCTGGTACTGCAGTGGCCCGTCCCTGGCCCATCCTGTATCTGGCCCATCCTGTATCTGGCCCATCCCGTCCTGTATATGTCCCGTCCTGTCTCTGGCCCGCCCCGTCCCGTCCTGTCTCTGGCCCGTCCCATCCGGTCTTTGGCCCGTCCCATCCGGTCTTTGGCCCATCCCATCCGGTCTTTGGCCCGTTCCATCTGGTTTTGGCCCGTGCCGTCCTCTGTGCTTTAAATTAAGGTGAGCTCAATAGTTAGAAAAGTATGATACTTTCTATAAATTATTAGCAAAATGTTTAAATGACACCTATTAAAAAACAGCCTCCTCCATATCCCCTCAAGCTGTCCTATCCATCACCAAGATAGGTGCATTTTCTGCCATTTAGGTAGAAGTAATCTTCAAACAATTTGCTTCTAATTTAGATAAAGTACCAGGAAGGTATATCATGCAAACTCTACATGTGATGTTTGCCTATTAAACAATAGTTGTAATATTTATTTGCAAAACTTCCATTTTCTCTATGCCTGTCCTACACTATTTAATTGTAACATCCCTGGCGGCGTGCTGGCATGGCTTCCCATCTCACACCATGCAAGACCGCCGACTTACCCACCAATCCAGGCTGCACACTGTGTTCCTCTGCTGGCTGTGTGCATGTGTCTTGGCTGCTTGTTGAGGGCGACAGCGGCAGCACTTCCTGATTTTTAAAGGAACAGTGCACGCATTCCTAATGTGTCCCCAGTCCTGTATCTGACCCATCTCGTCTCTGGACCGTCCAGTCCTGTCTATGGTCCGTCCTATTCCTGTCTCTGGCCCGTCCTGTATCTCTGGCCCGTCCTGTATCTGTACCGTCCCGTATCTGCCCCGTCCCATATCTGCCCCATCCCGTAACTGGCTTGTCCCGTATCTGGCTCGTCCCGTATCTGGCCCGTCCTGTTCCGTATCTGTTCCATCTCGTCATGTATCTGGCCCGTCCCGTCATGTATCTGGCCCGTGCCGTCCCATTTCTGGCCCGTACCATCCCGTATTTGGCCCGTCCTGTCCTATCTCTGGCTCGTCCTGTCTCTGGCCCATCTCGTCTTGCCTCTGGCCCGTCTTGTCCTGTTTCTGGCCCGTCCCGTCCTGTCTCTGGCCCGACCCGTCCTGTCCTGCCTCTGACCCGTCCGGTACTGCAGTGGCCCGTCCCTGGCCCATCCTGTATCTGCCCCATCCTGTATCTGGCCCGCCTCGTCTCTGGCCTGTCCCGTCCTGTATATGTCCCGTCCGGTCTCTGGCCCGCCCCGTCGGTCTCTGGCCCGTCCCATCCGGTCTCTGGCCCGTCCCATCCGGTCTTTGGCCCGTCCCATCTGGTCTTTGGCCCGTGCCGTCCTCTGTGCTTTAAATTAAGGTGAGCTCAATAGTTAGAAAAATATGATACTTTCCATAAATTATTAGCAAAATGTTTAAATGACACCTATCAAAAAACAGCCTCCTCCATATCCCCTCAAGCTGTCCTATCCATCACCAAGATAGGTGCATTTTCTGCCATTTAGGTAGAAGTAATCTTCAAACAATTTGCTTCTAATTTAGATAAAGTACTAGGAAGGTATATCATGCAAACTCTACATGTGATGTTTGCCTATTAAACAATAGTTGTAATATTTATTTGAAAAACTTCCATTTTCTCTACGCCTGACCTACACTACTTAATTGTAACATCCATGGCGGCGTGCTGGCATGGCTTCCCATCTCACACCATGCAAGACTGCCGACTTAGCCATCCAATGCAGGCTGCGCACTATTTGGCCCGTACAGTCCTGTATCTGGCCTGTCCCGTACTGTATCTGGGCCATCCCGTCCTGTTTTTGGCCCGTCTTTTCCTGTACCTGTCCTGTTCCATCTTGTCTCTGGCCCGTCCCGTCCTGTCTATGGCTCGTACTGTCCTGTATCTGGCCCGTCCCGTCCTGTCTATTTCACGTCCCATAATGTATAGCTTGTCCCGTCCTGCTTCTGGCCCGTCCCGTACTGTCTCTGGCTCGTCCTGTCCTGTATCTGGCTCATCGCCTACCGTCTCTGGCCCGTCCCGTCCTGTCTATTTCACGTCCCATAATATATAGCTCGTCCGGTCCTGTTCTGGCCCGTCCCATCCTATCTCTGCCTCGTCTCGTCCTATATCTGGCCCGTCCCGTCTCTTATCTGGCACGTCCCGCATCTGGCCTATCCTGTCCCGTATCTGGCCTGTCCCTTCCTGTATCTGGCCAGTCCCTTCCCATCTCATCCTGTCTCTGGCCTGTCTCGTCCTGTCTATGGCCCGTCCGGTGCTATCTCTGGCCTGTCCAATCCTGTCTCTTGCCCGTCCCTTCTCTGGCCCATCCCGTCCAGTCTTTGGCACGTCTCGTCCCGTATCTGGCCCGCCCTGTATCTGGCCCATCCCGTCCAGCATCTGGCCCGTTCCATATCTGCCAATCCCGTATCTGGCACGTCCTGTCCCTGGCCCGGCCTGTCTCGTATCTGGCCCGTCCTGTATCTGGCCTGTCCCGTATCTGGCCCGTCCCGCATCTGACGCGTCCCGTATCTGGCCCGTCCCGTCCCGTATCTGGTCCGTACCGTCCTGTATCTGGCCCGTCCCATCATGTATCTGGCCTGTCCCATATCTGGCCCATACCGTCCCATTTCTGGCTCGTCACGTTTCTGCCCCATCCCGTCATGTATCTGGCACATTCCATCCTGTCTCTGGCCCGACCTGTCCTGTCTATGGCCTATCCCATAATGTCTCTAGCACATTCCGTCCTGTCTCTGGCCCATCCCGTCCTGAATCTGGCCCGTCCCTTCCTGTATCTGGCCCGTCCCATCCTTTCCTGTCTCTGGCCCATCCCGTCTTGAATCTGGCCCGTCCCGCATCTGGCCCGTTCCTTCCTGTATCTGGCCCGTCCCGTCCTGTCTCTGGCCCATCCCGTCTTGAATCTGGCCCGTCCCGCATCTGGCCCGTTCCTTCCTGTATCTGGCCCGTCCCGTCCTGTCTCTGGCCTGACTGGTCCTGGCCTGCCTCTGGCCAGTCCTGTCCTGCTCTGGTCCGTCCCGTCCCTGGCCCGTCCTGTATCTGGACCGTCCTGTCCTGTATCTGGTCGCCCCGTCTCTGGCCCGTCCCGTCCTTTGTCAGGCACGTCCCGTCCGGTCCTGTCTCTGGCCTGTCCTGCATCTGGCCCATCCCGTCACGTATCTGGCCTGTCCCGTCCTGTATCTGGCTCATCCCATTAAAGGTAGTATTATCAAATCCTCCACAAATTTAAACCTCCAGGAAATTTAACCTGGGGTGTGTTTTAAATTAAGGTGAGTTCAATAGTTAGAAAAATATGATACTTTCCATAAATTATTAGCAAAATGTTTAAATGACACCTATCAAAAAACAGCCTCCTCCATATCCCCTCAAGCTGTCCTATCCATCACCAAGATAGGTGCATTTTCTGCCATTTAGGTAGAAGTAATCTTCAAACAATTTGCTTCTAATTTAGATAAAGTAATAGGAAGGTATATCATGCAAACTCTACATGTGATGTTTGCCTATTAAACAATAATTGTAATATTTATTTGCAAAACTTCCATTTTCTCTACACCTGACCTACACTACTTAATTGTAACATCCCTGGTGGCGTGCTGGCATGGCTTCCCATCTCACACCATGCAAGACCGCCGACTTACCCACCAATGCAGGCTGCGCACTATGTTCCTATGCTGGCTGTGTGCATTCCTAATGTGTCCCCAGTCCTGTATCTGACCCGTCCCGTCTCTGGCCCATCCCAGCCTGTCCCTGGCCCATCCCATCCTGTCTATGGCCCGTCCTCTAATGTCTAACCCGCCCCTTCCTGTATCTGGTCCGTCCAGTCCATATCTGACCCGTTTAGTCCCGTTTCTGACCATCCTGTCCCGTATCGGGCTTTCCCTTATCTAGCCCATCTCATCCCGTATCTGGCCCATCCCGTCCAGTATCTGGCCCGTTCCATATCTGGCCAGTCCCGTATGTAGCACGTCCTATCCCTGGCCCAGCCTGTCCCGTATCTGGCCCGTCCTGTATCTGGTCGCTCCGTCTCTGGCCCGTCCCGACCTTTTTCAAGCACGGCCCGTCCGGTCCTGTCTCTGGCCTCTCCTGTATCTGGCTCATTCCGTCACGTATCTGGCCTGTCTCGTCCTGTATCTGGCCCATCCCACTAAAGGTAGTATTATCAAATCCTCCACAAATTTACACCTCCAGCAAATTTAACCTGGGGTGTGTTTTAAATTAAGGTGAGTTCAATAGTTAGAATAATATGATACTTTCCATAAATTATTAGCAAAATGTTTAAATGACACCTATCAAAAATCAGCCTCCTCCATATCCCCTCAAGCTGTCCTATCCATCACCAAGATAGGTGCATTTTCTGCCATTTAGGCAGAAGTAATCTTCAATTTGCTTCTAATTTAGATAAAGTACTAGGAAGGTATATCATGCAAACTTTACATGTGATGTTTGCCTATTAAATAATAGTTGTAATATTTATTTGCAAAACTTCCATTTTCTCAGCACCTGACCTACACTACTTAATTGTAACATCCCTGGCGGCAAGCTGGCATGGCTTCCAATCTCACACCATGCAAGACCGTCGACTTACCCACCAATGCAGGCTGAACACTATGTTCCTATGCTGGCTGTGTACATGTGTCTTGGCTGCTTGTTGAGGGCGGAAGCGGCAGCACTTCCTGATTCTTAAAGGAACAGTGCACGCATTCCTAATGTGTCCCCAGTCCTGTATCTGATCCATCCCGTCTCTGGCCCGTCCCGTCTCTGGCCCGTCCCGTCTCTGGCCGTCCCGTTCTGTCTCTGGCCCGTCCCAGCCTGTCCCTGGCCCCTCCCATCCTGTCTATGGCCCGTCCTGTAATGTCTAACCCGCCCCGTCCCGTATCTGGTCCGTCCAGTCCCATATCTGACCCGTTTGGTCCCGTATCTGACCATCCCGTCCCGTATCTGGCTATCCCTTATCTGGCCCATCTCATCACGTATCTGGCCCGCCTCATCCTTTCCCGTCTCTGGCACTTCCTGTCCCGTATCTGACCCAACCAGTCCCTATCTGGCCCGTCCCGTATGTGGCAGGCCCATTCAGTATCTGGCCCGTCCCGTATCTGGCCATCTCGTATCTGGCCCATCCCATCCTGTCCATGGCTCATCCCATATCTAGCATGTCCTATCCCATATCTGGCCCGTCCCGTATCTGGCCCATGTCGTCCTGTATCTGGCCCGTCCCATATTTTGCCCGTACCGTCCTGTATCTGGCCTGTCCCGTACTGTATCTGGGCCATCCCGTCCAGTCTCTGGCCTGTCTTTTCCTGTATCTGGACCGTCCCGTCCGGTCTCTGGCCTGTCCGATAAAGTATAGCTTGTCCCGTCCTGTTTCTGGCCCGTCCCGTCCTGTCTCTGACTCATCCTGTCCTGTTTCTGGCCCGTCCCGTCCTATCTCTGGCTCGTCCCGTCCTGTATCTGGCCCGTCCCATCTCGTATCTGGCCCGTCCCGCATTTGGCCTGTCCTGTCCTGTATCTGGCCTGTCCCTTCCTGTATCTGGCCAGTCCCTTCCCATCTCGTCCTGTCTCTGGCCTGCCCCGTCCTGTCTATGGTATGGCCCGTCCGATGCTATCTCTGGCCTGTCCAATCCTGTCTCTTGCCCGTCCCATCTCTGGTCCGTCCCGTCCTGTATTTGGCCTGTCTCGTCCTGTCTCTGGCCCGACCTGTCCTGTCCTGCCTTTGGCCAGTCCCGTTCTGCTCTGGCCCGTCCCGTCCCTGGACCGTCCTGTATCTGGACCGTCCCATCCTGTATCTGGTCGCCCCGTCTCTAGCCCGTCCCGTCCTGTCTCTGGCACGCCTCGGTCCGTGCTATCTCCGGCCAGTCTCATCCTGTATTTGGTCCGTCCCGTCCTGTCTATAACCCGTCTCGTCCTGTCTCTGGCGTGTCCCGTCCGGTCCTGTCTCTGGCCCGTCCTGTATCTGGCCCGTCCTGTGTCTGGCTCATCCCGTATCTTTCCTGTCCCGTCCTGTATCTGGCCCATCCCATTAAAGGTAGTATTATCAAATCCTCCACAAATTTACACCTCCAGGAAATTTAACCTGGGGTGTGTTTTAAATTAAGGTGAGTTCAATAGTTAGAAAAATATGATTCTTTCCATAAATTATTAGCAAAATGTTTAAATTACACCTATCAAAAACAGCCTCCTCCATATCCCCTCAAGCAGTCCTATCCATCACCAAGATAGGTGCATTTTCTGCCATTTAGGTAGAAGTAATCTTCAAACAATTTGCTTCTAATTTAGATAAAGTACCAGGAAAGTATATCATGCAAACACTACATGTGATGTTTGCCTATTAAATAATAGTTGTAATATTTATTTGCAAAACTTCCATTTTCTCTACGCCTGACCTACACTACTTAATTGTAACATCCATGGCGGCATGCTGGCATGGCTTCCCATCTCACACCATGCAAGACCGCCGACTTACCCACCAATGGAGGCTGCGCACTATGTTCCTATGCTGTCTGTGTGCATGTGTCTTGGTTGCTTGTTGAGGGCGGTAGCAGCAGCACTTCCTGATTCTTAAAGGATCAGTGCACGCATTCCTAATGTGTCCCCAGTCCTGTATCTGACCCGTCCCATCTCTAACCCGTCCCGTCTCTGGCCCGTCACATCCTGTCTCTGGCCAGTCTCAGCCTGTCCCTGACCCCTCCCATTCTGTCTATGTCCTGTCCTGTAATGTCTAACCCACCCCGTCCCGTATCTGGTCCGTCCAGTCCCATATCTGACCCGTTTAGTCCCGTATCTGACCATCCCGTCCCGTATCTGGCTGTCCCTTATCTGGCCCATCTCATCCCGTATCTGGCCCGCCTCGTCCCTTCCCGTCTCTGGCACGTCCTGTCCTGTATGTGACCCAACAAGTCCCTATCTGGCCCGTCCCGTATGTGTCCATGCCCATTCAGTATGTGGCCCGTCCCGTATCTGGCCATCTCGAATCTGGCCCATTCCATCCTGTCCATGGTTCATCCCATATCTAGCCTGTCCTGTCCCATATCTGGCCCGTCCCGTATCTGGCCCATGTCGTCCTGTATCTGGTCCGTCTCATTTTTGGCCCGGACCGTCCTGTATGTGGCCTGTCCCGTACTGTATCTGGGCCATCCTGTCCTGTCTCTGGCCCGTCTTATCCTGTATCTGGACCGTCCCGTCCGGTCTCTGGACGGTCCCATAATGTATAGCTTGTCCAGTCCTGTTTCTGGCCCGTCCCGTCCTGTCACTGGCTAGTCCTGTCCTGTATCTGGCACATCCTGTACCGTCTCTGGCCCGTCCCATCCTGTCTATTTCCCTTCCCATAATGTATAGCTCGTGAAGTCCTGTTTCTGGCCCGTCCCGTCCTATCTCTGGCTCGTCCCGTCCTGTATCTGGCCCGTCCCATCTCGTATCTGGCCCGTCCCGCATCTGGCCTGTCCTGTCCCATATCTGGCCTGTCCCTTCCCATCTCGTCCTGTCTCTGGCCCGTCCCGTCCTGTCTCTGACCTGTCCCGTCATGTCTCTGGCCCGACCGATGCTATCTCTGGCCTGTCCAATCCTGTCTCTTGCCCGTCCCATCTCTGGTCCATCCCGTCCTGTCTCTGGCCCGTCCCGTCCTCTCTCTTGCCCGTCCCGTCCTGTCTCTGGCTCGACCGATCCTGTCCTGCCTCAGGCCAGTCCCATCCTGCTCTGGCCAGTCCCGTCCCTGGACGGTCCTGTATCTGGACCGCCCCGTCCTGTATCTGGTCGCCCCGTCTCTAGCACGTCCCGTCCTGTCTCTGGCATGCCTCGCTCCGTCCAATCTTCGGCCAGTCTCATCCTGTATCTGGTCGCCCCGTCTCTGGCCCGTCCCGTCCTTTTTCAGGCACGGCCCGTCCGGTCCTATCTTTGGCCTGTCCTGTATCTGGCCCATTCCGTCACGTATCTGGCCTGTCTCGTCCTGTATCTGGCCCATCCCACTAAAGGTAGTATTATCAAATCCTCCACAAATTTACAACTCCAGGAAATTTAACCTGGGGTGTGTTTTAAATTAAGGTGAGTTCAATAGTTAGAATAATATGATACTTTCCATAAATTATTAGCAAAATGTTTAAATGACACCTATCAAAAAACAGCCTCCTCCATATCCCCTCAAGCTGTCCTATCCATCACCAAGATAGGTGCATTTTCTGCCATTTAGGCAGAAGTAATCTTCAATTTGCTTCTAATTTAGATAAAGTACCAGGAAGGTATATCATGTAAACTCTACATGTGACGTTTGCCTATTAAATAATAGTTATAATATTTATTTGCAAAACTTCCATTTTCTCTACACCTGACCTACACTACTTAATTGTAACATCACTGGTGGCGTGCTGGCATGGCTTCCAATCTCACACCATGCAAGACCGTCGACTTACCCACCAATGCAGGCTGAACACTATGTTCCTATGCTGGCTGTGTACATGTGTCTTGGCTGCTTGTTGAGGGCGGCAGCGGCAGCACTTCCTGATTCTTAAAGGAACAGTGCACGCATTCCTAATGTGTCCCCAGTCCTGTATCTGACCCATCCCGTCTCTGGCCCGTCCCGTCTCTGGCCCGTCCCGTCCTGTCTCTGGCCTGTCCCAGCCTGTCTCTGGCCCGACCGGTGCTATCTCTGGCCTGTCCAATCCTGTCTCTTGCCCGTCCCATCTCTGGTCCGTCCCGTCCTGTCTTTGGCCCTTCCCGTCCTGTCTCTGGCCCGTCCCGTCCTCTCTTTGGCCCGTCCCGTCCTCTCTCTTGCCTGTCCCGTCCTGTCTCTAGCCCGACCGGTCCTGTCCTGCCTCAGGCCAGTCCCATCCTGCTCTGGCCAGTCCCGTCCCTAGACCGTCCTGTATCTGGACCGCCCCATCCTGTATCTGGTCGCCCCGTCTCTAGCAGGTCCCGTCCTGTCTCTGGCACGCCTCGGTCCGTCCTATCTTCGGCCAGTCTCATCCTGTCTTTGGCCCGTCCCGTCCCGTCTGTCTCTGGCAAGTCCGGTCCTGTCTCTGGCCCGTCCCGTATCTGGCCCATCCAGTATCTGGCCTGTCCCGTCCTGTATCTGGCCCGTCCCGTCATGTATCTGGGCTGTCCCATAGCTGGCCCATACCATCCCATATCTGGCTCGTCACGTTTCTGGCCCATCCCGTCATGTATCTGGCCCATCCCATCCTGTCTTTGGCCCGATCCGTCCTGTCTATGGCCTGTCCCGTAATGTCTCTAGCACATTCCGTCCTGTCTCTGGCCTATCCCATCCTGTATCTGGTCGGTCCCGTCCTGTATCTGGCCCGTCCCATCCTGAATCTGGCCCGTTCTGTCTATGGCCTGTCCCGTAATGTCTCTAGCACATTCCGTCCTGTCTCTGGCCCATCCCGTCCTGTATCTGGTCGGTCCCGTCCTGTATCTGGCCCGTCCCATCCTGAATCTGGCCCGTCCTGTCTATGGCCCGTCCGATAATGTATAGCTTGTCCCGTCCTGTTTCTGGCCAGTCCCGTACTATCTCTGGCTCGTCTTGTCCTGTATCTGGCCCGTCCCGTCCATTTCCAGTCCCATAATGTATAGCTCGTCCCGTCCTGTTTCTGGCCCATCCCATCCTATCTCTGCCTTGTCCCGTCCTATATCTGGCGCGTCCCGTCTCGTATCTGGCCCGTCCCGCATCTGGCCTGTCCTGTCCCGTATCTGGCCTGTCCCTTCCTGTATCTGGCCAGTCCCTTCCCATCTCGTCCTGTCGCTGGCCTGTTCCGTCCTGTCTCTGGCCCGTCCGGTGCTATCTCTGGCCTGTCCAATCCTGTCTCTTGCCGGTCCCGTCTCTGGCCCATCCCTTCCTGTCTCTGGCCCAGGTCTGGCCCGTCTCATCCCGTATCTGGCCCATCCCGTCCAGTATCTGACCCGTTCCATATCTGGCCAGTCTCGTATCTGGCACGTCCTGTCCCTGGCCCGGCCTGTCCCGTATCTGGCCCGTCCTGTATCTGGCCTGTCCAGTATCTGGCCCGTCCCGCATCTGACCCGTCCCGTATCTGGCCCGTCCCATCCCGTATCTGGTCCGTACCGTCCTGTATCTGGCCCATCCCGTCATGTATCTGGGCTGTCGCATATCTGGCCAATACCGTCCCATATCTGGCTCGTCATGTTTCTGGCCCATCCCGTCATGTATCTGGCCCATCCCATCCTGTCTCTGGCCCGACCCGTCCTGTCTATGGCCCATCCCGTAATGTCTCTAGCACATTCCGTCTTGTCTCTGGCCCATCCCGTCCTGCATCGGTTCGGTCCAGTCCTGTATCTGGCCCGTCCCGTCCTGAATCTAGCCCATCCCGTATCTGGCTCGTCCGTTCCTGTATCTGGCATGTCCTATCCTGTCCTGTCTCTGGCCCATTCCGTCTTGAATCTGGCCCGTGCCGTATCTGGCCCGTCCCTTCCTGTATCTGGCCCGTCCCGTCCTTTCTCTGGCCTGACCGGTCCTGTCCTGACTCTGGCCAGTCCAGTGCTGCTCTGGTCCGTCCCTTCCCTGGCCCGTCCTGTATCTGGACCGTCCCATTCTGTATCTAGTCGCCCCGTCCCGTATCTGGTCTGTCCAGTCCCATATCTGACCCGTTTAGTGCCGTATCTGACCATCCCGTCCCGTATCTGGCTTTCCCTTATCTGGCCCATCTCATCCCGTATCTGGCCTGCCTTGCCCCTTCCCAACTCTGGCACGTCCTGTCCCGTGTCTGACCCAACCAGTCCCTATCTGGCCCGTCCCGTATGTGGCCAGGCCCATTCAGTATCTGGCCTGTCCCGTATCTGGCCATCTCGTATCTGGCCCATCCCATCCTGTCCATGGCTCATCCCATATCCAGCCTGTCCTGTCCCATATCTGGCCCGTCCTGTATCTTGCCCATGTTGTCCTGTATCTGGCCCGTCCTATATTTGGCCTGTGCCGTCCTGTATCGGGACTGTCCCGTACTGTATCTGGACAGTCCCGTCCGGTCTCTGGCCCATCCCATAATGTATAGCTTGTCTCGTCCTGTTTCTGGCCCGTCCCTTCCTGTATCTGGCCCGTCCTCTCTTTGACCCGTCCCGTCCTCTATCTTGCCCGCCCCCTCCTGTCTCTGGCCCGACCGGTCTTGTCCTGTCTCTGACCAGTCTCGTCCTGCTCTGGCCCGTCCCGTCCCTGGACTGTCCTGTATCTGGACCGTCCCGTCCTGTATCTGTCGCCCCGTCTCTAGCCCGTCCCGTCCTGTCTCTGGTACGCCTCAGTCCATAATATCTCCGGCCAGTCTAATCCTGTCTTTCGCCTGTCCCGTCCTGTCTCTGGCCCGTCTCGTCATGTCTCTGGCGTGTGCCGTCCGGTCCTGTCTCTGGCCCGTCCTGTATCTGGCCCATTCCGTATCTTGTCTGTCCCGTCCTGTATCTGGCCCACCCCATTAAAAGTAGTATTATCAAATCCTCCACAAATTTACACACAAAGGAACTTTAGCCTGGGGTGTGTTTTAAATTAAGGTGAGTTCAATAGTTAGAAAAATATGATACTTTCCATAAATTATTAGCAAAATGTTTAAATGACACCTATCAAAAAACAGCCTCCTCCATATCCCCTCAAGCTGTCCTATCCATCACCAAGATAGGTGCATTTTCTGCCATTTAGGTAGAAGTAATCTTCAAACAATTTGCTTCTAATTTAGATAAAGTACTAAGAAGGTATATCATGCAAACTCTACATGTGACGTTTGCCTATTAAACAATAGTTGTAATATTTATTTGCAAAACTTCCATTTTCTCTACGCCTGACCTACACTACTTAATTGTAACATCCCTGGTGGCGTGCTGGCATGGCTTCCCATCTCACACCATGCAAGACCGCCGACTTACCCACCAATGCAGGCTGCGCACTATGTTCCTATGTGGGCTGTGTGCATGTGTCTTGGCTGCTTTTTGAGGGCGGCAGCGGCAGCACTTCCTGATTCTTAAAGGAACAGTGCACGCATTCCTTTTGTATCCCCAGTCCTGTATCTGACCCGTCCCGTGTCTGGCCTGTCCGGTCCTGTCTCTGGCCCGCCCAGCCTGTCCCTGGCCCCATCCATCCTGTCTATGACCCGTTCTGTAATGTCTAACCCGCCCCGTCCCGTATCTGGTCCGTCCAGTCGCATATCTGACCTGTTTAGTCCCGTATCTGACCATCCCGTCCCGTATCTGGCTTTCCCTTATCTAGCCCATCTCATCCCGTATCTGGCCCGCATCGTCCCTTCCCATCTGTGGCACGTCCTGTCCCGTATCTGACCATACCAGTCCCTATCTGGCCCGTCCCGTATGTGGCCAGGCCCATTCAGTATCTGTCCTGTCCCGTATCTGGCCATCTCGTATCAGCCCCATCCCATCCTGTCCATGGCTCATCCCATATCTAGCCTCTCCTGTCCCATATCTGGCTCGTCCCGTATCTGGCCCATGTCGTCCTGTATCTGGCCCGTCCCATATTTGGCCCGTACCGTCCTGTATCTGGCCTGTCCCGTAGTGTATCTGGGCCATCCTGTCCTGTCTCTGGCCCGTCTTTTCCTGTATCTGGACCGTCTGGTCTCTGTCCCGTCCCATAATGTATAGCTCGTCCAGTCCTGTTTCTGGCCCGTCCCGTCCTATCTCCGGCTCGTCCCGTCTTGTATCTGGCCCGTCCCATCTCGTATCTGGCCCGTCCCGCATCTGGCCTGTCTTGTCCCTTATCTGGCCAGTCCCTTCCTGTATCTGGCCAGTACCTTCCCATCTCATCCTGTCTCTGGCCCGTCCGATCCTGTCTCAGGCCTGGTCAGTCCTGTCTCTGGCCCGACCGATGCTATCTCTGGCCTGTCCAATCCTGTCTCTTGCCCGTCCCATCTCTGGTCCGTCCCGTCCTGTCTTTGGCCCTTCCCGTCCTGTCTCTGGCCCGTCCCGTCCTCTCTCTTGCCCGTCCCGTCCTGTCTCTGGCTCGACCGATCCTGTCTCTGGCCCGACCGGTCCTGTCCTGCCTCAGGCCAGTCCCATCCTGCTCTGGCCAGTCCCGTCCCTGGACCGTCCTGTATCTGGACCGCCCCGTCCTGTATCTGGTCGCCCCGTCTCTAGCAGTTCCCGTCCTATCTCTAGCACGCCTCGGTCCGTCCTATCTTCGGCCAGTCTCATCCTGTCTTTGGCCCGTCCCGTCCCGTCTGTCTCTGGCAAGTCCGGTCCTGTCTCTGGCCCGTCCCGTATCTGGCCCATCCAGTATCTGGCCTGTCCCGTCCTGTATCTGGCCCATCCCGTCATGTATCTGGGCTGTCCCATAGCTGGCCCATACCATCCCATATCCGGCTCGTCACATTTCTGGCCCATCCCGTCATGTATCTGGCCCGATTTGTCCTGTCTATGGCCTGTCCCGTAATGTCTCTAGCACATTCCGTCCTGTCTCTGGCCCATCCCGTCCTGTATCTGGTTGGTCCCGTCCTGTATCTGGCCGGTCCCATCCTGAATTTGGCCCGTCCTGTCTATGGCCCGTCCGATAATGTATAGCTTGTCCCGTCCTGTTTCTGGCCAGTCCCGTGCTATCTCTGGCTCGTCTTGTCCTGTATCTGGCCCGCCCCATCCATTTCCCGTCCCATAATGTATAGCTCGTCCCATCCTGTTTCTGGCCCGTCCCATCCTATCTCTGCCTTGTCCCGTCCTATATCTGGCGCGTCCCGTCTCGTATCTGGCCCGTCCCGCATCTGGCCTGTCCTGTCCCGTATCTGGCCTGTCCCTTCCTGTATCTGGCCAGTCCCTTCCCATCTCGTCCTGACGCTGGCCTGTTCCGTCCTGTCTCTGGCCCGTCCGGTGCTATCTCTGGCCTGTCCAATCCTGTCTCTTGCCGATCCCGTCTCTGGCCCATCCCTTCCTGTCTCTGGCCCAGGTCTGGCCCGTCTCATCCCGTATCTGGCCCATCCCGTCCAGTATCTGACCCGTTCCATATCTGGCCAGTCTCGTATCTGGCACGTCCTGTCCCTTGCCCGGCCTGTCCCGTATCTGGCCCGTCCTGTATCTGGCCTGTCCAGTATCTGGCCCGTCCCGCATCTGACCAGTCCCGTATCTGGCCCGTCCCATCCCGTATCGGGTCCGTACCGTCCTGTATCTGGCCCATCCCGTCATGTATCTGGGCTGTCGCATATCTGGCCAATACCGTCCCATATCTGGCTCGTCACGTTTCTGGCCCGTCCCGTCATGTATCTGGCCCATCCCATCCTGTCTCTGGCCCGACCCGTCCTGTCTATGGCCCATCCTGTAATGTCTCTAGCACATTCAGTCTTGTTTCTGGCCCATCCCGTCCTGCATCGGTTCGGTCCAGTCCTGTATCTGGCCCGTCCCGTCCTGAATCTAGCCCATCCCGTATCTGGCTTATCCCTTCCTGTATCTGGCCCGTCCTATCCTGTCCTGTCTCTGGCCCATTAAGTCTTGAATCTGGCCCGTGCCGTATCTGGACCGTCCCTTCCTGTATCTGGCCCGTCCCGTCCTTTCTCTGGCCTGACCGGTCCTGTCCTGACTCTGGCCAGTCCAGTGCTGCTCTGGTCCGTCCCTTCCCTGGCCCGTCCTGTATCTGGACCGTCCCATTCTGTATCTAGTCGCCCCGTCCCGTATCTGGTCTGTCCAGTTCCATATCTGACCCGTTTAGTGCCGTATCTGACCATCCCGTCCCGTATCTGGCTTTCCCTTATCTGGCCCATGTCATCCCGTATCTGGCCTGCCTTGCCCCTTCCCAACTCTGGCACGTCCTGTCTCGTGTCTGACCCAACCAGTCCCTATCTGGCCCGTCCCGTATGTGGCCAGGCCCATTCAGTATCTGGCCTGTCCCGTATCTGGCCATCTCGTATCTGGCCCATCCCATCCTGTCCATGGCTCATCCCATATCCAGCCTGTCCTGTCCCATATCTGGCCCGTCCTGTATCTTGCCCATGTTGTCCTGTATCTGGCCCGTCCTATATTTGGCCCGTACCGTCCTGTATCGGGTCTGTCCCGTACTGTATCTGGACCGTCCCGTCCGGTCTCTGGCCCATCCCATAATGTATAGCTTGTCCCGTCCTGTTTCTTGCCCGTCCCTTCCTGTATCTGGCCCGTCCCGTCCTCTCTTTGACCAGTCCCATCCTCTATCTTGCCCGTCCCCTCCTGTCTCTGGCCCGACCGGTCCTGTCCTGTCTCTGACCAGTCTCGTCCTGCTCTGGCCCGTCCCGTCCCTGGACTGTCCTGTATCTGGACCGTCCCGTTCTGTATCTGTCGCCCTGTCTCTAGCCCGTCCCGTCCTGTCTCTGGTACGCCTCAGTCCATAATATCTCCGGCCAGTCTCATCCTGTCTTTCGCCTGTCCCGTCCTGTCTCTGACCCGTCTCGTCATGTCTCTGGCGTGTGCCGTCCGGTCCTGTCTCTGGCCCGTCCTGTATCTCGCCAATTCCGTATCTTGTCTGTCCCGTCCTGTATCTGGCCCACCCCATTAAAGGTAGTATTATCAAATCCTCCACAAATTTACACATAAAGGAACTTTAGCCTGGGGTGTGTTTTAAATTAAGGTGAGTTCAATAGTTAGAAAAATATGATACTTTCCATAAATTATTAGCAAAATGTTTAAATGACACCTATCAAAAAACAGCCTCCTCCATATCCCCTCAAGCTGTCCTATCCATCACCAAGATAGGTGCATTTTCTGCCATTTAGGTAGAAGTAATCTTCAAACAATTTGCTTCTAATTTAGATAAAGTACCAGGAAGGTATATCATGCAAACTCTACATGTGATGTTTGCCTATTAAACAATAGTTGTAATATTTATTTGCAAAACTTCCATTTTCTGTACACCTGACCTACACTACTTAATTGTAACATCCGTGGTGGCGTGCTGGCATGGCTTCCCATCTCACACCATGCAAGACCGCCGACTTACCCACCAATGCAGGCTGCGCACTATGTTCCTATGTGGGCTGTGTGCATGTGTCTTGGCTGCTTTTTGAGGGCGGCAGCGGCAGCACTTCCTGATTCTTAAAGGAACAGTGCACGCATTCCTTTTGTATCCCCAGTCCTGTATCTGACCCGTCCCGTGTCTGGCCTGTCCGGTCCTGTCTCTGGCCCGTCCCTGGCCCCATCCATCCTGTCTATGACCCGTTCTGTAATGTCTAACCCGCCCCGTCCCGTATCTGGTCCGTCCAGTCGCATATCTGACCCGTTTAGTCCCGTATCTGACCATCCCGTCCCGTATCTGGCTTTCCCTTATCTAGCCCATCTCATCCCGTATCTGGCCCGCATCGTCCCTTCCCATCTGTGGCACGTCCTGTCCCGTATCTGACCATACCAGTCCCTATCTGGACCGTCCCGTATGTGGCCAGGCCCATTCAGTATCTGGCCCGTCCCGTATCTGGCCATCTCGTATGAGCCCCATCCCATCCTGTCCATGGCTCATCCCATATCTAGCCTCTCCTGTCCCATATCTGGCTCATCCCGTATCTGGCCCATGTCGTCCTGTATCTGGCCCGTCCCATATTTGGCCCGTACCGTCCTGTATCTGGCCTGTCCCGTAGTGTATCTGGGCCATCCTGTCCTGTCTCTGGCCCGTCTTTTTCAGTATCTGGACCGTCTGGTCTCTGTCCCGTCCCATAATGTATAGCTTGTCCCGTCCTGTTTCTGGCCCGTCCCGTCCGGTCTCTGGCTCGTCCTGTCCTGTATCTGGCACGTCCCGTACCGTCTCTGGCCCGTCCCATCCTGTCTATTTCCCGTCCCATAATGTATAGCTCGTCCAGTCCTGTTTCTGGCCCGTCCCGTCCTATCTCCGGCTCGATCCGTCTTGTATCTGGCCCGTCCCATCTCGTATCTTGCCCGTCCCGCATCTGGCCTGTCTTGTCCCTTATCTGGCCAGTCCCTTCCTGTATCTGGCCAGTACCTTCCCATCTCATCCTGTCTCTGGCCCGTCCGATCCTGTCTCAGGCCTGGTCAGTCCTGTCTCTGGCCCGACCGATGCTATCTCTGGCCTGTCCAATCCTGTCTCTTGCCCGTCCCATCTCTGGTCCATCCCGTCCTGTCTCTGGCCCGTCCCGTCCTCTCTCTTGCCCGTCCCGTCCTGTCTCTGGCTCGACCGATCCTGTCCTGCCTCAGGCCAGTCCCATCCTGCTCTGGCCAGTCCCGTCCCTGGACGGTCCTGTATCTGGACCGCCCCGTCCTGTATCTGGTCGCCCCGTCTCTAGCACGTCCCGTCCTGTCTCTGGCATGCCTCGCTCCGTCCAATCTTCGGCCAGTCTCATCCTGTATCTGGTCGCCCCGTCTCTGGCCCGTCCCGTCCTTTTTCAGGCACGGCCCGTCCGGTCCTATCTTTGGCCTGTCCTGTATCTGGCCCATTCCGTCACGTATCTGGCCTGTCTCGTCCTGTATCTGGCCCATCCCACTAAAGGTAGTATTATCAAATCCTCCACAAATTTACAACTCCAGGAAATTTAACCTGGGGTGTGTTTTAAATTAAGGTGAGTTCAATAGTTAGAATAATATGATACTTTCCATAAATTATTAGCAAAATGTTTAAATGACACCTATCAAAAAACAGCCTCCTCCATATCCCCTCAAGCTGTCCTATCCATCACCAAGATAGGTGCATTTTCTGCCATTTAGGCAGAAGTAATCTTCAATTTGCTTCTAATTTAGATAAAGTACCAGGAAGGTATATCATGTAAACTCTACATGTGACGTTTGCCTATTAAATAATAGTTATAATATTTATTTGCAAAACTTCCATTTTCTCTACACCTGACCTACACTACTTAATTGTAACATCACTGGTGGCGTGCTGGCATGGCTTCCAATCTCACACCATGCAAGACCGTCGACTTACCCACCAATGCAGGCTGAACACTATGTTCCTATGCTGGCTGTGTACATGTGTCTTGGCTGCTTGTTGAGGGCGGCAGCGGCAGCACTTCCTGATTCTTAAAGGAACAGTGCACGCATTCCTAATGTGTCCCCAGTCCTGTATCTGACCCATCCCGTCTCTGGCCCGTCCCGTCTCTGGCCCGTCCCGTCCTGTCTCTGGCCTGTCCCAGCCTGTCTCTGGCCCGACCGGTGCTATCTCTGGCCTGTCCAATCCTGTCTCTTGCCCGTCCCATCTCTGGTCCGTCCCGTCCTGTCTTTGGCCCTTCCCGTCCTGTCTCTGGCCCGTCCCGTCCTCTCTTTGGCCCGTCCCGTCCTCTCTCTTGCCTGTCCCGTCCTGTCTCTAGCCCGACCGGTCCTGTCCTGCCTCAGGCCAGTCCCATCCTGCTCTGGCCAGTCCCGTCCCTAGACCGTCCTGTATCTGGACCGCCCCATCCTGTATCTGGTCGCCCCGTCTCTAGCAGGTCCCGTCCTGTCTCTGGCACGCCTCGGTCCGTCCTATCTTCGGCCAGTCTCATCCTGTCTTTGGCCCGTCCCGTCCCGTCTGTCTCTGGCAAGTCCGGTCCTGTCTCTGGCCCGTCCCGTATCTGGCCCATCCAGTATCTGGCCTGTCCCGTCCTGTATCTGGCCCGTCCCGTCATGTATCTGGGCTGTCCCATAGCTGGCCCATACCATCCCATATCTGGCTCGTCACGTTTCTGGCCCATCCCGTCCTGTATCTGGCCCATCCCATCCTGTCTTTGGCCCGATCCGTCCTGTCTATGGCCTGTCCCGTAATGTCTCTAGCACATTCCGTCCTGTCTCTGGCCTATCCCATCCTGTATCTGGTCGGTCCCGTCCTGTATCTGGCCCGTCCCATCCTGAATCTGGCCCGTTCTGTCTATGGCCTGTCCCGTAATGTCTCTAGCACATTCCGTCCTGTCTCTGGCCCATCCCGTCCTGTATCTGGTCGGTCCCGTCCTGTATCTGGCCCGTCCCATCCTGAATCTGGCCCGTCCTGTCTATGGCCCGTCCGATAATGTATAGCTTGTCCCGTCCTGTTTCTGGCCAGTCCCGTACTATCTCTGGCTCGTCTTGTCCTGTATCTGGCCCGTCCCGTCCATTTCCAGTCCCATAATGTATAGCTCGTCCCGTCCTGTTTCTGGCCCATCCCATCCTATCTCTGCCTTGTCCCGTCCTATATCTGGCGCGTCCCGTCTCGTATCTGGCCCGTCCCGCATCTGGCCTGTCCTGTCCCGTATCTGGCCTGTCCCTTCCTGTATCTGGCCAGTCCCTTCCCATCTCGTCCTGTCGCTGGCCTGTTCCGTCCTGTCTCTGGCCCGTCCGGTGCTATCTCTGGCCTGTCCAATCCTGTCTCTTGCCGGTCCCGTCTCTGGCCCATCCCTTCCTGTCTCTGGCCCAGGTCTGGCCCGTCTCATCCCGTATCTGGCCCATCCCGTCCAGTATCTGACCCGTTCCATATCTGGCCAGTCTCGTATCTGGCACGTCCTGTCCCTGGCCCGGCCTGTCCCGTATCTGGCCCGTCCTGTATCTGGCCTGTCCAGTATCTGGCCCGTCCCGCATCTGACCCGTCCCGTATCTGGCCCGTCCCATCCCGTATCTGGTCCGTACCGTCCTGTATCTGGCCCATCCCGTCATGTATCTGGGCTGTCGCATATCTGGCCAATACCGTCCCATATCTGGCTCGTCATGTTTCTGGCCCATCCCGTCATGTATCTGGCCCATCCCATCCTGTCTCTGGCCCGACCCGTCCTGTCTATGGCCCATCCCGTAATGTCTCTAGCACATTCCGTCTTGTCTCTGGCCCATCCCGTCCTGCATCGGTTCGGTCCAGTCCTGTATCTGGCCCGTCCCGTCCTGAATCTAGCCCATCCCGTATCTGGCTCGTCCGTTCCTGTATCTGGCATGTCCTATCCTGTCCTGTCTCTGGCCCATTCCGTCTTGAATCTGGCCCGTGCCGTATCTGGCCCGTCCCTTCCTGTATCTGGCCCGTCCCGTCCTTTCTCTGGCCTGACCGGTCCTGTCCTGACTCTGGCCAGTCCAGTGCTGCTCTGGTCCGTCCCTTCCCTGGCCCGTCCTGTATCTGGACCGTCCCATTCTGTATCTAGTCGCCCCGTCCCGTATCTGGTCTGTCCAGTCCCATATCTGACCCGTTTAGTGCCGTATCTGACCATCCCGTCCCGTATCTGGCTTTCCCTTATCTGGCCCATCTCATCCCGTATCTGGCCTGCCTTGCCCCTTCCCAACTCTGGCACGTCCTGTCCCGTGTCTGACCCAACCAGTCCCTATCTGGCCCGTCCCGTATGTGGCCAGGCCCATTCAGTATCTGGCCTGTCCCGTATCTGGCCATCTCGTATCTGGCCCATCCCATCCTGTCCATGGCTCATCCCATATCCAGCCTGTCCTGTCCCATATCTGGCCCGTCCTGTATCTTGCCCATGTTGTCCTGTATCTGGCCCGTCCTATATTTGGCCTGTGCCGTCCTGTATCGGGACTGTCCCGTACTGTATCTGGACAGTCCCGTCCGGTCTCTGGCCCATCCCATAATGTATAGCTTGTCTCGTCCTGTTTCTGGCCCGTCCCTTCCTGTATCTGGCCCGTCCTCTCTTTGACCCGTCCCGTCCTCTATCTTGCCCGCCCCCTCCTGTCTCTGGCCCGACCGGTCTTGTCCTGTCTCTGACCAGTCTCGTCCTGCTCTGGCCCGTCCCGTCCCTGGACTGTCCTGTATCTGGACCGTCCCGTCCTGTATCTGTCGCCCCGTCTCTAGCCCGTCCCGTCCTGTCTCTGGTACGCCTCAGTCCATAATATCTCCGGCCAGTCTAATCCTGTCTTTCGCCTGTCCCGTCCTGTCTCTGGCCCGTCTCGTCATGTCTCTGGCGTGTGCCGTCCGGTCCTGTCTCTGGCCCGTCCTGTATCTGGCCCATTCCGTATCTTGTCTGTCCCGTCCTGTATCTGGCCCACCCCATTAAAAGTAGTATTATCAAATCCTCCACAAATTTACACACAAAGGAACTTTAGCCTGGGGTGTGTTTTAAATTAAGGTGAGTTCAATAGTTAGAAAAATATGATACTTTCCATAAATTATTAGCAAAATGTTTAAATGACACCTATCAAAAAACAGCCTCCTCCATATCCCCTCAAGCTGTCCTATCCATCACCAAGATAGGTGCATTTTCTGCCATTTAGGTAGAAGTAATCTTCAAACAATTTGCTTCTAATTTAGATAAAGTACTAAGAAGGTATATCATGCAAACTCTACATGTGACGTTTGCCTATTAAACAATAGTTGTAATATTTATTTGCAAAACTTCCATTTTCTCTACGCCTGACCTACACTACTTAATTGTAACATCCCTGGTGGCGTGCTGGCATGGCTTCCCATCTCACACCATGCAAGACCGCCGACTTACCCACCAATGCAGGCTGCGCACTATGTTCCTATGTGGGCTGTGTGCATGTGTCTTGGCTGCTTTTTGAGGGCGGCAGCGGCAGCACTTCCTGATTCTTAAAGGAACAGTGCACGCATTCCTTTTGTATCCCCAGTCCTGTATCTGACCCGTCCCGTGTCTGGCCTGTCCGGTCCTGTCTCTGGCCCGCCCAGCCTGTCCCTGGCCCCATCCATCCTGTCTATGACCCGTTCTGTAATGTCTAACCCGCCCCGTCCCGTATCTGGTCCGTCCAGTCGCATATCTGACCTGTTTAGTCCCGTATCTGACCATCCCGTCCCGTATCTGGCTTTCCCTTATCTAGCCCATCTCATCCCGTATCTGGCCCGCATCGTCCCTTCCCATCTGTGGCACGTCCTGTCCCGTATCTGACCATACCAGTCCCTATCTGGCCCGTCCCGTATGTGGCCAGGCCCATTCAGTATCTGGCCTGTCCCGTATCTGGCCATCTCGTATCAGCCCCATCCCATCCTGTCCATGGCTCATCCCATATCTAGCCTCTCCTGTCCCATATCTGGCTCGTCCCGTATCTGGCCCATGTCGTCCTGTATCTGGCCCGTCCCATATTTGGCCCGTACCGTCCTGTATCTGGCCTGTCCCGTAGTGTATCTGGGCCATCCTGTCCTGTCTCTGGCCCGTCTTTTCCTGTATCTGGACCGTCTGGTCTCTGTCCCGTCCCATAATGTATAGCTCGTCCAGTCCTGTTTCTGGCCCGTCCCGTCCTATCTCCGGCTCGTCCCGTCTTGTATCTGGCCCGTCCCATCTCGTATCTGGCCCGTCCCGCATCTGGCCTGTCTTGTCCCTTATCTGGCCAGTCCCTTCCTGTATCTGGCCAGTACCTTCCCATCTCATCCTGTCTCTGGCCCGTCCGATCCTGTCTCAGGCCTGGTCAGTCCTGTCTCTGGCCCGACCGATGCTATCTCTGGCCTGTCCAATCCTGTCTCTTGCCCGTCCCATCTCTGGTCCGTCCCGTCCTGTCTTTGGCCCTTCCCGTCCTGTCTCTGGCCCGTCCCGTCCTCTATCTTGCCCGTCCCGTCCTGTCTCTGGCTCGACCGATCCTGTCTCTGGCCCGACCGGTCCTGTCCTGCCTCAGGCCAGTCCCATCCTGCTCTGGCCAGTCCCGTCCCTGGACCGTCCTGTATCTGGACCGCCCCGTCCTGTATCTGGTCGCCCCGTCTCTAGCAGTTCCCGTCCTATCTCTAGCACGCCTCGGTCCGTCCTATCTTCGGCCAGTCTCATCCTGTCTTTGGCCCGTCCCGTCCCGTCTGTCTCTGGCAAGTCCGGTCCTGTCTCTGGCCCGTCCCGTATCTGGCCCATCCAGTATCTGGCCTGTCCCGTCCTGTATCTGGCCCATCCCGTCATGTATCTGGGCTGTCCCATAGCTGGCCCATACCATCCCATATCCGGCTCGTCACATTTCTGGCCCATCCCGTCATGTATCTGGCCCGATTTGTCCTGTCTATGGCCTGTCCCGTAATGTCTCTAGCACATTCCGTCCTGTCTCTGGCCCATCCCGTCCTGTATCTGGTTGGTCCCGTCCTGTATCTGGCCGGTCCCATCCTGAATTTGGCCCGTCCTGTCTATGGCCCGTCCGATAATGTATAGCTTGTCCCGTCCTGTTTCTGGCCAGTCCCGTGCTATCTCTGGCTCGTCTTGTCCTGTATCTGGCCCACCCCATCCATTTCCCGTCCCATAATGTATAGCTCGTCCCATCCTGTTTCTGGCCCGTCCCATCCTATCTCTGCCTTGTCCCGTCCTATATCTGGCGCGTCCCGTCTCGTATCTGGCCCGTCCCGCATCTGGCCTGTCCTGTCCCGTATCTGGCCTGTCCCTTCCTGTATCTGGCCAGTCCCTTCCCATCTCGTCCTGACGCTGGCCTGTTCCGTCCTGTCTCTGGCCCGTCCGGTGCTATCTCTGGCCTGTCCAATCCTGTCTCTTGCCGATCCCGTCTCTGGCCCATCCCTTCCTGTCTCTGGCCCAGGTCTGGCCCGTCTCATCCCGTATCTGGCCCATCCCGTCCAGTATCTGACCCGTTCCATATCTGGCCAGTCTCGTATCTGGCACGTCCTGTCCCTGGCCCGGCCTGTCCCGTATCTGGCCCGTCCTGTATCTGGCCTGTCCAGTATCTGGCCCGTCCCGCATCTGACCAGTCCCGTATCTGGCCCGTCCCATCCCGTATCGGGTCCGTACCGTCCTGTATCTGGCCCATCCCGTCATGTATCTGGGCTGTCGCATATCTGGCCAATACCGTCCCATATCTGGCTCGTCACGTTTCTGGCCCGTCCCGTCATGTATCTGGCCCATCCCATCCTGTCTCTGGCCCGACCCGTCCTGTCTATGGCCCATCCTGTAATGTCTCTAGCACATTCAGTCTTGTTTCTGGCCCATCCCGTCCTGCATCGGTTCGGTCCAGTCCTGTATCTGGCCCGTCCCGTCCTGAATCTAGCCCATCCCGTATCTGGCTCATCCCTTCCTGTATCTGGCCCGTCCTATCCTGTCCTGTCTCTGGCCCATTAAGTCTTGAATCTGGCCCGTGCCGTATCTGGACCGTCCCTTCCTGTATCTGGCCCGTCCCGTCCTTTCTCTGGCCTGACCGGTCCTGTCCTGACTCTGGCCAGTCCAGTGCTGCTCTGGTCCGTCCCTTCCCTGGCCCGTCCTGTATCTGGACCGTCCCATTCTGTATCTAGTCGCCCCGTCCCGTATCTGGTCTGTCCAGTTCCATATCTGACCCGTTTAGTGCCGTATCTGACCATCCCGTCCCGTATCTGGCTTTCCCTTATCTGGCCCATGTCATCCCGTATCTGGCCTGCCTTGCCCCTTCCCAACTCTGGCACGTCCTGTCTCGTGTCTGACCCAACCAGTCCCTATCTGGCCCGTCCCGTATGTGGCCAGGCCCATTCAGTATCTGGCCTGTCCCGTATCTGGCCATCTCGTATCTGGCCCATCCCATCCTGTCCATGGCTCATCCCATATCCAGCCTGTCCTGTCCCATATCTGGCCCGTCCTGTATCTTGCCCATGTTGTCCTGTATCTGGCCCGTCCTATATTTGGCCCGTACCGTCCTGTATCGGGTCTGTCCCGTACTGTATCTGGACCGTCCCGTCCGGTCTCTGGCCCATCCCATAATGTATAGCTTGTCCCGTCCTGTTTCTGGCCCGTCCCTTCCTGTATCTGGCCCGTCCCGTCCTCTCTTTGACCCGTCCCATCCTCTATCTTGCCCGTCCCCTCCTGTCTCTGGCCCGACCGGTCCTGTCCTGTCTCTGACCAGTCTCGTCCTGCTCTGGCCCGTCCCGTCCCTGGACTGTCCTGTATCTGGACCGTCCCGTTCTGTATCTGTCGCCCTGTCTCTAGCCCGTCCCGTCCTGTCTCTGGTACGCCTCAGTCCATAATATCTCCGGCCAGTCTCATCCTGTCTTTCGCCTGTCCCGTCCTGTCTCTGACCCGTCTCGTCATGTCTCTGGCGTGTGCCGTCCGGTCCTGTCTCTGGCCCGTCCTGTATCTGGCCAATTCCGTATCTTGTCTGTCCCGTCCTGTATCTGGCCCACCCCATTAAAGGTAGTATTATCAAATCCTCCACAAATTTACACATAAAGGAACTTTAGCCTGGGGTGTGTTTTAAATTAAGGTGAGTTCAATAGTTAGAAAAATATGATACTTTCCATAAATTATTAGCAAAATGTTTAAATGACACCTATCAAAAAACAGCCTCCTCCATATCCCCTCAAGCTGTCCTATCCATCACCAAGATAGGTGCATTTTCTGCCATTTAGGTAGAAGTAATCTTCAAACAATTTGCTTCTAATTTAGATAAAGTACTAGGAAGGTATATCATGCAAACTCTACATGTGATGTTTGCCTATTAAACAATAGTTGTAATATTTATTTGCAAAACTTCCATTTTCTGTACACCTGACCTACACTACTTAATTGTAACATCCGTGGTGGCGTGCTGGCATGGCTTCCCATCTCACACCATGCAAGACCGCCGACTTACCCACCAATGCAGGCTGCGCACTATGTTCCTATGTGGGCTGTGTGCATGTGTCTTGGCTGCTTTTTGAGGGCGGCAGCGGCAGCACTTCCTGATTCTTAAAGGAACAGTGCACGCATTCCTTTTGTATCCCCAGTCCTGTATCTGACCCGTCCCGTGTCTGGCCTGTCCGGTCCTGTCTCTGGCCCGTCCCTGGCCCCATCCATCCTGTCTATGACCCGTTCTGTAATGTCTAACCCGCCCCGTCCCGTATCTGGTCCGTCCAGTCGCATATCTGACCCGTTTAGTCCCGTATCTGACCATCCCGTCCCATATCTGGCTTTCCCTTATCTAGCCCATCTCATCCCGTATCTGGCCCGCATCGTCCCTTCCCATCTGTGGCACGTCCTGTCCCGTATCTGACCATACCAGTCCCTATCTGGACCGTCCCGTATGTGGCCAGGCCCATTCAGTATCTGGCCCGTCCCGTATCTGGCCATCTCGTATGAGCCCCATCCCATCCTGTCCATGGCTCATCCCATATCTAGCCTCTCCTGTCCCATATCTGGCTCATCCCGTATCTGGCCCATGTCGTCCTGTATCTGGCCCGTCCCATATTTGGCCCGTACCGTCCTGTATCTGGCCTGTCCCGTAGTGTATCTGGGCCATCCTGTCCTGTCTCTGGCCCGTCTTTTCCAGTATCTGGACCGTCTGGTCTCTGTCCCGTCCCATAATGTATAGCTTGTCCCGTCCTGTTTCTGGCCCGTCCCGTCCGGTCTCTGGCTCGTCCTGTCCTGTATCTGGCACGTCCCGTACCGTCTCTGGCCCGTCCCATCCTGTCTATTTCCCGTCCCATAATGTATAGCTCGTCCAGTCCTGTTTCTGGCCCGTCCCGTCCTATCTCCGGCTCGATCCGTCTTGTATCTGGCCCGTCCCATCTCGTATCTTGCCCGTCCCGCATCTGGCCTGTCTTGTCCCTTATCTGGCCAGTCCCTTCCTGTATCTGGCCAGTACCTTCCCATCTCATCCTGTCTCTGGCCCGTCCGATCCTGTCTCAGGCCTGGTCAGTCCTGTCTCTGGCCCGACCGATGCTATCTCTGGCCTGTCCAATCCTGTCTCTTGCCCGTCCCATCTCTGGTCCATCCCGTCCTGTCTCTTGCCCGTCCCGTCCTCTCTCTTGCCCGTCCCGTCCTGTCTCTGGCTCGACCGATCCTGTCCTGCCTCAGGCCAGTCCCATCCTGCTCTGGCCAGTCCCGTCCCTGGACGGTCCTGTATCTGGACCGCCCCGTCCTGTATCTGGTCGCCCCGTCTCTAGCACGTCCCGTCCTGTCTCTGGCATGCCTCGCTCCGTCCAATCTTCGGCCAGTCTCATCCTGTATCTGGTCGCCCCGTCTCTGGCCCGTCCCGTCTTTTTTCAGGCACGGCCCGTCCGGTCCTATCTTTGGCCTGTCCTGTATCTGGCCCATTCCGTCACGTATCTGGCCTGTCTCGTCCTGTATCTGGCCCATCCCACTAAAGGTAGTATTATCAAATCCTCCACAAATTTATAACTCCAGGAAATTTAACCTGGGGTGTGTTTTAAATTAAGGTGAGTTCAATAGTTAGAATAATATGATACTTTCCATAAATTATTAGCAAAATGTTTAAATGACACCTATCAAAAAACAGCCTCCTCCATATCCCCTCAAGCTGTCCTATCCATCACCAAGATAGGTGCATTTTCTGCCATTTAGGCAGAAGTAATCTTCAATTTGCTTCTAATTTAGATAAAGTACCAGGAAGGTATATCATGTAAACTCTACATGTGACGTTTGCCTATTAAATAATAGTTATAATATTTATTTGCAAAACTTCCATTTTCTCTACACCTGACCTACACTACTTAATTGTAACATCACTGGTGGCGTGCTGGCATGGCTTCCAATCTCACACCATGCAAGACCGTCGACTTACCCACCAATGCAGGCTGAACACTATGTTCCTATGCTGGCTGTGTACATGTGTCTTGGCTGCTTGTTGAGGGCGGCAGCACTTCCTGATTCTTAAAGGAACAGTGCACGCATTCCTAATGTGTCCCCAGTCCTGTATCTGACCCATCCCGTCTCTGGCCCGTCCCGTCTCTGGCCCGTCCCGTCCTGTCTCTGGCCTGTCCCAGCCTGTCTCTGGCCCGACCGGTGCTATCTCTGGCCTGTCCAATCCTGTCTCTTGCCCGTCCCATCTCTGGTCCGTCCCGTCCTGTCTTTGGCCCTTCCCGTCCTGTCTCTGGCCCGTCCCGTCCTCTCTTTGGCCCGTCCCGTCCTCTCTCTTGCCTGTCCCGTCCTGTCTCTAGCCCGACCGGTCCTGTCCTGCCTCAGGCCAGTCCCATCCTGCTCTGGCCAGTCCCGTCCCTAGACCGTCCTGTATCTGGACCGCCCCATCCTGTATCTGGTCGCCCCGTCTCTAGCAGGTCCCGTCCTGTCTCTGGCACGCCTCGGTCCGTCCTATCTTCGGCCAGTCTCATCCTGTCTTTGGCCCGTCCCGTCCCGTCTGTCTCTGGCAAGTCCGGTCCTGTCTCTGGCCCGTCCCGTATCTGGCCCATCCAGTATCTGGCCTGTCCCGTCCTGTATCTGGCCCGTCCCGTCATGTATCTGGGCTGTCCCATAGCTGGCCCATACCATCCCATATCTGGCTCGTCACGTTTCTGGCCCATCCCGTCATGTATCTGGCCCATCCCATCCTGTCTTTGGCCCGATCCGTCCTGTCTATGGCCTGTCCCGTAATGTCTCTAGCACATTCCGTCCTGTCTCTGGCCTATCCCATCCTGTATCTGGTCGGTCCCGTCCTGTATCTGGCCCGTCCCATCCTGAATCTGGCCCGTTCTGTCTATGGCCCGTCCGATAATGTATAGCTTGTCCCGTCCTGTTTCTGAGCAGTCCCGTACTATCTCTGGCTCGTCTTGTCCTGTATCTGGCCCGTCCCGTCCATTTCCCGTCCCATAATGTATAGCTCTTCCCGTCCTGTTTCTGGCCCGTCCCATCCTATCTCTGCCTCGTCCCGTCCTATATCTGGCGCGTCCCGTCTCGTATCTGGCCCGTCCCGCATCTGGCCTGTCCTGTCCCGTATCTGGCCTGTCCCTTCCTGTATCTGGCAAGTCCCTTCCCATCTCGTCCTGTCGCTGGCCTGTCCCGTCCTGTCTCTGGCCCGTCCGGTGCTATCTCTGGCCTGTCCAATCCTGTCTCTTGCCCGTCCCGTCTCTGGCCCGTCCCGTCCAGTCTTTGGCCCATCCCGTCCTGTCTCTGGCCCATCCCTTCCTGTCTCTGGCCAGTCTCGTCCCGTATCTGGCTCGCCCGGTATCTGGCCCATCCCGTCTAGTATCTGGCACGTTCCATATCTGTCCTGTCCCGTATCTGGCCCATCCCGCATCTGACCCGTCCAGTATCTGGCCCATCCCATCCCGTATCTGGCCCGTCCCGTCATGTATCTGGGCTGTCCCATATCTGGCCCATACCGTCCCATATCTGACTCGTCACGTTTCTGGCCCATCCCGTCATGTATCTTGCCCGTCCCATCCTGTCTCTGGCCCGACCCGTCCTGTTTATGGCCTGTCCCGTAATGTCTCGAGCACATTACGTCCTGTCTTTGGCCCATCCCGTCCTGTATCTGGTCGGTCCCGTCCTGTATCTGGACCGTCCCGTCGTGAATCTGTCCCGTCCCGTATCTGGCCCATCCCTTCCTGTATCTGGCCCGTCCCATCACGTCCTATCTCTGGCCCATCCCGTGTTGAATCTGGCCCGTCCCGTCTCTGGCGCGTCCCATCCTATCTCTGGCCTGACCGGTCCTGTCCTGCCTCTGCCAGTCCCGTCCTGCTCTGGTCCGTCCCGGCCCTGGCCCGTCCTGTATCTGAACCGTCCCGTCCTGTATCTGGTCGCCCCTTCTCTGGCCCGTCCCGTCCTTTCTCAGACACGTCCCGTTCGGTCCTGTCTCTGACCTATCCTGTATCTGGCCCATCCCGTCACATATCTGGCCTGTCCAGTCCTGTATCTGGCCCATCCCATTAAAGGTAGTATTATCAAAACCTCCACAAATTTACAACTCCAGGAAATTTAACCTGGGGTGTGTCTTAAATTAAGGTTAGTTTAATAGTTAGAAAAATATGATACTTTCCATAAATTATTAGCAAAATGTTTAAATGACACCTATCAAAAAACAGCCTCCTCCATATCCCCTCAAGCTGTCCTATCCATCACCAAGATAGGTGCATTTTCTGCCATTTAGGTAGAAGTAATCTTCAAATAATTTGCTCCTAATTTAGATAAAGTACCAGGAAGGTATATCATGCAAACTCTACATGTGATGTTTGCCTATTAAATAATAGTTGTAATATTTTTTTGCAAGACTTCCATTTTCTCTACACCTGACCTATACTACTTAATTGTAACATCCCTGGCGGCGTGCTGGCATGGCTTCCCATCTCACACCATACAAGACCACCGACTTACCCACCAATGCAGGCTACGCACTATGTTCCTATGCTGGCTGTGTGCATGTGTCTTGGCTGCTTGTTGAGGGCGGCAGCGACAGTACTTCCTGATTCTTAAAGGAAAAGTGCATGCATTCCAAATGTGTCCCTAGTCCTGTATATGACCCGTCCCGTCTCTGGCCCGTCCTGTCCAGTCTCTGGCCCATCCCTGGCCCCTCCCATCCTGTCTATGGCCTGTCCTGTAATGTCTAACCCGCCCTGTCCCGTATCTGGTCCGTCCAGTCCCATATCTGACCCGTTTAGTCCCGTATCTGACCATCCCGTCCCGTATCTGGCTATCTCATGCCGTATCTAGCCCGCCTCATCCCTTCCCGTCTCTGGAAAGTCCTGTCCCGTATCTGACCCAACCAGTCCCTATCTGGCCGGTCCCAAATGTGGCAAGGCCCATTCAGTATCTGGCCCATCCCGTATCTGTCCATCTCGTATCTGGCCCACCCCATCCTGTCCATGGCTCATCGCATATCTAGCCTGTCCAGTCCCATATCTGGCCCGTCCCGTATCTGGCCCATGTCGTCCTGTATCTGGCCCGTCCCATATTTGGCCCGTACCGTCCTGTATCTGGCCTGTCCCGTACTGTATCTGGGGCATCCCGTCCTGTCTCTGGCCCCTCTTTTCCTGTATCTGGACCGTCCCATAATGTATAGCTTGTCCCGTCCTGTTTCTGGCCCGACCCCGTCCTGTCTCTGGCTCGTCCTGTCCTGTATATGGCACGACCCATACCATCTCTGGCCCGTTCCATCCTGTCTATTTCTCGTCCCATAATGTATAGCTCGTCCAGTCCTGTTTCTGGCCCGTCCCGTCCTATCTCTGGCTCGTCCCGTCCTGTATCTGGCCCGTCCCATCTCGTATCTGGCCCGTCCCGCATGTGGCCTGTCCTGTCCCGTATCTGGCCTGTCCCTTCCTGTATCAGGCCAATCCCTTCCCAACTCGTCCTGTCTCTGGCCCATCCCGTCATGTCTCTGGCCAGGCCCGTTTGGTGCTGTCTCTGGACTGTCCAATCCTGTCTCTTGCCCGACCCATCTCTGGTCAGTCTCTTCCTGTCTTTGACCCGTCCTGTCCTGTCTCTGGCCCGTCCCGTCCTCTCTTTGGCCCTTCCTCTCTCTTGCCCGTCCTGTCCTGCCTCTGGCCAGTCCCGTCCTGCTCTGGCCCGTCCCAACCCTGGACCGTCCTGAATCCTGTATCTGGTCACCCCGTCTCTAGCACATCCCGTCCTGTCTCTGGCACGCCTCGCTCCGTCCTAACTCCGGCCAGTCTCATCCTGTCTTTGGCCCGTCCGGTCCTGTCTCTGGCCCGTCTCGTCCTGTCTCTGGCGTGTCCCGTCCAGTCCTGTCTCTGGCCCGTCTTGTATTTGGTCCGTCCCGTATCTGGCCTGTCCCGTCCGGTATCTGGCCCATCCCATTAAAGGTAGTATTATCAAATCCTCCACAAATTTAAACCTCCAGGAGATTTAACCTGGGGTGTGTTTTAAATTAAGGTGAGTTCAATAATTAGAAAACTATGATACTTTCCATAAATTATTAGCAAAATGTTTAAATGACACCTATCAAAAAACAGCCTCCTCCATATCCCCTCAAGCTGTCCTATCCATCACCAAGATAGGTGCATTTTCTGCCATTTAGGTAGAAGTAATCTTCAAACAATTTGCTTCTAATTTAGATAAAGTACTAGGAAGGTATATCATACAAACTCTACATGTGATGTTTGCCTATTAAACAATAGTTGTAATATTTATTTGCAAAACTTCCACTTTCTCTACGCCTGACCTACACTACTTAATTGTAACATCCCTAGCGGCGTGCTGGCATGGCTTCCCATCTCACACCATGCAGACTGCGCACTATTTGGCCCATACCGTCCTGTATCTGGCCTGTCCCGTACTGTTTCTGGGCCATGCAGTCCTGTCTTTGGCCCGTCTTTTCCTGTATCTGTCCCCTTCAGTATTGTCTCTGGCCCGTCCCGTCCTTAATCTGGCCCGTCCTGTCTATGGCCGTCCCATAATGTATAGCTTGTCCCGTCCTGTTTCTGGCCGGTCCCGTACTGTCTCTGGCTCGTCTTGTCCTGTATCTGGCCCGTCGCGTACCCTCTCTGGCCCATCCCGTCCTGTCTATTTCCCGTCCCATAATGTATAGCTCGTCCCGTCCTGTTTCTGGCCCGTCCCATCCTATCTCTGCCTCGTCCCGTCCTATATCTGGCCCGTCCCGTCTCGTATCTGGCCCGTCCCGCATCTGGCCTGTCCTGTCCCGTATCTGGCCTGTCCCTTCCTTATCTGGCTACTCCCTTCCCATCTCGTCCTGTCTCTGGCCTGTCCCGTCCTGTCTCTGGCCCGTCCGGTGCTATCTCTGGCATGTCCAATCCTGTCTCTTGCCCGTCCCGTCTCTGGCCCGTCCCGTCTAGTCTTTGGCCGTCCAGTCATGTCTCTAGCCCATCCCTTCCTGTCTCGGGCCCAGCTCTGGCCCGTCTCATCCCGTATCTGGCCCGCTCTGTATCTGGCCCATCCCGTCCACTATCTGGCCCGTTCCATATCTGGCCTGTCCCGTATCTCGCACGTCCTGTCCCTGGCCCCGCCTGTCCCGTATCTGGCCCGTCCTGGATCTGGCCTGTCCCGTATCTGGCCCATCCCGCATCTGACCCGTCACGTATCTGGCCCGTCCTGTCCCGTATCTGGTCCGTACCGTCCTAAATCTGGCCCGTCCCGTCATGTATCTGGGCTGTCCCATATCTGGCCCATACCGTCCCATATCTGGCTCGTCACGTTTCTGGCCCATCCCGTCATGTATCTGGCCCGTCCCATCCTGTCTCTAGCCCGACCCATTCTGTCTCTGGCCCGACCCGTCCTGTCTATGTCCTGTCCCTTAATGTCTCTAGCACATTCTGTCCCGTATCTGGCCCGTCTCTTCCAGTATCTGGCCCGTCCCATCCTGTCTCTGGCCTGACTGGTCCTGTCCTGCCTCTGGCCAGTCGCGTCCTGCTCTGGTCCATCCCGTCCCTGGCCCATCCTGTATCTAGACCGTCCCGTCCTGTATCTGGTTGCCCCGTCTCTGGCCACTCCCGTCCTTTCTCAGGCACGTCCCGTCCGTCCTGTCTCTGGCCTGTCCTGCATCTGGCCCATCCCGTCACGTATCTGGCCTGTCCCGTCCTGGATCTGGCCCATCCCATTAAAGGTAGTATTATCAAATCCTCCACAAATTTACACGTCCAGGAAATTTAACCTGGGGTGTGTCTTAAATTAAGGTGAGTTCAATAGTTAGAAAAATATGATACTTTCCATAAATTATTAGCAAAATGTTTAAATGACACCTATCAAAAAACAGCCTCCTCCATATCCCCTCAAGCTGTCCTATCCATCACCAAGATAGGTGCATTTTCTGCCATTTAGGTAGAAGTAATCTTCAAACAATTTGCTTCTAAGTACCAGGAAGGTAAATCATGCAAACTCTACATGTGATGTTTGCCTATTAAACAATAGTTGTAATATTTATTTGAAAAACTTCCATTTTCTCTATGCCTGACCTACACTACTTAATTGTAACATCCCTGGCGGCGTGCTGGCATGGCTTCCCATCTCACATCATGCAACACTGCCGACTCACCCACCAATGCAGGCTGCGCACTATTTGGCCCGTTCTGTCTTGTCTCTGGCCCGTCCCGTCCTGTCTATGGCCCGTCCCATAATGTATAGCTTGTCCCGTCCTGTTTCTGGCCCGTCCCGTACTGTCTCTGGCTCGTCTTGTCCTGTATCTGGCCCGTCGAGTACCGTCTATGGCCCGTCCCGTCCTGTCTATTTCCCGTCCCATAATGTATAGCTCGTCCCGTCCTGTTTCTGGCCCGTCCCGTCTCGTATCTGGCCCATCCCGCATTTGGCCTGTCCTGTCCCGTATATGGCCTGTCCCTTCCTGTATCTGGACAGTCCTTTCCCATCTCGTCCTGTCTCTGGCCTGTCCCGTCCTGTCTCTGGCCCGTCCGGTGCTATGTCTGGCCTGTCCAATCCTGTCTCTTGTTCGTCCCGTTTCTGGCCCGTCCCGTCTAGTATTTGGCCCGTCCTGTTCTGTCTCTGGCCCATCCCTTCCTGTCTCTGGCGCAGTTCTGGTCCGTCTCGTCCTGTATCTGGCCCGCCCTGTATCTGGCCCATCCCGTCCAGTATCTGGCCCGTTCCATATCTGGCCTGTCCCGTATCTGGCACGTCCTGTCCCTGGCCCGGCCTGTCCCGTATCTGGCCCGTCCTGTATCTGGCCAGTCCCGTATCTGGCCCGTCCCGCATCTGACCCGTCCCGTATCTGGCCCGTCCCGTCCCGTATCTAGTCCGTACCGTCCTGTATCTGGCCCGTCCCGTCATGTATGTGGGCTGTCCCATATCTGGCCCATACCGTCCCATATCTGGCTCGTCACGTTTCTGGCCCATCCCGTCATATATCTGGCCCGTCCCATCCTGTCTCTGGCCTGACCCGTCCTGTGTATGGCCTATCCCATGTCTCTAGCACATTCCGTCCTGTCTCTGGCCCATCCCGTCCTGTATCTGGTCGGTCCCGTCCTGAATCTGGCCCGTCCCATCCTGAATCTGGCCCGTCCCGTATCTGGCCCGTCCCTTCCTGTATGTGGCCCGTCCCATCCTGTCCTGTCTTTGGCCCATCCTGTCTTGAATCTGGCCCGTCCCGTATCTGGCCCGTCCATTCCTGTATCTGGCCCGTCCCGACCTGTATCTGGTCGCTCCCATCCTGTCTCTGGCCTCGTCCGTCCTGTCTCTGGCCCGACCGGTGCTATCTCTGGCCTGTCCAATCCTGTCTCTTGCCCGTCCTGTCTCTGGCCCGATCGGTCCTGTCCTGCCTCTGGCCAGTCCCATCCTGCTCTGGCCCGTCCCGTCCCTGGACCGTCCTGTATCTGGACCGCCCCGTCCTGTATCTGGTCGCCCCGTATCTAGCTCGTCCCATCCTGTCTCTGACACGCCTCGGTCCGTCCTATCTTCGGCCAGTCTCATCTTGTCTTTGGCCCGTCCGGTCCCGTCTGTCTCTAGCCCGTCCGGTCCTGTCTCTGGCCCGTCCTGTATCTGGCCCATCCCGTGTCTGGCCTGTCCCGTCCTGTATCTGGCCCGTCCCGTCATTTATATGGGCTGTCCAATAGCTGGCCCATACCATCCCATATCTGGCTCGTCACGTTTCTGGCCCATCCAGTCATGTATCTGGCCCGTCCCATCCTGTCTATGGCCCGACCCGTCCTGTCTATGGCCTGTCCCGTAATGTCTCTAGCACATTCCGTCCTGTCTATGGCCCATCCCGTCCTGTATCTGGTCGGTCCCATCGTGTATCTGGCCCGTCCCGTCCTGAATCTGGCCCGTCCTGTCTATGGCCCGTCCCATAATGTATAGCTTGTCCCGTCCTGTTTCTGGCCAGTCCCGTACTATCTCTGGCTCATCCTGTCCTGTATCTGGCCCGTCGCGTACCGTCTCTGGCCCATCCCGTCCTGTCTACTTCCCGTCCCATAATGTTTAGCTCGTCCCGTCCAGTTTCTGGCCCGTCCCATCCTATCTCTGCCTTGTCCCGTCCTATATCTGGCGCGTCCCGTCTCGTATCTGGCCCATCCTGCATCTGGCCTGTCCTGTCCCGTATCTGGCCTGTCCCTTCCTGTATCTGGCCAGTCCCTTCCCATCTCGTCCTGTCGCTGGCCTGTCCCGTCCTGTCTCTGGCCCGTTCGGTGCTATCTCTGGCCTGTTCAATCCTGTCTCTTGCCCCTCCCGTCTCTGGCCCGTCCTGTCCTGTCTCTGGCCCATCCCTTCCTGTCTCTGGCCCAGATGTGGCCCGTCTCATCCCGTATCTGGCCCATCCCGTCCAGTATCTGGCCCGTTCCATATCTGGCCTGTCCCATATCTGGCACGTCCTGTCCCTGGCCCGGCTTGTCCCGTATCTGGCCCGTCCTGTATCTGGCCTGTCCCGTATCTGGCCCGTCCCGCATCTGACCCGTCCCGTATCTGGCCCGTCACGTCCCGTATCTGGTTAGTCCCTTCCTGTATCTGGCCCGTCCTATCCTGTCCTGTCTCTGGCCCATCCCGTCTTGAATCTGGCCCGTGCCGTATCTGGCCCGTCCCTTCCTGTATCTGGCCTGTCCCGTCCTTTCTCTGGTCTGACCGGTCCTGTCCTGCCTCTGGCCAGTCCCGTCCTGCTCTGGTCCGTCCCTTCCCTGGCCCGTCCTGTATCTGGACCGTCCCGTCCTGTATCTGGTCGCCCCGGCTCTGGCCCGTCCCGTCCTTTTTCAGGCACGGCCCGTCCGGTCCTATCTTTGGCCTGTCCTGTATCTGGCCCATTCCGTCACGTATCTGGCCTGTCTCGACCTGTATCTGGTCCATCCCACTAAAGGTAGTATTATCAAATCCTCCACAAATTTACACCTCCAGGAAATTTAACCTGGGGTGTGTTTTAAATTAAGGTGAGTTCAATAGTTAGAATAATATGATACTTTCCATAAATTATTAGCAAAATGTTTAAATGACACCTATCAAAAACAGCCTCCTCCATATCCCCTCAAGCTGTCCTATCCATCACCAAGATAGGTGCATTTTCTGCCATTTAGGTAGAAGTAATCTTCAATTTGCTTCTAATTTAGATAAAGTACTAGGAAGGTATATCATGCAAACTTTACATGTGATGTTTGCCTATTAAATAATAGTTGTAATATTTATTTGCAAAACTTCCATTTTCTCTACACCTGACCTACACTACTTAATTGTAACATCCCTGGCGGCAAGCTGGCATGGCTTCCCATCTCACACCATGCAAGACAGCCGACTTACCCACCAATGCAGGCTGCGCACTATGTTCCTATGCTGGCTGTGTACATGTGTCTTGGCTGCTTGCTGAGGGCGGCAGCGGCAGCACTTCCTGATTCTTAAAGGAACAGTGCACGCATTCCTAATGTGTCCCCAGTCCTGTATCAGACCCATCCGGTCTCTGGCCCGTCCCGCCTCTGGCCCATCCCTGGCCCCTCCCATCCTGTCTATGGCCCGTCCTGTAATGTCTAACCCGCACAGTCCCGTATCTGGTCTGTCCAGTCCCATATCTGACCTGTTTAGTCCCATATCTAACCATCCCGTCCCGTATCTGGCTGTCCCTTATCTGGCCCATCTCATCCCGTATCTGGCCCACCTCGTCCCTTCCCTTCTCTGGCACATCCTGTCCCGTATCTGACCATACCACTATCTGGCCTGTCCCATATCTGGCACGTCCTGGCCCTGCCTTTCCCGTATCTGGCATGTCCTGTCCCTGGCCCAGCTTGTCCCTTATCTGGCCCGTCCTGTATCTGGCCCATCCCGTCACGTATCTGGCCTGTCCCGTCCTGTATCTGGCCCATCCCATTAAAGGTAGCATTATCAATTCCTCCACAAATTTACACCTCCAGGATTTTTAACCTGGGGTGTGTTTTAAATTAAGGCGAGTTCAATAGTTAGAAAACTATGATACTTTCCATAAATTATTAGCAAAATGTTTAAATTACACCAATCAAAAAACAGCCTCCTCCATATCCCCTCAAGCTGTCCTATCCATCACCAAGATAGGTGCATTTTCTGCCATTTAGGTAGAAGTAATCTTCAAACAATTTGCTTCTGATTTAGATAAAGTACTAGGAAGGTATATCATGCAAACTCTACATGTGATGTTTGCCTATTAAACAATAGTTGTAATATTTATTTGAAAAACCTCCATTTTCTCTACACCTGACCTACACTACTTAATGGTAACATCCCTGGCGGTGTGCTGGCATGGCTTCCCATCTCACACCATGCAAGACAGCTGACTTACCCACCAATGCAGGCTAAGCACTATGTTCCTATGCTGGCTGTGTGCATGTGTCTAGGCTGCTTGTTGAGGGCGGAAGCGGCAGTACTTCTTGATTCTTAAAAGAACAGTGCACGCATTCCTAATGTGTCCCCAGTCCTGTATCTGACCCGTCCCATCTCTGGCCCGTCCCGTCTCTGGCCCGTCCCGTCCTGTCTCTGGCCCGTCCCTGGCCCCTCCCATCTTGTCTATGGCCCGTCCTGTAATGTATAACCCGCCCCGTCCCGTATCTGGTCTGTCCAGTCCCATATCTGACCTGTTTAGTCCCGTATCTGACCATCCCGTCCCGTATCTGGCTATCCCTTATCTGGCCCATCTCATCCCGTATCTGGCCCACCTCGTCCCTTCCCTTCTCTGGCACATCCTGTCCCGTATCTGAACATACCAGTCCCTATATGGCCCGTCCCGTATGTGGTCAGGCCCATTCAGTATCTGGCCCGTCCCGTATCTGGCCATCTCGTATCTGGCCCATCCCATCCAGTCCATGGCTCATCCCATATCTAGCCTGTCCTGTCCCATATCTGGCCCGTCTCGTATCTGGCCCATGTCGTCCTGTATCTGGCCTGTCCCATATTTGGCCCGTACCGTACTGTATCTCGCCTGTCCCGTACTGTATCAGGGCCATCTTGTCCTGTCTCTGGCCTGTCTTTTCCTGTATCTGGACCGTCCCGCCCGGTCTCTGTCACGCCCCATAATGTATAGCTTGTCCCGTCCTGTTTCTGGCCCGTCCCGTCCTGTCTCTGGCTCGTCCTGTCCTGTATCTGGCACGTCCCGTACCGTCTCTGGCCTGTCCCATCCTGACTATTTCCCGTCCCATAATGTATAGCTCGTCCAGTCCTGTTTCTGGCCCGTCCCGTCCTATCTCCGGCTCGTCCCGTCTGGTATCTGGCCCGACCCATCTTGTATCTGGCCCGTCCCGCATCTGGCCTGTTTTCTCCCTTATCTGGCCTGTCCCTTCCTGTATCTGGCCAGTACCTTCCCATCTCATCCTGTCTCTGGCCCATCCCGTCCTGTCTCTGGCCTGGTCCGTCCTGTCTCTGGCCCGTCCGGTGCTATCTCTGGCCTGTCCAATCCTGTCTCTTGCCCGTCCCATCTCTGGTCCTTCCCGTCCTGTCTTTGGCCCTTCCCGTCCTGTCTCTGGCCCGTCAAGTCCTCTCTTTGGCCCGTCCCGTCCTCTCTCTTGCCCGTCCCGTCCTGTCTCTGGCCCGACCGGTCCTGTCCTGGCTCTGGCCAGTCCCATCCGGCTCTGGCCCGTCCCGTCCCTGGACCGTCCTGTATCTGGACCGCCACGTCCTGTATCTGGTCTCCCCGTCTTTAGCCCATCCCGTCCTGTCTCTGGCATGCCTCGGTCCGTCCTATCTTCGGCCAGCCTCATCCTGTCTTTGGCCCGTCCCGTCCAGTCTCTGGCTCGTCCGATTCTGTCTCTGGCCCGTCCTGTATCTGGCCTGTCCCGTCCTGTATCTGTCCCATCCCATCATGTATCTGGGCTGTCCCATAGCTGGCCCATACCATCCCATATCTGGCTCGTCACGTTTCTGGCCCATCCCGTCATGTATCTGGCCCGTCCCATCCTTTATATGGCCCGACCCGTCCTGTCTATGGCCTGTCCCATAATGTCTCTAGCACATTCCGTCCTGTCTCTGGCCCATCCCATCCTGTATCTGGTCGGTCCCGTCCTGTATCTGGCCCGTCCCGTCCTAAACCAGGCCCGTCCTGTCTATGGCCCGTCCCATAATGTATAGCTTTTCCCGTCCTGTTTCTGGCCAGCCCCGTACTATCTCTGGCTCGTCCTGTCCTGTATCTGGCCCGTCGCGTACCGTCTCTGGCCCGTCCCGTCCTGTCTATTTCCCGTCCCATAATGTATAGCTCGTCCCGTCCTGTTTCTGGCCCGTGCCATCCTATCTCTGCCTTGTCCCGTCCTATTTCTCGCGCGTCCCCTCTCGTATCTGGCCCGTCCCGCATCTGGCCTGTCCTGTCCCGTATCTGGCCTGTCCCTTCCTGTATCTGGCCAGTCCCTTCCCATCTAGTCCTGTCCATGGCCTGTCCCGTCCTGTCTCTGGCCCGTCCGGTGCTATCTCTGGCCTGTCCAATCCTGTCTCTTGCCCGTCCCATCTCTGGCCCGTCCTGTCCTGTCTCTGGCCCATCCCGTCCAGTATCTGGCCCGTTCCATATCTGGCCTGTCCCGTATCTGGCACGTCCTGTCCCTGGCCCGGCCTGTCCCATATCTGGCCAGTCCTGTATCTGGCCTGTCCCGTATCTGGCCCATCCCGCATCTGACCCGTCCCATATCTGGCCCGTCCCGTCCCCTATCTGGTCCGTACCGTCCTGTATATGGCCCGTCCTTTCATGTATCTGGGCTGTCCCATATCTGGCTCGTCACGTTTCTGGCCCATCCCGTCAGGTATCTGGCCCATCCTATCCTGTCTGTGGCCCAACCCGTCCTGTCTATGGCCCGTCCCGTAATGTCTCTAGCACATTCCGTCCTGTCTCTGGCCCATCCCGTCCTGTATCTGGATAGTCCCGTCCTGAATCTAGCCCGTCCCGTATCTGGCCCGTCCCTTCCTGTATATGGCCCGTCCTATCCTGTCCTGTCTCTGACCCATCCCGTCTTGAATCTGGCCCGTCCCGTATCTGGCCCGTGCCTTCCTGTATCTGGCCCGTCCCGTCCTTTCTCTGGCCTGACCGGTCCTGTCCTGCCTCTGGCCAGTCCCGTCCCGTCCCTGGCCCATCCTGTATCTGGACCGTCCCGTCCTGTATCTGGTCACCCCGTCTCTGGCCCGTCCCATCCTTTCTCAGGCACATCCTGTCTGGTTCTGTCTCTGGCCCGTCCTGTATCTGGCCCGTCCTGTATCTGGCCCATCCCATCACGTATCTGGCCTGTCCCGTCCTGTATCTGGCCCATCCCATTAAAGGTAGTATTATCAAATCCTCCACAAACTTACACCTCCAGGAAATTTAACCTGGGGTGTGTTTTAAATTAAGGTGAGTTCAATAGTTAGAAAAATATGATACTTTCCATAAATTATTAGCAAAATGTTTAAATGACACCTATCAAAAAACAGCCTCCTCCATATCCCCTCAAGCTGTCCTATCCATCACCAAGATAGGTGCATTTTCTGCCATTTAGGTAGAAGTAATCTTCAATTTGCTTCTAATTTAGATAAAGTACTAGGAAGGTATATCATGCAAACTCTACATGTGACGTTTGCCTAATAAATAATAGTTGTAATATTTATTTGCAAAACTTCCATTTTCTCTACACCTGACCTATACTACTTAATTGTAACATCCCTGGCGGTGTGCTGGCATGGCTTCCCATCTCACACCATGCAAGACCGCCGACTTACCCACCAATGCAGGCTACGCACTATGTTCCTATGCTGGCTGAGTGCATGTGTCTTGGCTGCTTGTTGATGGCGGTAGCGGCAGCACTTCCTGATTCTTAAAGGAAAAGTGCACGCATTCCAAATGTGTCCCCAGTCCTGTATCTGACCCGTCCCGTCTCTGGCCCGTCCCTGGCCCCTCGCATCCTGTCTATGGCCCGTCCTGTAATGTCTAACCCGCCCCGTCCCGTATCTGGTCCGTCCAGTCCCATATCTGACCCGTTTAGTCCCGTATCTGACCATCCTATCCCGTATCTGGCTATCTCATCCCGTATCTGGCCCGCCTCATCCCTTCTCGTCTCTGGAACGTCCTGTCCCGTATCTGACCCAACCAGTCCCTATCTGGCCCGACCTAAATGTGGCCAGGCCCATTCAGTATCTGGCCCGTCCCGTATCTGGCCATCTCGTATCTGGCCCATCCCATCCTGTCCATGGCACATCCCATATCTAGCCTGTCCTGTCCCATATCTGGCCCGTCCCGTATCAGGCCCATGTCGTCTTGTATCTGGCCCGTCCCATATTTGGCCTGTACCGTCCTGTATCTGGCCTGTCCCGTACTGTATCTGGGGCATCCCCTCCTGTCTCTGGCCCCTCTTTTCCTGTATCTGGACCGTCCCATAATGTATAGCTCGTACCGTCCAGTATCTGGCCCGTCCCATCTGGTATCTGGCCCGTCCCGCATGTGGCCTGTCCTGTCCCGTATCTGGCCTGTCCCTTCTTGTATCTGGCCAATCCCTTCCCATCTCATCCTGTCTCTGGCCCATCCCGTCACGTCTCTGGTCCATCCCGTTCTGTCCTGTCCAATCCTGTCTCTTGCCCGACCCGTCCTCTCTTGCCGGTCCTGTCCTGCCTCTGGCCAGTCCCGTCCTGCTCTGGCCCGTCCCGTTCCTGGACCGTCCTGTATCCTGTATCTGGTCGCCCTGTCTCTAGCCCGTCCCGTCCTGTCTCTGGCACGCCTCGGTCCGTCCTATCTCCGGCCAGTCTCATCCTGTCTTTGGCCCGTCCCGTACTGTCTCTGGCCCATCTCGTCCTGTCTCTGGCGTGTCCCGTCCGGTCCTGTCTCTGGCCCGTCCTTTATCTGGCCCATTTTGTATCTGGCCTGGCCTGTCCTGTATCTGGCCCATCCCATTAAAGGTAGTATTATTAGTATTATCAAATCCTCCACAAATTTACACATAAAGGAACTTTAACCTAGGGTGTGTTTTAAATTAAGGTGAGTTCAATAATTAGAAAAATATGATACTTTCCATAAATTATTAGCAAAATATTTAAATGACACCTATCCAAAAAACAGCCTCCTCCATATCCCCTCAAGCTGTCCTATCCATCACCAAGATAGGTGCATTTTCTGCCATTTAGGTAGAAGTAATCTTCAAACAATTTGCTTCTAATTTAGATAAAGTACTAGGAAGGTATATCATGCAAACTATACATGTGATGTTTGCCTATTAAACAATAGTTGTAATATTTATTTGCAAAACTTCCATTTTCTCTACCCCTGACCTACACTACTTAATTGTAACATCCATGGCGGCATGCTGGCATGGCTTCCCATCTCACATCATGCAAGACCGCCGACTTACCCACCAATGCAGGCTGCGCACTATTTGGCCCGTTCCGTCTTGTATCTGGCCTGTCCCGTACTGTATCTGGCCCATCCCGTACTGTCTCTGGCTCGTCCTGTCCTGTATCTGGCCCGTCGCGTACCGTCTCTGGCCAGTCCCGTCTATTTCCCGTCCCATAATGGATAGCTCGTCCCGTCCTGTTTCTGGTCCATCCCGTCCTATCTCTGCCTCGCCCCGTCCCATCTCTGGCCCTTCCCGTCCAGTCTTTGGCCCGTCCTGTCCTGTCTCTGGCCCATCCCTTCCTGTCTCTGGCGCAGCTCTGGTCCGTCTCGTCCTGTATCTGGCCCGCCCTGTATCTGGCCCATCCCATCCAGTATCTGGCCCGTTCCATATCTGGCCTGTCCCGTATCTGGCACGTCCTGTCCCTGGCCCGTCCTGTATCTGGCCTGTCCCGTATCTGGCCCGTCCCGCATCTGACCCGTCCCGTATCTGGCCCGTCCCGTCCCGTATTTGGTCCGTACCGTCCTGTATCTGGCCCGTCCCGTAATGTATGTGGGCTGTCCCATATCTGTCCCATACCATCCCATATTTGGCTCGTCACGTTTCTGGCCCATCCTGTCATGAATCTGGCCTGTCCCATCCTGTCTCTGGCCCGACCCGTCCTGTCTATGGCCTGTCCCGTAATGTCTCTAGCACATTCCGTCCTGTCTCTGGCCCATCCCGTCCTGTATCTGGTCGGTCCCGTCCTGTATCTGGCCCGTCCCGTCCTGTATCTGGCCCGTCCCGTCCTGAATGTGGCACGTCCAGTATATGGCCCGTCCCTTCCTGTATCTGGCCCGTCCCATCACGTCCTATCTCTGGCCCATCCCGTCTTGAATCTGGCCCGTCCCGTATCTGGCCCATCCCTTCCTGTATCTGGCCCATCCCGTCCTGTCTCTGGCCTGACCAGTCCAGTCCTGCCTCTGGCCAGTCCCGTCCTACTCTGGTCCGTCCCGTCCCTGGCCCATCCTGTATCTGAACCGTCCCGTCCTGTATCTGGTCGCCCCGTACTGTATCTGGGCCATCCCATCCTGTCTCTGGCCCGTCTTTTCCTGTATCTGGACCGTCCCGTCCAGTCTCTGGACGGTCTCATAATGTATAGCATGTCCTGTCCTGTTTCTGGCCCGTCCCATCCTGTCACTTGCTCGTCCTGTCCTGTATCTGGCACGTCCCGTACCGTCTCTGGCCCGTCCCATCCTGTCTATTTCCCGTCCCATAATGTATTACTCGTCCAGTCCTGTTTCTGGCCCGTCCTGTCCTATCTCTGGCTCGTCCCGTCCTGTATCTGGCCCGTCCCATCTCGTATGTGGCCCGTCCCGCATCTGGCCTGTCCTGTCCCATATCTGGCCTGTCCCTTCCTGTATCTGGCCAGTCCCTTCCCATCTCGTCCTGTCTCTGGCCTGTCCCGTCCTGTCTCTGGCACGTCTGGTGCTATCTCTGGCCTGTCCAATCCTGTCTCTTGCCCATCCCGTCTCTGGCCCGTCCGGTCCAGTCTTTGGCCCGTCCCGTCCTGTCTCTGGCCCATCCCTTCCTGTCTCTGGCCCAGCTCTGGCCCGTCTAGTCCCATATCTGGCCCGCCCGATATCTGGCCCATCCCGTCTAGTATCTGGCACGTTCCATATCTGGCCTGTCCCGTATATGGCACGTCCTGTCCCTGGCCCGGCCTATCCCGTATCTGGCCCGTCCTGTATCTGTCCTGTCCCGTATCTGGCCCATCCCGCATCTGACCCGTCCCGTATCTGGCCCATCCCATCCCGTATCTGGCCCGTCCCATCATGTATCTGGGCTGTCCCATATCTGACCCATCCCGTCTAGTATCTGGCACGTTCCATATCTGGCCTGTCCCGTATCTGGCACGTCCTGTCCCTGGCCCGGCCTGTCCCGTATCTGGCCCGTCCTGTATTTGGCCTGTCCCGTATCTGGCCCGTCCCGCATCTGACCCGTCCCGTATCTGGCCCGTTCCGTCCCGTATTTGGTCCGTACCGTCCTGTATCTGGCCCGTCCCGTCCCATATCTGGCTCGTCACGTTTCTGGCCCATCCCGTCATGTATCTGGCCCGTCCCATCCTGTCTCTGGCTCGACCCGTCCTGTGTATGGCCTATTCCTTAATGTCTCTAGCACATTCCGTCCTCTCTCTGGCCCATCCCGTCCTGTATCTGGTCGGTCCCGTCCTGTATCTGGCCCGTCCCATCCTGAATCTGGCCCGTCCCGTATCTGGCCCGTCCCTTCCTGTATCGGGCCCGTCCCATCCTGTCCTGTCTATGGCCCATCCTGTCTTGAATCTGGCCCGTCCCGTATCTGGCCCGTCCCTTCCTGTATCAGGCCCGTCCCGACCTGTCTCTGGCCTAACTGGTCCTGTCCTGCCTCTGGCCAGTCCAGTCCTGCTCTGGTCCGTCCCGTCCCTGGCCCGTCCTGTATCTGGACCGTCCCGTCCTGTATCTGGTCGCCTCGTCTCTGGCCCGTCCCGTCCTTTCTCAGGCACGTCCCGTCCGGTCCTGCCTCTGGCCTGTCCTGCATCTGGCCCATCCCGTCACGTATCTGGCCTGTCCCGTCCTGTATCTGGCCCATCCCATTAAAGGTAGTATTATCAAATCCTCCACAAATTTAAACCTCCAGGAAATTTAACCTGGGGTGTGTTTTAAATTAAGGTGAGTTCAATAGTTAGAAAAATATGATACTTTCCATAAATTATTAGCAAAATGTTTAAATGACACCTATCAAAAAACAGCCTCCTCCATATCCCCTCAAGCTGTCCTATCCATCACCAAGATAGGTGCATTTTCTACCATTTAGGTAGAAGTAATCTTCAAACAATTTGCTTCTAATTTACATAAAGCACTAGGAAGGTATATCATGCAAACTCTACATGTGATGTTTGCCTAGTAAACAATAGTTGTAATATTTATTTACAAAACTTCCATTTTCTCTACGCCTGACCTAAACTACTTAATTGTAACATCCATGGCGGCGTTGTGGCATGGCTTCCCATCTCACACCATGCAAGAGAGCCGACTTACCCACCAATGCAGGCTGCGCACTATTTGGCCCGTACAGTCCTGTCTTTGGCCAGTCTTTTCCTGTATCTGTCCCGTTCCGTCTTGTCTCTGGCCCGTCCCGTCCTGTATATGGCCCGTCCCATAATGTATTGCTTGTCCCGTCCTGTTTCTGGCCCGTCACGTACTGTCTCTGGCTCGTCCTGTCCTGTATCTGGCCCGTCGCGTACCGTCTATGGCCCGTCCCGTCCTGTCTATTTCCCGTCCCATAATGTATAGCTCGTCCCGTCCTGTTTCTGGCCCGTCCCATCCTATCTCTGCCTCATCCCGTCCTATATATGGCCCATCCCGTCTCGTATCTGGCCCGTCCCGCAACTGGCCTGTCCTGTCCCGTATCTGGCCTGTCCCTTCCTGTATCTGGCCAGTCCCTTCCCATCTTGTCCTGTCTCTGGCCTGTCCCGTCCTGTCTCTGGCCCGTCCGGTGCTATCTCTGGCATGTCCAATCCTGTCTCTTACCCGTCCCGTCTCTGGCCCGTCCGGTCCAGTCTTTGGCCCGTCCTGTCCTGTCTCTGGCCCATCCCTTCCTGTCTCTGGCGCAGCTCTGGTCCGTCTCGTCCTGTATCTGGCCCGCCCTGTATCTGGCCCATCCCATCCAGTATCTGGCCCGTTCCATATCTGGCCTGTCCCGTATCTGGCACGTCCTGTCCCTGGCCCGTCCTGTATCTGGCCTGTCCCGTATCTGGCCCGTCCCGCATCTGACCCGTCCCGTATCTGGCCCGTCCCGTCCCGTATTTGGTCCGTACCGTCCTGTATCTGGCCCGTCCCGTAATGTATGTGGGCTGTCCCATATCTGTCCCATACCATCCCATATTTGGCTCGTCACGTTTCTGGCCCATCCCGTCATGAATCTGGCCTGTCCCATCCTGTCTCTGGCCCGACCCGTCCTGTCTATGGCCTGTCCCGTAATGTCTCTAGCACATTCCGTCCTGTCTCTGGCCCATCCCGTCCTGTATCTGGTCGGTCCCGTCCTGTATCTGGCCCGTCCCGTCCTGTATCTGGCCCGTCCCGTCCTGAATGTGGCACGTCCAGTATATGGCCCGTCCCTTCCTGTATCTGGCCCGTCCCATCACGTCCTATCTCTGGCCCATCCCGTCTTGAATCTGGCCCGTCCCGTATCTGGCCCATCCCTTCCTGTATCTGGCCCATCCCGTCCTGTCTCTGGCCTGACCAGTCCAGTCCTGCCTCTGGCCAGTCCCGTCCTACTCTGGTCCGTCCCGTCCCTGGCCCGTCCTGTATCTGAACCGTCCCGTCCTGTATCTGGTCGCCCCGTACTGTATCTGGGCCATCCCATCCTGTCTCTGGCCCGTCTTTTCCTGTATCTGGACCGTCCCGTCCAGTCTCTGGACGGTCTCATAATGTATAGCATGTCCTGTCCTGTTTCTGGCCCGTCCCATCCTGTCACTTGCTCGTCCTGTCCTGTATCTGGCACGTCCCGTACCGTCTCTGGCCCGTCCCATCCTGTCTATTTCCCGTCCCATAATGTATTACTCGTCCAGTCCTGTTTCTGGCCCGTCCTGTCCTATCTCTGGCTCGTCCCGTCCTGTATCTGGCCCGTCCCATCTCGTATGTGGCCCGTCCCGCATCTGGCCTGTCCTGTCCCATATCTGGCCTGTCCCTTCCTGTATCTGGCCAGTCCCTTCCCATCTCGTCCTGTCTCTGGCCTGTCCCGTTCTGTCTCTGGCCGGTCCCGTCCTGTCTCTGACCCATCCGGTGCTACCTCTGGCCTGTCCAATCCTGTCTCTTGCCTGTCCCATCTCTGGCCCGTCCCGTCCTGTCTTTGGCCCATCACGTCCTGTCTCTGGAACGTCCCGTCCTCTCTTTTGCCCGTCCCGTCCTCTCTCTTGCCCGTCCCTTCCTGTCTCTGGCCCGACCTGTCCTGTCCTACCTCAGACCAGTCCCGTACTACTCTGTCCCGTCCCATCCCTGGACTGTCCTGCATCTGGACCGTCCAGTCCTGTATCTGTCGCCCCGTTTCTAGCCCGTCCAGTCTTGTCTCTGGCACGCCTCAGTCCGTCCTATCTCCGGCCCGTCCAGTATTGTCTCTGGCCCGTCTCGTCATGTCTCTGGATCGTCCCGTCCGGTCCTGACTCTGGCCCGTCCTGTATCTGGCCCATTCCGTATCTGGCCTGTTCCGTCTTGTATCTGGCCCATCCCATTAAAGGTAGTATTATCAAATCCTCCACAAATTTACACATAAAGGAACTTTAACCTGGGGTGTGTTTTAAATTAAGGTGAGTTCAATAGTTAGAAAAATATGATACTTTCCATAAATTATTAGCAAAATGTTTAAATGACACCTATCAAAAAAACAGCCTCCTCCATATCCCCTCAAGCTGTCCTATCCATCACCAAGATAGGTGCATCTTCTGCCATTTAGGTAGAAGTAATCTTCAAACAATTTGCTTCTAATTTAGATAAAGTACCAGGAAGGTATATCATGTAAACTCTACATGTGACGTTTGCCTATTAAACAATAGTTGTAATATTTATTTGCAAAATTTCCATTTTCTCTACACCTGACCTACACTACTTAATTGTAACATCCCTGGCGGCGTGCTGGCATGGCTTCCCATCTCACACCATGCAAGACCGCCGACTTACCCACCAATGCAGGCTACGCACTATGTTCCTATGCTGGCTGTGTGCATGTGTCTTGGCTGCTTGTTGAGGGCGGTAGCGGGAGCACTTCCTGATTCTTAAAGGAACAGTGCACGCATTCCTAATGTGTCCCCAGTTCTGTATCTCACCCGTCCCGGTCTCTGGCCCGTCGCGGTCTCTGGCCCATCCCGTCCTGTCTCTTGCCCGTTCCTGGCCCCTCCCATCCTGTCTATGGCCCCTCCTGTAATGTCTAACCCGCCCCTTCCCGTATCTGGTCCGTCCAGTCCCATATCTGACCTGTTTAGTCCCGTATCTGGCTGTCCCTTATGTTGCCCATCTCATCCCGTATCTGGCCCACCTCGTCCCTTCCCGTCTCTGGCACGTCCTGTCCCGTATCTGACCATACCAGTCCCTATCTGGCCCGTCCCGTATATGGCCAGGCCCATTCAGTATCTGGCCCGTCCCATCCTGTCCATGGCTCATCCCATATCTAGCCTGTCCTGTCCCATATCTGGACCGTCCCGTATCTGGCCCATGTCGTCCTGTATCTGGCCTGTCCAATATTTGGCCCGTACCGTCCTGTATCTGGCCTGTCCCGTACTGTATCTGGGGCATCCCGTCCTGTCTCTGGCCCATCTTTTCCTGTATCTGGACCGTCCTATAATGTATAGCTTGTCCCGTCCTGTTTCTGGCCCGACCCCGTCCTGTCTCTGGCTCGTCCTGTCCTGTATCTGGTCCGACCCATACCGTCGCTGGCCCGTCCCATCCTGTCTATTTCCCGTCCCATAATGTATAGCTCGTCCCATCCTGTTTCTGGCCCGTCCCATCCTATCTCTGCCTCGTCCCGTCCTATATCTGGCCCGTCCCATCTCGTATCTGGCCCGTCCCGCATCTGGCCTGTCCTGTCCCGTATCTGGCCTGTCCCTTCCTGTATCTGGCCAGTCCCTTCCCATCTCGTCCTGTCTCTGGCCTGTCCCGTCCTGTCTCTGGCCCGTCCGGTGCTATCTCTGGCCTGTCCCCAGGATGCGCAGTAATATGGGATCGTGTTCTTATCATTTCTCCCACAGTCCCTGCAGCTTCAGCCGCACAGATCGGACCCCGGGGCGAGGGGTGATACCTGCTGCAATCCTTGTATCCTGAAGTACTGCGGCCGCTGTACTGGGGTCCTAGAAAGTTATACCCCAGGGAAGACAGTGGAAGGAGGAACACGGAAAGGGATCATTCATACTTATCCGTCACTTAGTAATCGCCATCTTCCATCTGTGGCCTGGAGAAAATGCTGGTCTTGCTTGTAATCGGAGGGGAGGACACATCTGCCGGTGAGACGACTGCTCTGCTCCAGTGATCGGCTGCAACTGGTGTGAGTGGGGGATTGAGCTATGTAATAAGGGAGAAAACGATGATGTCATAAAGGAAGAAAAGGTGATGATGTCATAAGAGCAGAGAGAAGCCCAGGACGAGCACAGCAATAGCTCCTACAGCAATTCATTATTTTCACAGCTTAATGTTTTTTGTAATCTGGAATAAATCTTTATGCAGAGGCTTCTCTGTGATAGAACAACCACCCCCACCATACACAGCACAGGATGGGCCCCGGAATCACTGCTATTGTGCACTTGATGTAATCTATAAATATGGACATCCTGGCACAGAAAGTGAAATAACCAATACTTGCATTCACCAGTAGAGGGAGCGCAAGAGCGAGCAGCATAAAGCCGCACATTACATGTCCTATGTATACAATTACCGGGCGGTAGAGGGCGCAATTTGATAAAAAAGGAATAAATAAAATCACCAACTGTAGCTCGCCAGCGCCGCCTCCAGGGTCCTTCCTCCGGCATAAAGCACAGTGACGGCCTCCAACACCGCCCTCTGCCCGCCCCCGGCCGTCGGTACCTCCCAGCTCTGTCAGCGCCGCCCGGGACAGGAGATGAGGCTGCGCTTGTTACCTCAGCAGGACGCAGGATACTTCATGCCGTTGGAGCCGGTGTTACGCAGGGGACGTCGGTCAGCGCGATGACGTCACTGCATGGCACCGACAAGCGTTGACTGTGAGACGTGATAGAAGAGGAGGCGGAGGCTGCGGTGACCCGGAGCCTGGAAGACGGAGGAGAAGAGAGTTCATTTTTATTCTTATATTATTTGGCCTCTGACTGGGGGACATTATATTATATGTGGGTCTGTGAGGACATTATATTATATGTGGGTCTGTGAGGACATTATATTATATGTGGGTCTGTGAGGACATTATATTATATGTGGGTCTGTGGGGACATTATATTATATGTGGGTCTGTGAGGACATTATATTATATGTGGGTCTGTGGGGACATTATATTATATGTGGGTCTGTGGTAACATATTATATGTGGGTCTGTGGGGACATTATATTATATGTGGGTCTGTGGGGACATTATATTATATGTGGGTCTGTGGGGACATTATATTATATGTGGGTCTGTGGGAACATTATATTATATGTGGGTCTTTGGTGACATTATATTATATGTGCGTCTGTGGGGACATTATATTATATGTGGGTCTGTGAGGACATTATATTATATGTGGGTCTGTGAGGACATTATATTATATGTGGGTCTGTGAGGACATTATATTATATGTGGATCTGTGGGGACATTATATTATATGTGGGTCTGTGGGGACATTATATTATATGTGGTTCTGTGAGGACATTATATTATATGTGGGTCTGTGAGGACATTATATTATATGTGGGTCTGTGGGGACATTATATTATATGTGGGTCTGTGAGGACATTATATTATATGTGGGTCTATGAGGACATTATATTATATGTGGGTCTGTGAGGACATTATATTATATGTGGGTCTGTGAGGACATTATATTATATGTGGGTCTGTGAGGACATTATATTATATGTGGGTCTGTGGGGACATTATATTATATGTGGGTCTGTGAGGACATTATATTATATGTGGGTCTGTGAGGACATTATATTATATGTGGGACATTATATTATATGTGGATTTGTGGGGACATTATATTATATGTGGGTCCGTGAGGACAGTATATTATATGTGGGTCTGTGAGGACATTATATTATATGTGGGTCTGTGAGGACATTATATTATATGTGGGTCTGTGAGGACATTATATTATATGTGGGTCTGTGAGGACATTATATTATATGTGGGTCTGTGAGGATATTATATTATATGTGGGTCTGTGAGGACATTATATTATATGTGGGTCTGTGAGGATATTATATTATATGTGGGTCTGTGAGGACATTATATTATATGTGGGTCTGTGAGGACATTATATTATATGTGGGTCTGTGAGGACATTATATTATATGTGGGTCTGTGAGGACATTATATTATATGTGGGTCTGTGGGGACATTATATTATATGTGGGTCTGTGGGGACATTATATTATATGTGGGTCTGTGAGGACATTATATATGTGGGTCTGTGGGGACATTATATTATATGTGGGTCTGTGAGGACATTATATTATATGTGGGTCTGTGAGGACATTATATTATATGTGGGTCTGTGGGGACATTATATTATATGTGGGTCTGTGAGGACATTATATTATATGTGGGTCTGTGAGGACATTATATTATATGTGGATCTGTGAGGACATTATATTATATGTGGGTCTGTGGGGACATTATATTATATGTGGGTCTGTGGGGACATTATATTATATGTGGGTCTGTGAGGACATTATATTATATGTGGGTCTGTGAGGACATTATATTATATGTGGGTCTGTGAGGACATTATATTATATGTGGGTCTGTGGGGACATTATATTATATGTGGGTCTGTGAGGACATTATATTATATGTGGGTCTGTGGGGACAATATATTAAATGCTGGTCTGTGGTAACATTATATTATATGTGGGTCTGTGAGGACATTATATTATATGTGGGTCTGTGAGGACATTATATTATATGTGGGTCTGTGGGGACAATATATTAAATGCTGGTCTGTGGTAACATTATATTATATGTGGGTCTGTGAGGACATTATATTATATGTGGGTCTGTGGGGACATTATATTATATGTGGGTCTGTGAGGACATTATATTATATGTGGGTCTGTGGGGACATTATATTATATGTGGGTCTGTGAGGACATTACATTATATGTGGGTCTGTGAGGACATTATATTATATGTGGGTCTGTGGGGACATTATATTATATGTGGGTCTGTGGGGACATTATATTATATGTGGGTCAGTGGGGACATTATATTATATGTGGGACATTATATTATATGTGGGTCCGTGAGGACATTATATTATATGTGGGTCTGTGAGGACATTATATTATATGTGGGTCTGTGAGGACATTATATTATATGTGGGTCTGTGGGCACATTATATTATATGTGGGTCTGTGGGACATTATATTATATGTGGGTCTGTGGGGACATTATATTATATGTGGGTCTGTGGGGACATTATATTATATGTGGGTCTGTGGGGACATTATATTATATGTGGGTCTGTGAGGACATTATATTATATGTGGGTCTGTGGGGACATTATATTATATGTGGGTCTGTGAGGACATTACATTATATGTGGGTCTGTGAGGACATTATATTATATGTGGGTCTGTGGGGACATTATATTATATGTGGGTCAGTGGGGACATTATATTATATGTGGGACATTATATTATATGTGGGTCTGTGAGGACATTATATTATATGTGGGTCCGTGAGGACATTATATTATATGTGGGTCTGTGAGGACATTATATTATATGTGGGTCTGTGAGGACATTATATTATATGTGGGTCTGTGAGGACATTATATTATTTGTGGGTCTGTGGGCACATTATATTATATGTGGGTCTGTGAGGACATTATATTATTTGTGGGTCTGTGGGCACATTATATTATATGTGGGTCTGTGGGGACATTATATTATATGTGGGTCTGTGGGGACATTATATTATATGTGGGTCTGTGAGGACATTATATTATATGTGGGTCTGTGAGGACATTATATTATATGTGGGTCTGTGAGGACATTATATTATATGTGGGTCTGTGAGGACATTATATTATATGTGGGTCTGTGAGGACATTATATTATATGTGGGTCTGTGAGGACATTATATTATATGTGGGTCTGTGAGGACATTATATTATATGTGTGTCTGTGGGGACATTATATTATATGTGGGTCTGTGGGGACATTATATTAAATGTGTGTCTGTGGTGACATTATATTATGTGTGGGTCTGTGAGGACATTATATTATATGTGGGTCTGTGAGGACATTATATTATATGTGGGTCTGTGGTGACATTATATTATATGTGGGTCTGTGAGGACATTATATTATATGTGGGTCTGTGGGGACATTATATTATATGTGGGTCTGTGAGGACATTATATTATATGTGGGTCTGTGAGGACATTATATTATATGTGGGTCTGTGAGGACATTATATTATATGTGGGTCTGTGAGGACATTATATTATATGTGGGTCTGTGAGGACATTATATTATATGTGGGTCTGTGAGGACATTATATTATATGTGGGTCTGTGAGGACATTATATTATATGTGGGTCTGTGAGGACATTATATTATATGTGGGTCTGTGAGGACATTATATTATATGTGGGTCTGTGGGGACATTATATTATATGTGGGTCTGTGAGGACATTATATTATATGTGGGTCTGTGAGGACATTATATTATATGTGGGTCTGTGGGGACATTATATTATATGTGGGTCTGTGGGGACATTATATTATATGTGGGTCTGTGAGGACATTATATTATATGTGGGTCTGTGAGGACATTATATTATATGTGGGTCTGTGAGGACATTATATTATATGTGGGTCTGTGGGGACATTATATTATATGTGGGTCTGTGAGGACATTATATTATATGTGGGTCTGTGAGGACATTATATTATATGTGGGTCTGTGGGGACATTATATTATATGTGGGTCTGTGGGGACATTATATTATATGTGGGTCTGTGAGGACATTATATTATATGTGGGTCTGTGAGGACATTATATTATATGTGGGTCTGTGAGGACATTATATTATATGTGGGTCTGTGGGGACATTATGTTATATGTGGGTCTGTGGGGACATTATATTATATGTGGGTCTGTGGGGACATTATATTATATGTGGGTCTGTGAGGACATTATATTATATGTGGGTCTGTGAGGACATTATATTATATGTGGGTCTGTGGTGACATTATATTATATGTGGGTCTGTGAGGACATTATATTATATGTGGGTCTGTGAGGACATTATATTATATGTGGATCTGTGAGGACATTATATTATATGTGGGTCTGTGGGGACATTATATTATATGTGGGTCTGTGGGGACATTATATTATATGTGGGTCTGTGGGGACATTATATTATATGTGGGTCTGTGAGGACATTATATTATATATGGATCTGTGAGGACATTATATTATATGTGGGTCTGTGGGGACATTATATTATATGTGGGTCTGTGGGGACATTATATTATATGTGGGTCTGTGAGGACATTATATTATATGTGGGTCTGTGAGGACATTATATTATATGTGGGTCTGTGAGGACATTATATTATATGTGGGTCTGTGGGGACATTATATTATATGTGGGTCTGTGAGGACATTATATTATATGTGGGTCTGTGGGGACAATATATTAAATGCTGGTCTGTGGTAACATTATATTATATGTGGGTCTGTGAGGACATTATATTATATGTGGGTCTGTGAGGACATTATATTATATGTGGGTCTGTGGGGACAATATATTAAATGCTGGTCTGTGGTAACATTATATTATATGTGGGTCTGTGAGGACATTATATTATATGTGGGTCTGTGGGGACATTATATTATATGTGGGTCTGTGAGGACATTATATTATATGTGGGTCTGTGGGGACATTATATTATATGTGGGTCTGTGAGGACATTACATTATATGTGGGTCTGTGAGGACATTATATTATATGTGGGTCTGTGGGGACATTATATTATATGTGGGTCTGTGGGGACATTATATTATATGTGGGTCAGTGGGGACATTATATTATATGTGGGACATTATATTATATGTGGGTCCGTGAGGACATTATATTATATGTGGGTCTGTGAGGACATTATATTATATGTGGGTCTGTGAGGACATTATATTATATGTGGGTCTGTGGGCACATTATATTATATGTGGGTCTGTGGGACATTATATTATATGTGGGTCTGTGGGGACATTATATTATATGTGGGTCTGTGGGGACATTATATTATATGTGGGTCTGTGGGGACATTATATTATATGTGGGTCTGTGAGGACATTATATTATATGTGGGTCTGTGGGGACATTATATTATATGTGGGTCTGTGAGGACATTACATTATATGTGGGTCTGTGAGGACATTATATTATATGTGGGTCTGTGGGGACATTATATTATATGTGGGTCTGTGGGGACATTATATTATATGTGGGTCAGTGGGGACATTATATTATATGTGGGACATTATATTATATGTGGGTCTGTGAGGACATTATATTATATGTGGGTCCGTGAGGACATTATATTATATGTGGGTCTGTGAGGACATTATATTATATGTGGGTCTGTGAGGACATTATATTATATGTGGGTCTGTGAGGACATTATATTATTTGTGGGTCTGTGGGCACATTATATTATATGTGGGTCTGTGAGGACATTATATTATTTGTGGGTCTGTGGGCACATTATATTATATGTGGGTCTGTGGGGACATTATATTATATGTGGGTCTGTGGGGACATTATATTATATGTGGGTCTGTGAGGACATTATATTATATGTGGGTCTGTGAGGACATTATATTATATGTGGGTCTGTGAGGACATTATATTATATGTGGGTCTGTGAGGACATTATATTATATGTGGGTCTGTGAGGACATTATATTATATGTGGGTTTGTGAGGACATTATATTATATGTGGGTCTGTGAGGACATTATATTATATGTGTGTCTGTGGGGACATTATATTATATGTGGGTCTGTGGGGACATTATATTATATGTGTGTCTGTGGTGACATTATATTATGTGTGGGTCTGTGAGGACATTATATTATATGTGGGTCTGTGAGGACATTATATTATATGTGGGTCTGTGGTGACATTATATTATATGTGGGTCTGTGAGGACATTATATTATATGTGGGTCTGTGGGGACATTATATTATATGTGGGTCTGTGAGGACATTATATTATATGTGGGTCTGTGAGGACATTATATTATATGTGGGTCTGTGAGGACATTATATTATATGTGGGTCTGTGAGGACATTATATTATATGTGGGTCTGTGAGGACATTATATTATATGTGGGTCTGTGAGGACATTATATTATATGTGGGTCTGTGAGGACATTATATTATATGTGGGTCTGTGAGGACATTATATTATATGTGGGTCTGTGGGGACATTATATTATATGTGGGTCTGTGAGGACATTATATTATATGTGGGTCTGTGAGGACATTATATTATATGTGGGTCTGTGAGGACATTATATTATATGTGGGTCTGTGGGGACATTATATTATATGTGGGTCTGTGGGGACATTATATTATATGTGGGTCTGTGAGGACATTATATTATATGTGGGTCTGTGAGGACATTATATTATATGTGGGTCTGTGAGGACATTATATTATATGTGGGTCTGTGGGGACATTATATTATATGTGGGTCTGTGAGGACATTATATTATATGTGGGTCTGTGAGGACATTATATTATATGTGGGTCTGTGGGGACATTATATTATATGTGGGTCTGTGGGGACATTATATTATATGTGGGTCTGTGAGGACATTATATTATATGTGGGTCTGTGAGGACATTATATTATATGTGGGTCTGTGAGGACATTATATTATATGTGGGTCTGTGGGGACATTATATTATATGTGGGTCTGTGAGGACATTATATTATATGTGGGTCTGTGAGGACATTATATTATATGTGGGTCTGTGAGGACATTATATTATATGTGGGTCAGTGGGGACATTATATTATATGTGGGACATTATATTATATGTGGGTCTGTGAGGACATTATATTATATGTGGGTCCGTGAGGACATTATATTATATGTGGGTCTGTGAGGACATTATATTATATGTGGGTCTGTGAGGACATTATATTATATGTGGGTCTGTGAGGACATTATATTATTTGTGGGTCTGTGGGCACATTATATTATATGTGGGTCTGTGAGGACATTATATTATTTGTGGGTCTGTGGGCACATTATATTATATGTGGGTCTGTGGGGACATTATATTATATGTGGGTCTGTGGGGACATTATATTATATGTGGGTCTGTGAGGACATTATATTATATGTGGGTCTGTGAGGACATTATATTATATGTGGGTCTGTGAGGACATTATATTATATGTGGGTCTGTGAGGACATTATATTATATGTGGGTCTGTGAGGACATTATATTATATGTGGGTCTGTGAGGACATTATATTATATGTGGGTCTGTGAGGACATTATATTATATGTGTGTCTGTGGGGACATTATATTATATGTGGGTCTGTGGGGACATTATATTAAATGTGTGTCTGTGGTGACATTATATTATGTGTGGGTCTGTGAGGACATTATATTATATGTGGGTCTGTGAGGACATTATATTATATGTGGGTCTGTGGTGACATTATATTATATGTGGGTCTGTGAGGACATTATATTATATGTGGGTCTGTGGGGACATTATATTATATGTGGGTCTGTGAGGACATTATATTATATGTGGGTCTGTGAGGACATTATATTATATGTGGGTCTGTGAGGACATTATATTATATGTGGGTCTGTGAGGACATTATATTATATGTGGGTCTGTGAGGACATTATATTATATGTGGGTCTGTGAGGACATTATATTATATGTGGGTCTGTGAGGACATTATATTATATGTGGGTCTGTGAGGACATTATATTATATGTGGGTCTGTGAGGACATTATATTATATGTGGGTCTGTGGGGACATTATATTATATGTGGGTCTGTGAGGACATTATATTATATGTGGGTCTGTGAGGACATTATATTATATGTGGGTCTGTGGGGACATTATATTATATGTGGGTCTGTGGGGACATTATATTATATGTGGGTCTGTGAGGACATTATATTATATGTGGGTCTGTGAGGACATTATATTATATGTGGGTCTGTGAGGACATTATATTATATGTGGGTCTGTGGGGACATTATATTATATGTGGGTCTGTGAGGACATTATATTATATGTGGGTCTG